>NC_059105.1:110383163-110738163 GCF_020740685.1 Jaculus jaculus
TCACAGGCAAGCACTTAACCACTAAGCCATCTCTCCAGCCCATTTTATTTAATCTTGATGCATAAATGTATCATATTTAATATTTTTATAGTTTAGGTTACTGGTCACCCATGCCTATGCTGGAATCCTTAGAAATGTTTAAGAACAAATATGCCTTCTGTTTTCATTCTTAAATACTTTCATCCATTTTTTTCTCACCAAAGTTTCAATGTTTCCTAAAATTTGGACCTCATTTTATGTATTCCATATACTGAAGCTATTTTTACATTCAGCATAATACTTTTCTAATTAGCATATGTTATTTTTATACCATTACATATTTATTTTAACCACGTATATATGTATACGTCTCTGTCGTTGTATAAATTGATTGCTTAAGTGATGAACTTTGAACATAACATTTGACATTAAATTTATTGTTTTATTTTACCTCAGGAGAAGTTGTTATTTGGTGGTCATTAACATTACCATAAAGTACATATTCAAGGATAAGGAAGCACTCCGGAAGCTGAGGGAAGATTGTGAGTTTGAGGTTAGACTGGACTACATCACAAGATCCTAAGAAACACTGATGGAGAGTTGCTGAAGTCCTAGAAATTTAATCTGAATATGTAGTTCAGCATCTTATAAAGCACATAAGATTTCTCTACTTAGTGAGTATACTGTGGTGTAACTCAATGGCAGAAAAGGTTATCATTATATCTGTGTGAACTCTATCTTAGAAATAAAATTGACAACTCTGTAATATTCTTGACCATTATCCCTAAGTGAATACTGTGGCATGAAACTACAGATACTGAGCTTTATGTTGGTGAACACTATAATGTCCTTAAGCTGGATAATGTGTATCATTGTACATCCTTTTTAAACTGATGTTTCTGTGTGCATGGGTGTTTATGTACAAGAATTAGTCTTTATCCATTGTCATGGTGATAGTGAATTATTTTATAATTCAAGATTGCCAGTGCATAGTCATTACTACCATAAATTCATATAGGATTCTTACCTAGAGTGGTGTTATTCATACATTTTTTGTGGTAGGGATAAATGCATATGGGGATTAATCATCTGCATTACAATATTTTGTTTGGATTCTAAGGGTGGGACTAGGCAGGAGTTTTACAGACTTTATTTGATGCAATTGTATTCATGAGTTTTTGCTTCTGATTTTTTGTCATGTTTTTGCATAATCATGGTCACATATCACCATCTTTTATCTTCCTTAGACAACATACAATTAACACATATGATCACTTGTAATTTGCAATCTCAGATTTTTTGGGAAGGATAAACCTTGAAGGGAAACTCCATAACACAGTCTTTAAAACTGAGAATCATTTGGGATTCTAGCTCCTTATTTCCACTTGACTCCTACTTTGGTCTCCCAAGGAATTTGGCAGGCTTAAAGGTTTTAATATGTAACAGTAATGAATTTAAGTTGCTATTATTATATACTCTTAAATGTGCTAAGTGTGAGTTTCTTACTTAATTGTAGTGAGTGTGTTTTGAGGGATATGGACTAATTTTTAGTTGTATCTTATAATTCTGACATCTTTCCCTGAGTTTCAAGCAGGATTTTGCCATTATGTATCAAAGGTCCAGAAATGTTTGGCGCTTGTTTTTAAGTAAATATAATTTCACATTGAAGCTATTTTTTTTTTATCATAGTTTATACTTTTGGGAATGAGGCCAATGTCTGTGTTCTCCAATAAGTAGGATCTAGATGTGTCGATAGCAAGATAGATTTCCTTCTCAAGAGCTCTTTATGTATCCAGCAGCTTTGTAGCTTTGGTTCTAACTGTGAACAAAAAGCCTTTGCAGTCCACAGGGAAAGCTGATTCGGTCTGGCTCTTCCCATTAGGTAATACATGAAACCCACCTGGGGATCTTGGGAAAATCTGACCAGCACTTCCAATCTGCTCTGTTGGTCTTCTTCCTCCCACTGCCAAACCTCTGTGAACTCCACAGGATATTCAATCTTTCCAGTTTTCTCAACTGTAATGAAATAAACAATTGTAAGACAACCGCTTGTCCACCATGACATTTAAATCCTGCTAAATAGTTCCTTAGAGCTCATCACTAAGACACAAATCTAAAAGCATTTTTTTCTCATAAATGCCATACCATACTTATGCTCTATGATGTTGGCAAATGTAAATTATCAAAGGAAATACATATGTTAAGTGCCTGACAACGAATTTCCATGCTCATTTTATACCCACTATTTCATAAGAAAGCCTTTTGTGGCCCCTCTTGCATAGCTGTTCATCCTCAATTCTGTCCCTCACCGCATAGCACTTGAATACTCTCTCTTTCATGGACAATGTCACACAAGTATTAGAATGTAATATTTAATTACAGTGTTCTTTATATTTTTAAGGAAATTTGGAAACCTGCAATACAAACTGTGATGTCAGATTTATTGTCTATGAGGTTTTAAAAATGTAAAGCTTTGAGGATGGTTTTATAAGGTTCATTAACTTGTTAAGACACAAGTTTTCTTGTCATTAGTGAGATGAGTAATAGTTTAACATAATGCTACTTTAGTTATCACAGCCCTTTCTTTTAAATATCAAATTTCCTTCTCTGAACTGCCCTGCCTTCTCTTCAGAGTCTCATCTGTCACTGTAAATGCCATCACTTTATTCTGACTTCAGATGCAGTGACAGCCTCACTCTTATCCCCAGCTTTATCTCCTTTTCCATCCTCTATTGTGCTGCAAAGATCCCTTTTTCCTAGTTTACTGCTGTATCCGCTTTCCACACGTGGCAAATGATTGCCTCGGTAAAGGTATTTTCTGTTTCAATCTTGCATTTTCCCAAGGGAGAACAAAAGGGACAAGCTTTCTGGAGTTGGTTTCACTGAGAAAATTGTTTAGAATTGCCTCATTCCTCAGCAGATTAACGAATGCATACAATCCCAGCTTAAGTGCTATTGTATGGCACAATTTGTCCATTATACTTGGTCCTTTCCATTTAGAAAACCCCTCACCAATTAAAGTAATACAGCTTTCCAATACCTGCTCCCAATTAAATTTGAGCGGTACTACCTGCCCTGATGCAGCTGGTCGCAGATTCCTACCACTTACCCGCATTCATTAGCCCTGTTCATTATCATGGGATAGTGCCAGGAATTCAAGCCACTGCGTTCCTTTTAGGGTGTACCAAAATTATCAGCTTTCCTCCCAAGGCCCCAATAAGGATGGGGTTAAGTGTAAGGAGAAGGTATTCATAAAGTAGCAAACTCCCATTGTCTCTGTTTCCCTTATGGCTTATCTTCTCATGTCAAAAGAATACACTGTAGGTTCCAAAGAACATCATCTTAATTAAAGGATCACGTTTCCCTCCCTTTCTAGCCCAAACCATACCACAGTTTGTTCCTGCTTTTAGGTCCCTCCTCCCCCAAAACCCTTTCACCAAGCTCACTCTGAAAGCCATACACCGAGGCCCTGAAAGTGATGAAGTCCTGCTCTGAGAGCTGTTACTTAACAGGGTTTTCCAGCTTCTGGCGAGGCTTCATTTTTGGGAATTGCCATTTCTCTAAGTTTTAAAGGAAGTGTATATGGATAGGTGGACAGTGAACTGTCACTCTATTACTATTGGGGCATGGCAAAAGCTGTCAGTTTTCCCAGATAAATTTCAGTCTGATGGCTGCAGTATAGGAGTATGCAATGAGCTTTCTAAAGTACTTTCATTTTGAGGAAGGAAATTAGTTGGGAATTTCTTGAGAATAATATTTTCCTCTCATGATTCTTGATCAGAAAACAAAGGTGGGGGCATGGCACAGATGGAAAAAGATCAAAGATTATAGTATTATATATTAAAGACTACTAGAAGAAAATCCAATGGAGAAAACAAGCTCAGATTAATTGTCAGAGTAGTCTCAGGTCCTTAGACCGTGAACTATATAGAATCCCCTGAAGAGGCTGGATCTGAAGAAGGTCTCAGCCACTGGCCATATGGGGGATGAGAGCAATAGAGATCTAGTTGAGGCTTTGGTGTCCTTGCATTAGAGCATGTTGGGCAAATTCTCCCTATATCCCTTCCAAGGAAAAGAGGCCAATACTCTGCACTAAAATATCCTTTTCAAAATATTTGATTAAAAGGAGGAATTAATACATCCCTGAATTCCCAAATTCCTGAATAATCACTAAACCTTCTTCTAGTAAATTTTTTAAAGGGACTCAGATAACCCTGTGCCTCTAACTGGCAGGGACCTAGAAATTTCTGAGCTTGGAGAACTATAGACCATCACAAAGTAGATAGATGAATGGTGAAGGAATGATCAGTAGCATCCTGCGAAGTAAATTCCCCAAGCTTTATTGCATATACACAAATCTTATCAATGAGTAGCACCATATGCATATACAGGGCTTTTTTTTTTATTTAAGGGGGAGGCTGTATATTAGTGTTTTCCTCTCAATTAACTTCTAGGCAATTTTCCCAGCTAAATGCATAACATCTTTGGCAAGATGCCAAACAAAACCTTAAGACCCAACATTGAATTCTACACTTACACAGGGAGCTTAGATTTTCATGTGGTGATCTGGAAGCATGCCAGAAACTCCCACCATAAACCAAGCAGTGGGAAAGCATATATACATACTTACATACATACATGTATGCATACATGTATATATACATATGTATATAGTACTTATATAATTTTTTCATCAAGAAACTGTACTTTAGACTTCTAAGACCATATGAAAATTACACTATTTTAATGTGTCTTTTAGATAAAATAAAAGAAAGACTTAACGTGCTATTAAATTAACCCAATTAGCTATTTATTCCTTGTTATTACACTTAGTGTGCTGTTAAAATAAAATAAACTGGCTGTGAATGAATTTTTTTAGTAAGTTATGAAAATTACAAGTTGCATTAAGACAATAAGTTTTTATGTCTTTTCCCTTGCCCCTTTTACTCTGACAAGATTACCAGAACACTTATTTATAAAACAAAAAATTCCTTTTATATACAAGATGGAATTACCCAGAATACAGTGCAACTAAATGGCCTACAAAGAAGTGGTTGCACAACAGTCATCCCTTGGAGGACTTGCCCTTAATCCCTCCATCATTGCTTTCTGCTGTGCCATTTTTTTGTATAAAACACATGAGCTCTTCCAGTTATGAAGTCATTTTCAAAGCACTGACTGCAGTGGTAAGGTTTGGGTCCAGTTCAGCATTGTTGATGTTAACTTTACAATCAACTCTAGGGGCTTCGGTTAGTTTCCACTGGGATCTTTAAGTTGAGGTAAAAACCCTTTCAAGACTAGTGCTTGATGAACATGTTTAGCACTATAATTCTTTTGAAAATCTGCATTTTCATGATTTAAGAAACAGCAAACCAGAAACATATGGATTAAGTTTATCCTGAAATAGCCAAGGGGTTAAAAATTAAGAGGAATTGCTTTACAAAATAAATTTTATCCAACAAAAAAGAAAAAAAATGCAACACAAGTCAATATGTTTGCCAAACTCCAAGGATTGATGACTTTCTTCTATATCAACTATTATTAATTCTTAAAAAATATTTTGGATAAATATGGAGTATAAAACACATATGGAACATTTCAGTGAATTGAAGTTTACATAAAGGTGATACTGAAATTTCAAAAACAAATCATGAATCATAAGCTACCAACACTGAATTTCTCTACACAGATTTGAAGCTGGGATCTTTTCACCACATGGTGGCACCAGTTGTGCCATGCCAAGGTACTCCCTGTTTGCTCTGCGGGTCAGTTTCTTTCAAAGACAGGAGAACACTAGTTAAAGGACATGTGGAAGGCAGAGTATCCCTTTTTGCAGGGTCCTACCACACCAGTGTCACTAGACAGTAGAGGATAAGCAGATGGAATAAGGGAAGGGCTGCATACAGGAAGGTGACATCCTAAAACACGTCAGTACAACAGAAGATCCTACTCCAAGGAGAAGTGTCAACATGTGCTTTCTGATTTTTCAACAACTTACAAGAATATGTTTTTGGTAATCTGTCTTTCCAGACCATGGCATGCAAAGGCCAAGTTCAAGGCTGTGTATATTTAGTCTATATTTGAAAAGCACAATGAACAAGGCTCTGAAGCTAGAACAATAGAGATAAATTTCAATAGAAGATAATATATATATATATATACATATATATATATACACATACACACAATGCTATACAATAAACAAAGGAAACAGGAAAAAAGGAAAGAAAGAAGGATGGGAAGTTTTATCCAAAACTACTGGACACATGATACACATTTTGCTGCACACATTCTATTTTCCTTTGTTTTATTTTAGCACCAAACTAGCATTTTTAAGACAAATTAATCAGAATCTTATGTGATATTAAGGTGCTAGGGGTAGCGATAGCTGTGGGATCATAATAGATCAACATTTGGGAGTTTTGAAACTTTCTTTATGAGAGCAGTGACAGTTTGATGTAAAAAAATAAAACTCTTTAAATATTACAAAAGAGTCATCTGACATTTAAAGACACACTGTAGGAGCTGACTATGGAGAACTGATATCTGGTAAATTTTGTTTTTAAAATAGTACTGCTGAAACATGAAGAAATCACTGCGAATATCAGGACTGAGCCATAAAATTAACTATGTTCTTCAGTTTATTTAATGTTAGAGGCCATTGTGTCTAAATATGTTTTATATATTTTATATAATCTTGTTATGAAATATATTACTGAATGTATTCGATATAAAAGGATATTCATAGTGTATAGTTACTACAACAAAAAAATTGTATAGTATTGACAGAAAATCAAATTCATTTTGCATTTGAAATGCTTGGAAAATTCTTAGTAAGCAGGTGATTTCATGAATCGAGGAGTCTATTCAGTATGGATTGATGTGTCAACAAGCAACTAATAACCAGTTTAAAATACCATTTTCTCTGTCTTTTAACTAGGAAACTTTTTCTCTTTCCTTCTCTAAGGGAAGACTTTGAAAATCAGGCATCTTATTACCCTGCTCAAATTGTGCCTATTTTGTGTAATAAATACTAATTTGATGAAACTTTGATTTCTTTGTAAGAGTTATCTTATATATGTCTCACTACAAGTAGCCACAGGCTCTTGGGAATACTTTCCTGATGGAAAGGAGTGTTTTATGCTTGTATCAATACATAACTTGACTAGAACATGTAAAATACAAACTTGCAGGGAGACAGGCTAGAGGAAAATAAAATAGAATTTACTCAAGATACTTAGATATTTTTAAAGGTCATTCTATTAAAATACAGGAAGGAAAGGAAACTTGCTTTTAGGAGTACTAAATCTGATTTAAAATGCATTTTTAGAAAGCCACATTAGGCTTCTTTTGGCATTCTAAGTGGGCCTACTTACCTATGATAGACAGGCAGTCTTTGGGACTCAAGTGAGCCAAATTCCACCTAGCTTAGCTGTGTATTAAAGTTATATGTGGAAGAGATCAGTGTTATGGATGTCTGTCCAGGATGTGAGTTTTTAGAAATCAAAGGCTATGGTTATTAGAAAAAAACTGCATTACAAGATCAAAATCAATAAGTATGTGTCTAAAACCTTTTCCCAGTGTAGAAGAATTAGAGCAAGAATCCCAGGTGGGCATGTATGTCACACAGCCTAAATCAGAATTTCTGGTGGAGATAAATAGAAGGTGACAGGTAGTTCCAAAATCAGCCACAATCAGCAGCAAGGGAGGAATTGTCAAAATTGGAATTAGAATCCAAAATTAAAGTCAAAATGCACATGAAGTGGTAACCCAAGAAGTCCACAATGGGTAGGATGTGAAAATTGTAGACAGTCCAGGATTTGCTAAAGCTGCTTTGGGTTTTCTAGAGAGGTCTTTACATAAAAGGCAGCTGGAAGCCAGGGAATGGTCAGGTCAGCAGGGAACTGTGCCCTCACCCATCTAGGGCCACACCTGGCAGGCCTGGACCCAGAAGTGGGTGATGTCATTGAGAGTGAAAGATAAGTAAACTATGTAGGCCTACAGACAGAACATGTATCTCTATATTTATTTATAGAGGAAATAGTCCTGATTAAAAGGTGCAACTGCAAGAATAATGTTACTCATACATTGGTGAACAACTTGCTTCTCTACAATCATTACTTCTGAAAAGTGGGTTTTCTTTGAACTGGGAGTTTAAGGTGCTTGTAAACTATGCATTACATCAATTACTCATCCTCCTATCTATACACTGGATCTTTTATTGATTCATGTCTCAGTGCCCAAATTTATTTTGTCTCTTACAACAGAGTTCAAAGCAGAGGAGATGTTATCTCTCCAGTTTTCATAATTTCCATGTGCTTCACCGTCGGGAGTGCCCCCTTTGTGTGGTTTTGTTTCCACTGGTACCCTAGTGCTCCATCTATCCTGTGCCATAGCCCCACCTGTAACTCTTCCCAGGAGCCTTATCACCTTACCTGCAGGTACCTCAGTACATGCTCTTGCCTCCACAGACAGACCTCATAATGTATTCAACACCAGTGCATTTTCCACTACTAGTTCAAGCTGTACTTAAACCCATTTGAATGAAGATGTGACCTCTGCATCTTCTGGTGACCAAGACTAGCTCAACCTTGTCCAGCAAGACTCCACTTCACTTTCCTATACACATTCTGCCATGATCTCCTCATCTCCATTTTGAATTTACCATACCTGTTTTAGTGCCACCATACAGTAACATATAAGTAGTATGTATGTATGTATGTATGTATGTATGTATGTATGTATGTATGTCTAAATGCATATTATTATTTTAGCATAACTGATGTATTAGTTAATTCTCTGCATGTCTTCCCACTAGAAAATTTACTCTATCCATCACCACCATTCCTTTTGTGTTTTCATGGTATTGGGCTTTGTATATCATGATTACTCATTTGCAGTAACTTCTTTGTTTTGTTTTTGAGGTAGGTTCTCATTCTAGCCCAGGCTGACCTGGAATTCGCCATGTAGTCTCAGGGTGGCCTTGAACTCGTGGTGATCCTCCTACCTCTGCCTCCCAAGTGCTGGGATTAAAGGCATGCACCACCATGCCTGGCATCATTTGCAGTAACTTCTTGTTAATGGTTGATGAAAAGATGGTGGAGGAAAAGGATGGGTGGATGGATTAGGTGAAAATATGCATATGAATATCATGCCTGCCTTATTTTTTGGATTCAATGCACCTTGCCCACTACTGTGGAAAGCATAGCAGTTCTATAGTATCTGCCTGCCTCAATCTGGACATGAGTTTTTACCTAAGGCAAATTTCTCTAGAACTTAGTGAACATTATAAATCCTGGGTTTTGTCACTGAGCTTCTTTTTGTAAATCTAACTGGTTATGTCATAATTATAACTGCTTTAAACTTTACATGTTTGTGATTACATGTTTGTGTTTACATGTGATGCTGCACAATTTTCATTTCAAAAAATGGTAGAAGTTTAATCATTACCAAAGGTATAAATACACGAAAAGGGTCAGCACTGTGGCTTGCTGAATTTTATCAGTTCAAAAGAAAAATGTTTGTATAAAAGATGAATCATGCATGTAGATGAAAGGATATCATAATTACTTTTTTGCATAATTTAATTTTTCTAATTTGCTTTGATTGTATAAAGCTATTATAAATTTATGTATCTTAAACTTTATTCCAGAATTTTTTAAGAGTACATGACGATCTTTGCACATTTGAAATTTATACATAGTTGATATTCGTATTTTAGTAGATGCTATGTAGAAACTGAAAGTTTGCTCTATCATGTTTTGACAATTTAAAAAATTCATGTCTGTATCCAAAAAAAAAAAAAAATCCTTGATACAGTAGACTGACGCTGGCACAGGTATCATAATTCAGAAATGTGTAAAAAAATGCTCAGAGAAAGTCAGAGCTAATAGCATCGTCCTAACACATGGTATAAAGATAGAGTATTGCCGAGCTCATTATAGCAGACCCTATACTATAATTATATTACACACATTTTAAATTATCATTATAATTTAAGACTGCAATTTTGTTTGGGGCTTAGATTTTCCATATTTGTTCTCACATGTGAATCATTTAAATTGTTGAAGTAGAATCTGTTTAGCTGTTTTGAATTATATGAATGAAAGAAAATATACTTTCTCTACAAAGCAAATTAAGATATTTAGGGATTCAAGTGAGAGTGTCTGAATTTATAAGCTTGAAAATTTTGGAGAAAATATGAACTTAAAATATTTCCTAATTTCTCCTGATTGCAATTTAAAATCCCACATGAATTAAATTTCAGTATAAATCTGATGAAACTCTCTGATTACATGGTGATCTCAATTTTACTACCCCAAGAATATCAAAGTTTAAATTAGCATCATAAATTATTAGGCATTTTGGCATTTATTCCATTTTTATTCTATTTGGGGATATGAAAATATATGATTCTTCATTTTAAAGTAATTATATATATATATATATATATATATATATATATATATATATGTATGTATGTATACACACACACACACACACACATATATATATATATATCACATATGTGTATATATATATATGTATGAAACATAGTTACATAAAAATTGAGGAAGTTAGAATTTACTAAACATTATTTTACACTGAATAGAGACAAGGTTTGTTACTAGTAGGTTGTGTTTTAAATTATTTCTTCTTTTTCTCCCTCTTCATCTAGTTATCTTTTTTTTTTTTTTCTTTCTTTCTTTCTTGAAAATAGCTGGTGGCCTAAAATTTACTATGTAGTCTTGGCTGGCCTCTAACTTACAAAAATCTTTCTGCCTTAGGGTCTCTCATGTGCTGGGATTCTAAGCATCATTAGTTTCCTAAAACATGCATGTTTATAGTTTTTTTTTTTTTTTAAACTTGGCAAAAATTCTAAACATTTATAGACAAACTTAGAATTTTAAGGAGAGGTAACTTCTAACATCTTTTCTCTGATTTAAAAAAAATCACCTTTTTGCATTAAAAAAATCACTTGGTACACTCATCTTTGTGTTTATCATTTCACAATGTAGAAATTCTCAATGTATTGTTCCCTAGAACATTTATCTGTGGTATTCAGAAGGGCTATATAATGATATCTTTGAACTTTTACTCCATGATATAGGTATTTCAGATTATAATAAAACTCCACATGTTAAAGTGGGCTCTCCTGACATTTATAAAATAGCCACTGTGACAAAAGGATATCTGATGTAAATCCCTGGGGTCTTGGAGAAACAACCAAGCTTTTGGCTTCTCTGGGTCCTCAGTCCTCATTTGTCTAGATCATTGCCAGCACAAGGGGCATAAAAAGGAGCTTTTTGGACTATAGCCAGAAAGTTCAGTGACTCCTGGGGCTATAACTGGTTACACAATGAGGCAGGACAGAGGGATTCTAGGACAGACTAGATGTTCCTGTGGACACTGGTCTCCACAGTTGACCCTCAGAGTTATTTCTTCATCGTTTTCTTGTGTTTGTACAGAGGCTTCATTGAAGTGTCTAGTAGACAGAATTGCTTGGACCATATCAATGCACCTTGGTGTTTTTAATTTCACACTGTGAAAATCGTCAAAGTATGTCTCTTTCCCAAACACTACAAACAGCAGGAGCCCCACAGAGATTTTATTATTGTTAATGAGGAAGAATATGCTGGCTGTCCTGAGAGTGTGAACACGAATGCCCATTTAAACATCATCTCACCCAAACATCAGCAGATTTAGTAGTTTCAATGTTATTATAGAAAGTTATATTGCATGTTAGATATTTTAAAATAATGCATGAGGTAATTAAGTTGAATTTTAAATGACAATTATGCAAATTCACATTAGACAAGGTGCACTGATAGTGAATTTTCCTAGCAGTCATTTGCATTGCATTCCTCACTCCATAGAAATCATACTATCTTTAAGATTCTTACTTGTTTAACTTGAAATGCATTTTATTGTCATTGTTGGTAAGTGAAGTTCCCTATTATATTTTCTCTCTCACTTTTGTATTTCAACTAAATAACTATCAGATGTAGATGAATTTGTGTAAAATTTGGTAGAGGAATATATTGAAATTATTAACTCCTTATTTGAGTTGTGAATTTTTGAGATACTGAGCTTCAAAATTTATCATTCAATTTTAATTTCTAGTTGAGTATTAGTAATGTCAAATATTTTTAAATGTATGGGAACTTTAGTATTTATAGACATTATCTCTAGTGTTTCTTTCTATTGCTACATATATTAAAAAGTGAGAAGGAGAAATTTTAGTTGTCTTTTGTTTTAATTGTAATTTTTGTAACCTTCCACATTTTCTTATATACCATCTTGCCTTGATGAGACAGGAGTTGGCAACATTTTTAAATTAGGCTAATTGTTTCTGTACAGTTTCATGATTTGGGCATGATTTTTGTTTGTGTAAAATGTGATAGTTGGAACTTAGATTTGCCAGTGAAAACCTTTGTCATTACCAGTTTATGACAGTTTTTTAATTGTCAAAGGGAAGAGTGACCAGCTCATTTAATACTGTGTGTTTCAGTGGGATTAAAATAGTTTTAATTTCATTTCTTTATTTAGACATTTTGAGACATAGTGTTTTTCTATGGCTCTGGCTGAATGTTACTAGATAGGCAGATCAGGCTTGTGGCAACCCCCCTGCCTCTGTCTCTCGAGTGCTGAATTTATAAGAGTGTCTCACCACTCCCAGATTACCATCAGCATTTCTTTTCTGTTTTTCAGTGCTGGGAAACAGACCCAGGAACTCACACTTGCTTGTCAAATGCTCTAGTCTAGCTGGAGGTATAGCTCCAGCCCAATTTATCTGTGATTAAATAGTCCTTGTAATTTTTTTTTTTTCTTAGTGATTGTTAAGGCAGAGTAATGTATCACAGTAACATCCAACAAGAGTTTCTTTGACAGTTGATATGTTTTACATCTGTGCTATCCAATATGGTGACCACTAGCCACATGAAGTTTGGCTGTATATCTGAGATTCTATATATTTTAAAAAATTACTTTGTAGAATTTTGAAACCGCAATTAGTCTACAGCTATGAAACATGCATTTGTGACCCGCTTCTCTCATTGTGTGGTTTGGGGATTTAATCCCTGAGCCATCATCCTTTTATCCATGAATCATGAATAAAGAGTCTTTCGTCTTGTAGGATTTTAGGGAAGATCGGACATGATGCCAAAGCTTACAGCAGTCCCTGGCACAGGTGAGCTGCTTGACAAATGTTAGCTCTCGCTGTCATAGTCTTTTATCCTGCATTTCACTGCAGTCAGCCCAATTAGCTACAACTTTCTTAGGATGGCAGCTAAAATAAATAGAACATAATAGCAACTAAGGCAGCAAGTAGGCTTTGGTTCAAAACTTGCTTATAACAAAAGTAAATGTGGAGATCTGAATGTTTCTCTCACAAAGGGATATGACTGACAGGTCATTCAGGTTCTCTCAGATGGAGTGAAAATACATGGCGATTTCAAGAGATTTCTAAGACCTTCTCAAAGAGTACTTTTTAATAAATTTGGTTAATTCTACAGGATTACATTAAAATGAACCTATAAAACACAGAAAGCCAGGCATGGGGGCTCATACCTTTAATCCCAGCATGCACTCTGGAAGCAAAAATAGGAGGACTGCCGTGAGTTTAAGGCTTCCCTGAGACTACAGTGAATTCTATGTCAGCCTGGGCTAGAGTGAGACCTTACCTGGAATAACCCCCACCAAAAAATTAATGTGTAAATCTGTATATATTTGTAAAATTTACTATCTTGTATTAATTGTATACCTAGTGGTACTCAATAAATTGAAATTAAAATAGCATTGAGCAATCTATTTATTGAATTTATTGGGATTTAAATACCTGTATTAACAAATGTATACATTATTAAAGTTTTTCTATCCTTATGAGTGGGAATACATGTCTCTATAAAGCATATCTCTGAGTCAAAATTAACTTTAACATCTTAATGGAAAACTGTATAGAGAGAGCCTCAGAAAGGGAGAAGAAAGTGAATAAAACCATGCAAGTCATCTTCTGTCTTGTGTCATCTTATGTTTGAGAGCTATGACGCTACATCATTTCAAAGTAGATTTATATGAAATAAGAAACTGCCTAAAATGAATACTTCATGGAAAGGCTGATCTGGAATTGAGACAAGAATATTTTGAATCACGAAAGCAAGAATCTGTTCATGGCATGTTCAAAATGGAACAGGCTTCAGCCTGCTAGGTGTTGCCTCCATCAGGCTGGTCTATTACAAAATGCTTTGAGAACTGTGTTGAAAGTGGGTTGTGTGAATTCACCCCCTTCCAAACTGACTTTTTTGTCATACTGAATTTAGGCTTTTTGAAAATGAGTATCAAAAAGCAATGTCAAGGGAGGCAAATATCAGCTTCTATCATCAGCAAATATTTGCTGAGTTCTGAATATCTAGATGTGTACAGTGTGATGGTGCTTTCAAAGCAGGTGGAAAATGGGATTCTTCTTCTTTTCCTTTAAAGTTGAAATTCTTAAATCTGATCAATGGAAGTCTGGGCATCATGTCCAGGCATCCCTGAGATTATGTGCACACTTTGGTGTGATGGTGGGCATATAGTCACTTTTATGTCATGCAAACTGTTCATTCTTTTATGATCCACAAGTTATTCCATGACTGAAGAATGTTAACCATTAATCTCCTTGGGTAACATTTAAATAGAAGCTGGGAAAAAACAAATCCCAATCCATTTTTCATTGTGATGGAACTGTGCTGATGCTTTACTGTTACTATTCCTCTGGTGGTAGTCCCACACCCAGCATGCAAAGATCAGTGAAGTTATTAGGCAAAATTAACCAGAACCCTGCTACATCCCAGAGAATCCCAGTTCCGATCTCTCTCTTTCATTCTCTCTCTCCACCCAGTGTATTTGGACAAATTATGTGCCCTTGACTGGACAGGCAATTTTTTTCTCCTTATTTTAAATATTTTCAAAGAATGTAATTTCCAGCATGTTGTAAATATTGACATTTATAAATAGCATGAATTCACCCCTTTTTAGAGTATGTTAAATGAAAGTTATACTCTATGGAATTTGATTTGGATGACCATCCTTTTAACAATGTATACTCACAGGATGATTTTAATGGTCGGAGAATGTATACTATTTCTTTTTCAAGTTGGTATGGATTTCCATCGTGCATCCTACAGAGAAGGTGATCTTAGCTGAATATGCTTATGCTAAGAAGTCTTTTAGTATCATTGAATCTTGCTCCCCTGCAAGGAAAACAATTCATAAATTGAAACTTTAAAAATATTATCCCATGACCATAATGATTGGTGTTGGTAGTTTCTCTGGATGAAGCTATCATTTTAATTAATTTTTTTGTTCATTTTTATTTATTTACTTGAGAGTAACAGAGAGAGAAAGAGGCAGAGAGAGAGAGAGAAAGAGAGAGAAAGAGAGAAATGGGTGTGCCAGGGCTTCCAGCCACTGCAAACGAACTCCAGACACGTGTGCACCCTTGTGCATTTGGCTAATGTGGGTCCTAAAGAATCGAGCCTCGAACTGGGGTCCTTAGACTTCACAGGCAAGCGCTTAACGACTAAGCCATCTCTCCAACCCAAAGCTATCATTTTAACTATATGCAGTAAAGAGTTATTGGAAATCATAAATGTAGTGCAACTGATAGCAGAAGCAGGGGGCTTGGAGACTTGTTGCCATTGGGTGGTCTCCCTTGCTTCATTTCTGGGGCTATGTTTTCTGGGCAGTCTGTATAACACACCCCTTGTGGAGATATTCAGCCATTAGTAGTTAATAAAGATGTAACATGTTTTAAAAATTAGTATGAGTCTTCTCATTTTGTCTAAACTTACAGTCTCTAAATTTATAGGCTGAAACTTATGTCTAATCTCTCAGTCTCTCCACAGTAGGATAGACTACAACAGTAACTTAATAACAGTAGTCTTCATCACAAGCAATATTTTTTGTATTCCAATAGCATCCAATGGTAATGTATATAATGTGATGAGGGATTGGCAATATGTCTTTTATTTTGAATATTGAAAGATTGGTTGTAATGAGACCACATCATTCTGAAGGAAAATATTGGATGAATTGGGGAAATTTTTAACTAATGTGTCTTTTTGGATGCCTCAACCATTGTAGGATATATGGCAATGTCCAGCAATTAGACTGAATTTCTTTGCCAGGCACTCCTTGTGCCTCTTTGCATTGTGTTTCTCTTCTCCAGTCCTTTTCACTGACTAAAATATGAGTCAGTTGTGAAACTGACTTTTTTTGAAAAATAAAATCTGGTGTTTTTAAAGGGCCTTGGAACTTTTTCTTGGGCACTCTCACATTAGTATGCCCCATAGGGACCTGGTACAGCTGGAGGATGACAGCTATGTGGAAAAGTAGCAACCTCTTAAACACCTGCGGTGAATGGTCACAAATGGGCAGGATGCCACCCTGGTAACTGGAACAAGGGTGAGCTAGCAGGGGAACCATGATGATAATTCTGTTGTTTTATCTCACAAAATCTGGGATCCTTTGTTCTGTAGCAGTACATAATGATACCTAAATTTCATAGATACAGAGATGAATAAAGTCAACTATCAAAGAAATAAGAAGAGTTGCATTTTTTATGTAAGATTAAAAGCCTCAAAATCAATTGTGTTTTAGGGGCAGGGTAGATGGTTCAGTTGATAATGTACTTGCCTGGTAAGCATGAGAGCCTGAGATAAAGCCCCAGAAACCACATTAATAAAAAGCTGAGCATAATGGTATATGCTTATAATCCCAGTGCTAGAAAGGCTGAGACAGACCCTGTGTCTTACTGGCCAGTCCACCTAGCCTACTTTGCGAGCTCCAAGCCAGGGAGAGATTCATTCTTAGAAAAACTTTGGACAGCGCATGAGAGGAATGATATCTGAGATTATCTGCTCGCCTCCACATGCATGCTCACACACATTGACCCATCAAACATGTACATACATGTGTTTAAAGGAATTGTGTTTTATCAAAGAACATCTAGATAGAGCTTATTTTTAAAACATACTAATGTAACTTGATATATATGTAATGCTAGGATCTGAACACATGGAAACACATCCATCTCATCTACAGTCAAGTAGATATCAATCAGATTCCATTCAAAGTGATAAAGTCATAATTTTCATGAGTATAACTTATTAGCATATCCTTCATAAAACATACACAATTATAATACAGTGACTAATAAAATGAGGTCTTTTGTTGTGTGAATAGTATTGACCACTTCCAATAAAACTGACATTAACATGGGAATGGTGACATAACTATGTTTGCAGTACAGTATGATTTCCATCATATAGAACTGTCACCATAAACTCTTCATTTTACTCTAAACCACAATCCTTGCAGAGGTCTACAAGATTTTATGCTCTATATTAAAAAGCCAAAATAAAAACCAAATGATTTTCTAGAAGTATAAGCTTATTTTCAAATGTAAAGTTAAAGTTAGTCTGTAACTTTATGTCTAAATCAATTTTCAATTGCTTTATATTTCAATATTTTCTTTATAGACACTCTGCAATTACGACTGTAAATCCCCTAAATATATTCAGCACACCACAGTTGACAAACATGATAAATGTGGGGGAGAGAATTTCAGAATAATGTCTGTCCTTTAAGAGGATTTTCTTCAAAGATGGAGACAAAATGGCACATTATACATTAATAAGTGTGGAAATTTTACAGAATACCATATTAAAATGGGTAAGTCAGATAGTACCTGAACAGGAAATTGCACTGGAAGTCTTGAGTCTACCCATGCACATTATGTGCCAGCTTAAGAGAAGCACAGAAAGGCAAAATTATAATTACACTGGATAGACATCAGTAAATTGAGGATTCAACTTAATGTCAATTGTTTTTTCACCTAGGCACAAGTTCACACTTGAAAACTGAGAACCATGAAGGCTAGAATCCAATCATTTTGTCTATAGGTTCACACAAGTACGGAGAATCATGGAGGATTGAATCCAAATGTTCGTGACATGAGTGCACATTGTACAGAATCTATACTTCATGGCAGTTCCAGTTGGAGCCCTGATAATAGTTCATAAACAGATATATTATTTTTTGTACAATGAAATTCACGACTGCTCCTATTGAATTGGCTAAATACAAATTACATAGCTTTTTGTGGTTCATGTTGGTTTTTGCTGATTCATGGCCAAGCTTTGGTTTCAAATATGTAAAAGTAAGAATAAAACAAGCACTTTGAAGTTTGTTATTACCAATAGGGAGGACAAGGCCTTATATATGTCTCATTCAGAATTTACGTTTTCTCCCTGACCATAGGTGATTTTATGTCTATTTTTGGAGACATGATTCAGTGTACAATATCTTGACTCACCTCCTTGTGTTCCTGGTTTAGTCTTTGCCCTTTTGAATCTCTTTTCTTTTCATACCATGAATTAATGTCTATCATGGGTGGATTATTGCTTCTCTGTTCATCTTAAGGTCTGTATATTATTATACTAGAGAGGAAGAGGAGAGCTTATTAGCGACATTCACTGACAGGTGGAGACTCAAGGAGGGCTTTCAGATGCAGAAGGCAGCTTAGAAGAAAAACCAGCATAATCTCTAAGATCTGTCCAGAGAGGCTAATTGCCAAAATTTCACATAACCTAAGGTCACATAAGTTCACTGAAGCCATATTTGTCACATACAATAGCAGTTTAAATATTTTCTTTCTAGCCAGACATGGTGGTGCTTGCCTTTAATCCCTGCACTCAGGAGGCAGAAGTAGGAAGATCACTATGAGTTCAAAGTTACCCTAAGACTATATAGTGAATTCTGTGTCAGCTTGGGCTAGAGTCAGAACCAACTTCAAAACTACACACACATAAAAATAATTTTAATAGAAATACTGAGAACTAGCCATGGCAGTGTGTGACAATATGGTGCACATATGGGCATTTTGGGTGACACTAGATATGAAATGAGGGCCCATGAAGGGGGAAGAATACTAATTACTTTTTTAACACCACAGATTTTTAAAGTTTTTAGTTAATTATACAAATGCTTTTTAAGAGAGGCTTAAATTCTATTTAAAATGATTACAAGAAATAACATATACTTTGAAAATATTCCTCTTACACTGATATCCCTTGTACCATTTCACTTGACTGATTTCCATTGGCTTCTGAGAGAGATATTCTGTGTCCACTGATGAGATAGTCTCTCCTTCCAGGCACAGGGTGGATTCTACTTCTTCACTCATTCAAAGAAGACATGATTATGATACTATCTGTGATATAGTTCATAGATGTACATATATATATGTACAATCATGTACATATATATGTACACATACATATTCATATGCAATATGATGTGTGTCATCTTAGGATGCAGCATTTAAAGTAGGTCATTCTGTTTTAGAGTAATCTAAATCTCTCAGCTGGTGAAGCTGCTATCAGTTTGGATCCTGAGTAACCTGACTGGGCAGAGGGCATCTCTTGTTCCTAACACCAACCAGTTTTCGATCTAGATCCAAGATATTCACTTGGTTCCTCTAAACTACTGAGATTTGTCAGGTTGAAGGGTACCTTGGCAAAATTTGCACCATCTGTCCAGAGTGGTACATTTTCTCACACATAGCCTATCATCTGTCCCTCACTTTGAGTTTGAGCTTTCTCTGGCAACTTTCAACATCTTTTGAATCCACATTCTAAATGCCAGCACTGAATAGATTGCCTTGCTCACAGAGAAAACATAAAATGTTGATATAACCCCTTCAAATGTTCTGATAAACTATAGGCCAACAACATTCATTTTATTCTTTTAGGATACTGGAAGATGTCCATTAACATACTGGTGTTATCTTCACAGATCCCCAGATATTCAGAGTTGATGAGATATATTCCTATTCCAATTTATAAAATTGGTTGTAGCAGTTAATTCAGCATCATAATGATCTGTCCAAAACAAAAAGACATAGTGGACAGACATATTAGGGGAAGGGTTATAGAATAAACACCACTTGCTCTGAACTTAGAAGGAAGTATATTGATCTTGTGGAAGAACAAAACCAGCATCTTTAAAATAAAAATAACTCTGATCTCCACATTAAATTCTATGAATCTCAGTTTAATCTATACATGATAAAATATTCAAGAGCTTGGGGGAGTTAAATATTTTAGTAAGGGCTAGATATTTTAGCAAAAGTCTTTTGCAGTCTCTCTTTCTGAAATGAACTTACACAAGTTATGAAAGTGGAGCAAGCAGAGAAGAGTAGTATGTTCATAGTCACATGTGTTCTAGAGGTCTGATCTCTACAATCAGCCTCAATCTTAGAACACCATGGCTCCATCATTGAGGTTTTGAATTCCCTTTTTGAGATCAGTCAGGTATCATGTATGGGCTGGAGGAAAAAATAAAATTGGAATACTACAATCTAAAAATAGAATTGCCATATGGTCCAGTAATCCTAACTCTGGGTACATATCCAAATGAATTGAAATCAGTATGTCAAAAAGACATCTGCACTCCCATGTTCATTTTAACATTATTCACAGTAACCAAGATATAAAACCAACATAAGTGTCCATCAATGGATGAATAGCTAATAAAAATGTATATGTGATATATATATATATATATATATATATATATATATATATATATCTCATTGGACTATATGCATATATCCCAATGGAATAATATATGACCTTTATCAGGAATTATATTATGAATTGTATTAATACTGACAGCAAGGATACTACTGGAAGACATTACATAAAGTGAAGTAAGGCTCAAACAAAAGGACAATATTGTATGATATAACTCTATATAGAATTGAAGACCTGAGGCATAGCTCCCTCCCACCCCACCCCCCAAGACAGAAACCTAATATCCCACCAGTGAAAGCTGAAATAACCCTGCTGAGGAGAACCTTCAGGGAAATGGAAACTGGAGGAGGAGGTATACTACAACTTTACAACTTATGTTAAACATTAATTAATAAAAATAAATAAAATAATATTTTTTGATAACTAATAATAAATGAAAAAAAACTGAAGAAAGCTTAACTCATAGAAACTGAATGGAATTGTCTGAGTGGAAATGTAGCTACCAGAGAAATGTACAGATTTTATCCAAATGTACAAAGGTTCATTTAAGCATCAGTTTAAGTACTCTATTATATGTTGATATATTAAACTGAGGCCACAGCTAATGATTGCATATATATATATATATATATATATATATATATATATATATATATATATATTTAATATTCTCATCTCACAAAACAATTTGATATGGTTCTAGATATTTTATTTATCTTGATTGATCATTCTACAGTAAATACATACCTCAATATATTACATTTTACACAACGCATGCATGAAATTGTTCATTAAATATATAAATTTAAAACAACAAACATTGAACTATGACAAAATTGTCTAAAAGTGTAGATGATATGTGTGAGTATATGAGTGCATTTGCATGTGTGTAGTAGAATTAACAAAGATTTTTAAATTTCCCTAAATGAGCTCAGTTATTTTAAAATTCATTTCATGACTTACATGGCAATTTGAAAAAAATGTGCTTTATATGTGGAATGACACTACTATAACATGAAAGAGTTTATTTATATATGCTCAAATTTTGAGTTATCAGAGATAATTGTTGCCTAATTGTAAAAAAAAAAAATCACTTTTATATTTTTTCCAGATAAGCTTGAAAATTTCTTCAGTATCATCATTTAAAAAGAGAAAACAAAATTCATATAACTTGTGTGATTATATTTTATTTTAAATATATTGTCAACATGCTATTTTAAGTCTGTAAAATGGGTATAGAAAACTCAAATTATAGAAAATATGTGAAAGTGTTCTGCCATCATAAATCAACTTACAAATATAAGATTGTGTTTTAAGTATCTATTTTCCTTGGCAACTACTTTAATGTAATTCAGTATATGTTCCTCGTCAATCTGCGCTTTCATGTAAGGAATCTACTTCACACTAGTGGCAGGCGCGTTTTCTGTTTGTACTTGTCAGCGTTGTAAGTACTAGACAAGCTGAGTGAACTCTCGTCCTGGCCAAGCTAAAATTTTCAAAATGTGATTGGTGAATATGAAAATGAGAATACTTTTTTCCAAATCCCAACTTCCAGCATTTTAAAAGAAACATAGTTCTCAGTCAAGAACACACATTGAGTTCATGTTATACAGACATTTATTTGAGTCACTTGTGTATAAAGAAATATGATTTTAGTTATATTTGTAATAATTATATTTAAAAGAGTAGAATCCTTCAGTCACTCACATAGCTATCACTTAACATTTCAGCATACAAATCTTCCATTGTGTGAGCAAAAGTGATTCTATATTTGTAAACATGATCAAAATTTTTCTCTAAGAGCATGAGAAGACTTATTAAAATGCTATACCTTTATACTATGTAAGTCAACTCACAGATCCAAATATATAAATTCGGTTACAGTTTGGACTTTAGGATTCATCTGTATGTGGCACTTAAAATATCGATATTTAATGTGAATTGGCAAAATATTTCTCTAAATTCCATTGGACAGCAGAAGTAGCAGTGTATCTGAAACCCTAAATCTGCCCCATATGTATTAGGGTCTCTCTACTCTGCTCCTTGAAAAACCTTTTGTTTGTTTATTTCCCTCCTAAAGTAGTTGCTTCCTTGAAGTTCTCTTAGCTATTTCCTTAAATCTTATCTCCCCCTGCTGGCTGTGCAACATGGAGCATATCTAGACAGTGTAAGGATAATCTGCAAAGGTTGGAGTCTGGCAGAAGGACAATCAGTGGAAAGAAATACATGTGTATGCAAACACCTGCACACAATGTATACACATAAAAGGAAACCACATTGTTTGGCAAGTAAAACTGCCTTAGATTAGGAAGCTTAAGGCAATAGTTTATAAACAAAATTTTATTTTAAAGTATAATATAGTTTAACAGGAAAGACTCAGGGTTTATCCAATGTTCATACATACCAGAACCATGAAGTGCATTAGGTTAAGTGGCTTACTGAGATTATGCAGAAAACATTTACCCATACTTATATACGTTGATGCAAATATCAGTTGGCCAAGGTGAATAGTGTAGTAATAAGTTAATTTATAATATATAAACTTTATTGACTTTCCACAGCATAATGAACTGCACTGGGTCTTTGGTGAGTTCCCACCTCTTTTGAACTAGACTGATCTTTTGGCTATCATGTCTAATCTGTGATTCAGAAAATGCTAAACTCAAACATATACAGAACCACAGGATGCATGATTTTCAGAACTGTGTCTACATGATGTGCAATTTACATGAAATTGCTATGTTTTGGTTAAATGGCACCTCAGCTTCCAAGCAACTCTTTCAATGGTTGTGTCTTTAATTATTATTTAATTTTGTGGTTATGACTGGTTTTCAGTTAAAGAGGGTACTACTGACAAATTCAATTAAATGAAAATAGAGGACTTAATGGTCCATGCTAATGTTTCATTTCATACATAATATTTTATCATTTTCTGTGCAAATTTGTAATGAGTGCTTGGTTTCTATTAATAAATGCTTACACTTGGGCTATATAAAGTACAGTAATTAAAATACTTTGTTAATAATATTTATTTATAAGTGCTCTACAAACAATTAACCCATTGATTCCAATTACTTTTAATAAATCAACTCCCAAAAATTCAATTCTTGTCCATCAATAGTATTATCTTAATTCTATTTTTAATAAAGTGCCCTTAGTGCTATTTTATTGTATTTTAATAGAGCGTGTCATACATCTGCTGCTGGCTACAACCCAAATTTCATAGAATAATGACAAAAATATTAAACAAAACTACTACTTTTTGAATTATGAACAAAGGAAACATATGTTCTGTATCTCATTTCTAAATATTTATACTGAGAAATGTAATTGTTTGTTGTATAAAAAACGAATAAAAGTGGGCTGTCTTTTGCTCTTTAAAGTAAATTTTTCTCTTTAGCTTTGATTTTCTCTTATAACCTATAACAGAAAATCGTCTGCAGACAATTTACATTCCTGTCCATAGAAAGAGAAGCTATTTTTCCTCCCCAAATAAAAAAAGAACTTATTTACAAACACATTGTAGAATTTGTGTTACTCATAACTCTCTAATAGCAAAGCTCAAAACTAAATGTGTTCAATACAAAATTGATACACAAATTGCAAGGCAGATCATTTTATTCTGAATTTTATAAAGTAGGAATTAATGTTTGTTAGGGGTTATTCAATTCTCTATTTCAGATGAAGGAGTAATAATACCCATATAAGTGAAACTACCCCACTGATTGTGTGATCAATATACTAGCTGATCAATGTTTTTAAATTTTATGTAAATGATTACCTTCAAATTAGGCATGCTTAAGACAAGGGCATTATTTTTCCTCAGAACGTTTTTCTCTTGATAATGAACCATAACTTAAGAATAAGGGAGAAATTAAATCCCAAAGATACATAAGACATTGAAATTAAAAATAAATTTAAAAACTGAAGAAGATAGCATTTTCCTTTAAGACTTCTGAGGAGCAATGTAAAACATGATATAAATTTTTTTAAATAATTGCTGGCTCTTAAAGAAAGGCAAAGACGCAGTTCTTTAGAAAATCTCTTTTCTGAAAGAAGCTGGAAACTATACGCCTAGTTTTCTCGGTGTAACAGATGCCCCATGATAAAGTTTTATATTAACCACAATTAGCCACAATAATTGATGCTTTATTTATTTATTTTTATTATTCTTTTCAAGGCAATGTTTCAGTCTAGCTCAGGATGATCTGAGCCTCATTCCATACCTCCAGACTATCCTCAAACTATCTGTTGATATCATCCTACCTCAGCCTCTTTAGTGCTGGGATTAAAGGCATGTGCCACTGTGCCCAGTTTAGCCACTGTAGTTGAAAGCACACCTTCTTATAAGAAAGGCCACCAGGACCTAATGGATTTTAAGGGAGTATTGCTATTTTTATGGTGGAAGACAAACATAACCTCAAGTCAAACACTGCATAGTTGGAAGACTACACATATAACTTGACTCCCCAACTTTTCCCATGAACTTGTCTCCTAGGCCATTGTGGAAAAGTCAGCCTCTATGTTTGCAACTTAGAGTGATGCTTGGAGTAAATATAAAGGTGTTGACAAATCTAGTGTGAGATACTAATATGAGATAATAATGTGTAAAGCCAGGTGAGAATAAAGATATGCACATACATCTACATGCTCAGAAATCTGAAGCCTGTGAATTTGAATGGACAGGTATAAAGAGAGTACTACCACTGAGTTACTAAAAGGTATGGTGTGCAATGACATTGACCCTGTGCATGGGGTCAGGGCATTTTTCCTGAGGATATGGGGCTGCTGGAACAATGGCCAGATCTGGTTGATGTTGCCAGGAGTGTACCCAAATAAAGTGATTACATTAAGTACACTCTACATGAGCCCTTTGTATATTCACCCAAGAAATTTCTAGAAGCTAAGTATTTTAATAATGTTGAATGCTGAAGAAACACCCAAATATACTTTTTCGACTCATTGAAAGTCGCTTTGAATAGTAAAATATTTTTTTCTGTCCCTAAAATAAATCTTGCTGTAGAGAGTGCTTCTGTCAAAGCATTAATGCCTGAGTCATTTCTCCCTTCACAGCTATGTTGGGACAACATGATATGATTTTTCCTGTTGTATGCCAAACATGCCAGAACCATCCGATGACTGGAGTTCCTTGCTCAGTTCTGCTCCCTTTGCACGTCATAGGATCCTAAGTGACTGTTGCTCAAAACAGGAGAGATGTGAAAGTTTTCTGTCTGGGTGTCTTTGGAGAAGTGGATAAATATGCCAACTGGAGTCCAGAGCATATCCTTGCAATCACAGAGAAAAGGAGACAGCATGTTCTGTTTAGGGTGAAGAAATGATAAAAGTATTGCCTTACAGGACACAGCCAGAGGTACCTTGTTCTTTCATTGCTATCTTTTTAAAATTCCAAGTGATTGGGATTTGACAGCACAGCGATTGATATTATAATCATAATACTTAAATGCCTATGCTTGGAATGAATGAAAATAGATTAATCACCACAGGATCATATTAAATCTCGGCCAGACAAGCTGAGAAGATTCCAACTTGCCATTTCAATGCTTCTTCTCATTACTAAGTACCAGTTGCTGTAAGTAACTTCACAACACACTCTCCTGGTGGCATTTAGACTTCTATCATGGATGTATTTGCTACATGGATGCCTGCAAAAAGGAATTCATCTGCAAGGCAGCTTGCTATATTACCTTTATCTGTCCTATGGCTCTTCTGGCCTCATCTTACCCAATACCACCAAGGTATTACCTGCATGACCTTTCTACCTCAGTCTTGGTACTCCCATTACAAGTTCTTCATAGAATTGTGGCCATGACTTTCAGCTTTGGAAATGTGTTTTCTTTTTCTTTTAAATTTTTTTTGTTTATTTTCATTTATTTATTTGAGAGCGACAGACAGAGAAAGAGGGAGGGAGGGGGGCACACCAGGGCCTCCAGCCACTGTAAATGAATTCCAGACACGTGCACCCCCTTGCACTGGCTAATGTGGGTCCTGAAGAGTTGGGCCTTGAACTGGAGTCCTTAGTCTTCATAGGCAAGCATTTGACCACTAAGCCATCTCTCCAGCCCAAAATGTGTTTTCTTTTTGATAATATTCTATGAGCAAAGAGTCAGTGGTTCCTTTAAGCAACTTGAGTGTGAATTCCCCCGTTAATGTAGAGAGAACCAAAGCTGATGATCAGCTCTCATTAAAAGTTTAAAATATCAAGAGTTGCTAGGTCTACCACTAGTTGTAATATTTTGTATTTTAGGCACAATTATTTGTATGGAAGAGACACTCTTGCCAAGCACTTACTGCTGCTCAGATGCTGAGATGGCACATTGGTCCTAGCCACATTCATGACTGGCCTCAATGAAGAATGTCAGATCAGCACTCAAGCTACCACTCAAATTGTTAACTAAAGCAATTTAGTTAGAAACAAAATATATAATAAAAGAAATCACACAGCCTTTAGAAAAATTTGTTCAGCTATTTCAGTGACTGAGAAGTTAAATTGAATTAACATTAACCCTACAAACTCTCCCTTATAAGGAACAGTGAGCACCCTAATGAAGGTGTGTCTTCAAAATCAGAATAAATTTTAAGTACTGGTTTTGGTGGAAAAACTGAAAAGAGGTAAATGAAGAATGTTTTCTGTTTGTGAAATGAGAGACATGAGTAGGTTTTCCTGCAGCAGCTTGACTAGGTTAAATGACATGCATGCCCTTACAATCAGGAAGTGCTCAGAGCAACTAGTGCCTAGTAATTTTGGGTGGCTATCAGAAATAGCTCATGACTTTGGGGGAAATTATTAAGTAACCTTCATTATGTCGACTAGGGCCCAAAGCCTTTTTATATGAAATGTGTTTGAAATGAATCTGGTGAATAAACAAAATAAACTAGATATTAATCTACTTTTTGTGTGTGTGAAGTAATCCTGTGCACTATAAAGCAAAGACAAGACAAGTGCACATCAGTGTTGGGGGATGACCATGAGAGGAGAAACACATGCATGAAAAAGTCAACGGTGCTCTACCTGAGTGTTTCTTCAATACAAATGGGACACACAGATTAGCCTGGGCTTGGCTATGGTCAGCATTAGTAGTTAAAAGTTAAATAAATACAAAATAAATAAAACTTTTTATTGATAATTTTTACTGATACTGGCAAATAATTTTAGCTCAGCAAATTCAGTCACGATATGTTCTCATCCCTGGTTTGCATATATTCTTATTAAGATTTGTCCAGGCTTTACTTAGTATAAGTAGAGAGTTTTGAATAAAACACCACTTACAGAGGATCTTTTATAGTCAATTGTTAATACTATTCACTGGCTTTTTGGTAGACTTTCCGTGTTTGGAATAAATCCAGTGCATCATACCAGGGCAGTTGGAACATGTCTGTTCAGTAATGTCCATGTGCTAAAAATCCTCTGGAGACTTCTACTGGGAGAAGATTAAACCTTGTCATTAAGCCAAATAACAAATCTTTGTTGGTCCTGTGCAGTGCATTGTGATGTTAAAGCTCATGTTACTGGTTAATTGCTTTCAGGGGTGGAGTAGCCTAAGTAAGGTTTTCTTTGGCTTAGCAAAGTATTAATAAGGAAACCCAACACAACGTGACCACCAACACCAAGGGGAGAGATTTCTGGCATACTGAAGCAGAAAGGGGCCAATGGGAAAGAACTAGCATGCTGGGCCCATCTGATACGCATAGCATAGAAGTATGTTACCCTGATGAAGTCCATTAATATTAACCAGAAAGGATCTCTCTCACTAAGCATTTATGAGAATCAAGCACAGTATACAAAGTTATGTTGCAAGTACAAAATTTAAAAGAAAACAAGAGCAAGTCATCAGGAAGAAATCGGGACTATTTAGACATTGTCCATTTACTAGATTTCTTTAGCCCGAGTATAGTCCTGATTACTTCACTTTTCTTCAGAGTTTCTTAAAAAGTAAGATTTCCCATAACTAAAACTCGGGTACTAATTTTACCCACAGTATTTTTTTTTTTGTCCCTGGCCTGATTATAGGCCGCTGAAAATCAGCATTCTTTGTAGACTGAAAATACTGTGTATCTTTATAACAGCCTGAGCAATACTAATTACCCTCTCTGTACTTAGAAAGTAGAAGGAACACAAGTATATGCATTTAGAGCACCCATGTTTGCAGAGGTAGCTGGTCTGTCAGCATTTCCATTCTGTATGAAATGCTTGAGAACATTTTAGAAATGGCAAAGCTGCCTCTTTTGCATCAATCTACATTGCAATTTAAGCAAGCCAGCGTTGCTCCAAACACCATATAGTATACCCTAGTGTACACAGTCAGAGCCCAATTTGAATTTGTAGGATGAATTAAAATACCATATACTACAGAGCTGTTCAAAAATAGTAAACTACTGTAGCTTCCAGCTTTAATCTCTTATTTTTTTTCCTGAAAATTCTTCTCTCTTTAAATAAGACTAGCATATGGCTTGTCCAAATTATACCTCTTAATAACTGAATAAAAACAGGAGGACTTGGAACACTATACAGCACTGTTCCACTAAGTTCAAGGGCTGATAAAATTTGCTCCTTACCAGAGCGGTCTCCCCACAGAGAACAACTATGCCAGAACCAAGGTACATGGTAAAACAGATATGTCTGATCATTTCCATTTCAACTCTTCCACAAGCCTTGCATCCTGAGTTTCCACTCCAGTGATTCTGCAACAAGATACATATACACTGTAACAATAGTCAGAACCAGTGCTCCATGGCCAGCCACCTAGAAAGAACAGTTCTCTGTTCTGAGTCCTGGCCCTGAGCACAGCCAGCTGAGCTTTCTGCATGGCTAGTGCAGGACAATGTCGTACAATCGGTTTGGAAGTGTGCTGTCAGTCAACGCTCTGGGACACGGGCAGCCTCAAAGAGTCAGCGCAGTCACAACGTGGTTGTGGTCAGTGACTGGTGGCCGGGTAGGTGAAGTGGAGTGGAAGGAAGCACTCTGGGGTGAAGGCATTAGGTTTTCCCATGCTCCGGCAACAAGCAACCCGCAGGAGCTTTAACTTGCTTTGCCTGGTATCCCCCTTCCCTGCCTGCCCTTTTTGCCCCCATCTCTCCCCATTCACCTCACCCCCACCGTGCCCTGCCTTTGCTGAAAGAAAAAGAGACGAACGTGCTACAAAAGGCCAAGAGTAGCTCAGTTTCAGACCCCAGGGTAACATGTGTTCAGCGAACAAGAGTGTAAGAAACACTGAATATCGCAGCTAATGCTTGAAACCTACGATGTTCTGACTACAGCTTTCTTTTTAGCCATGCATATTTATTGCCATTCAAAGAGCTGGTGCTTGCATACCAGAAAATAGCAATTGAGAACACAGCAAATCTTAAAATGATTAAGGCCCTGGAGCTTGCTGAAGATGTGGCATGCAAGGAATCAGGAGAAAGCCATAGAATATTAAAAAAATATTAATAATGTCAGTTCTAATAACTCAATCTGTGATTTATTTTAGTACAATCCTGTTCCAAGTGGTGTACCCTGTCTTTTTTTTTAAGAATGAACAAAGATCATGGAACAGATTGTAACCTAGGTAAATTGCATGTCTGTTTACAATTGTATTTCACATATTTTATATATCATTTGCAAACTATTTCCCAAAGAAATATGTATCAAACTTTTGAAAAAAATGAAGATTTGATGACAATCTGTTTTCCTTTCATTTGTTTCAGATGCTGCATGGGATTTCATCTGCTGCTCTGCATCTTTGTATTTTGGATAGAGTGTCCTGTCCTGGACATCATCTGTTTTCTTTTGTTCTTTCTGCTTTTACATGCATAAACTACATTTCTTGTAATGATATCACCACAATTAAACAAGAAGGATGGGGGGACAATCTTCTAAAATATTGAAGTTTACATAGGTAATGTAATTATGGAATTCTGATCAAATATGAATGTCAAGGATGTTTCTCATCTCACTTGAAAAAAACCATGTCATATCATCCCTTTCCCTTCATTCTATTACTTATAGGAATATGTAATGTCTGTGTTTTAAGACTTGTCATCGCAAAGATGTCTTAGGTTATACTTTGAGAAAGGCAGTTAAGTATTGTAGCATATTTATGAACATGTTTTCATGGTCTGTGCTTTCAGAATGGGAAATTATTCCCTAGTAATTAATTGGTGCAACTGTTTTAACTGTCAAAACTAAACATTAATCTTGTGATGGCAGTTTAACCGGAGAACAACCAATGGCAACTGCTCAGGAGTGTGACTCACAGAAAACACTTAGAGCAAGCAGAGATTCGGAACTACTTGCTAAATTGATGTTTCCAGCCCAATCCTAGCATTACTCAGAGTGTGTTCAGAGAGCCTCTTTACCCCTTAGCACTGAAATCCAAGAAAAAGCACTCTTTCATTAAGGAGAGGCATTTCTACCCCACTACAAACAAGGGCTCTTGGATTATACTCATAATAAATACTATTGGACACTTGATATTTAATTATTGTTTGTACTTGATGTTAAAACATTGAAAAAATACAAAATTTTAAAATGCTTGCAACAGTAATTATAAAAATATCAATACTCTTGTTATTTTCATCTATATGCATGTAATAAACTTATTGTTATGACTAGTCATTGCGATTAAGTGTAATAAAGCATGAATGCAAAACTTGGATTTGGCTTAGGAACTAAATACACACATTTAGTAATAACTGATAAGGATCACTGGAAAGGCACAGAAGAGTGCTTGGGAAAGGGAGTAGTTACTCACTGAATATGCTGCTGGCAACTCTTGACCTTTGAGTTGCTAACTTAAAGGACACATAAACAACACCATTATTCTGCAAGTTTGCCTTGATAACCTGCTGGAAAGGGGACAGAATATCCTGCAGCCATTTGACATGCACAATTTAGCAATTATGTGGTCAGGGGAGGAATGATTTTGTTAAGCCACTGGGGACTGCTGGTGTTTATGGCCTTTACACATTTATAGAGAACTCTAAAGTCTAACACAGCATAATCAATATCACAATGGACTCTCCTTTTGCATGTGAAATGATACTTCAGATTTTTTTTAGGAAAGGCAGATTTTGAGTATTTCTTATAGTTGACTCAAAAAAGGAAATAAGAGAATGGATATGAGATTCAAAACAAAAATGAGCTGCAGTCAAAGTCATGTTAAGTTATTAACTCTAGATTCTTTAAAGCAATTCTTCTCCAGGTGAATGAGTAAATATTTTACTCTTTAACTAAAATAATGTGTTCTTTTTTAATTATTCTGTCTTAAGATATTAGTAATTGTTATTTTCCTAAACATTCAGTTGTAAGTTTGCATGTCTTAATAATTTCAGTCTGTTATGAGATTCTTGATTCTTTTCTTCTATGAGTCATTTAAATCTATTTTCTTTTGTTTATTTCCTTGTTAGGAGCATGTGTGTTATTTATATTGTCTTGTCTAGGATACAAATAGGTAAAAATCATTATCCCCATCAAATAGTGAAATGATGTCCAAATTTCTGCAGCTTTACAAACACAGGTTCACATTCAGGCTCAAAGCTCCAATCAGTGGGGGTGGGTTCTACAATTTCATGTACTCATCAATCAGGTAGCAATTACAGTATGCCTGACTGGGACCCCATACACTTCAACCACTCCCTGCTGCTCAGTCAGTGCCTACCAAATGTTGCAGGAAGAGGTTTGACTATCCACTGCACTCTTGCAGCACCCTCAGTGTGTGTGTACAGAATTTACGGGTCAGTGCCATCCCTGTAGACAGCCCAATGCAGCTGTTCTCTAAGAGTTGAAGCCCATTTGGCTTGAGGAAGACCATCCCTCACAGGGCATTGTGACAATGCTATGACAAGACATTCAATTAAACCAGTCTCTGCGTCCATATCTCCTCCCAGTACTTGTTCAGGACATGAAGGCAATGTCTTGATTTTATCTTGTTTGCTTAAAAATAACACTGTGAAGGGCCTGAATTAAATAGTGAAGCAACCATGTTAATTATGGACTGAAGCACATATACCACAGTGACAAAATGAGTTCAAGAGATGAGGAAAGAGTGGCATGGAAATTGGCTGTTGATGCTCCAAGGATTCCAAAGTGCAACATGCCTCTGATGCAACCTTCATGCAAGTATGATTTTTCAGCATATGGAAGGTAGAAGCATAGGACTCCCCAAACAAACTCACATAAAATTTATATTCATCCACTGGGACTTGAAAACTTTTGGAGAACTACCTGGCAATGAAATGTATGCACACATCTTCATGATGTGAATGATAACATGGTGGCACTTGTACTATTCCCTTGCTGTGCTCATCTCAAACAGATGTCTTTTTGTTCAGTGCAGCCTTTGCACAGGCATATCAGCCGTAATCTTCTGTTTTACAGGGACTAAATGCGATGATTTTCCACATGCTGTGATGCTGAATAGGAGTGTGTGCCCCTTGTTTGATTGCTCAGTGCCTCAGTGGCAAAAGGCAACAGCCATGATTCCTTTGATGGTATTTCTTTGAGGAGTTAGGGAAAGCAAAATTAGCTAACTTTGTTTTGTTATTAATGCAAACCATTGAGTTCTCTTTTATTGTTTTGTTTACTCAACCTACTAGGTTGCTAGTTTCTTCTTACACACACACACACACACACACACACACACACATACACACACACACATCATTTTTTGATTAACAGGAACTTGTGGAATATAAATCACAGCTACTGTCTTAAAAAAGAAACTATCCAGTTAAAATCCTGCGTAGAAATATCTGATGGTTGCTTTCATACCTTAACTTTGTGGCCAGAAGCAAGTCAATGACCCTTTCTATGGAATCCAACCTTCCTTGTAGGTTTGCAAAAGTGAACATAAGACAAAACACTTTACATGTTTCATACAATTTTTTTGTGATCTGATAGTCTCAATGGTCTCATGCCTTTGTTAGAGCTCCTAACTACTCATTGTTCATCCTCTCACCCCACCTCCACCCACATAAGACCCTTTCTTCTCTATTTTTGCTTTATTAATCTCTGAAACATTTTTAACTATTGAGCACATTAAAACTTCTTTTGCCTCTGTTATTTGTTTTCCCCTTGCTGGAATGTGAGTTGGCCAGGGCATAAATTTCTGACTTTTGGTCACTTTATCCATATTCCACATTCTAATACACATTCTAACCATAGCTCTGCAAATATGTGTTGAGAGTGTAGATAAATGAATACATTAATCAATGAGGGAAATATAGGATTTATTTAAAATGTCTGCCACCCTGTGAAGTTAAATTTTTTTTTTATAACACATTTGATGGAAAGACTGATTTCCAAATCTTTTGCTCCAAGTAGAATACTTTCTTCTAAGTACATAATTTCATCATGTTTTCTATGGTACAAGTGATGTTAAATCTAGCATGGGGTGAGCATTTTGGCATATGTGTAAACACTTTGCTTATTGAAGTTGGAGAGTCTTGTAGGAAAGGCTCACTGTGGTAAACTCCTAAACAATGAAAGACTGTGTTATTGAACCACCAGATGGGTATATAGGCTCAGGCTAAGGCAGCTCTTGTGGCAAAGTCAAGAAATCCCATTCAAGTTTCTGCTTTTCCTGTAGAAGTTGCATCATCCTTCAGACTTAGGTAAAGCTTTGGGCTTTGATTTCCTCATTTGTAAACTGTGTGCACATAATTAGAGTCCATTTATCATTATGGGTAATTTTAGGAAGTTCTACCATTTCTTGCTTTACTCTTTTAACTGGAAAGGTGTCTGATTCTACTTTACAGGGACAAGGAACTACCTTATAGGACTTACCCCTATAGCCTTCCTGACTATTAAAAGATAAGTACTGGGAAATAAAAATAATACCAGGCTAGGTCTTGGGGTCTGTAGTCCAATTTATATTCCTGTAATTTTTAATTTATATTTTTATCAAAGGAGCTACTTATTTATTAAATCAAAAAAGAGATAAAATCCCTAATTTTCAATACATGTATTAACAACACCAACAACTCTTCAAGTAGATAGAAGGTAAAATAAGTCTGCACTGAAAAGACATATGATTACAATGAGGAGAGGGAAACAAAACATTTTCAGGGGAAGGTTATAACTTACACATGGTTGGAATTACCAGGAGAGCTATGTGTATACCTGGTATGTGTACACAGCATGTGTGGAGTGGGGATATGCTTTTGTCATCACAGAGCACACTGTCTTGAGCAAGCTCTTGGCTTCTCATGAAATGTCTGTGTCACTTACTTTAAGTGGAATTGTTAACACCTTTTTTATTTCTCTAAAAATGCAATTCACTTCAGTTTTTGAGTTAAAAAAAGATTACTATAAAAGGGAGCATTAATCAAGTTAGCAAAGTACTTTCTTGAAAACTTAGGATAAGGAAGGCAATACTTCCTTAAAAGGTTTTATTTCTTATTTCTCATCTTGGTGAATGGTATGACAGAACACCCTATGAAAAGGCTCAGAGGAAAAAGATGTTGAAACTCAATTACCTGTGTTAGTGAACCACCTACAGATCTTTAAAAATACTTTTTTCTCAGGTACCCAGTATGAACCAAGTGGTTTTATATTTGTGTCTCTCATGAACCATTAACATAATGAAATGCCATACGACTTTTTCACAGTAGGAACAAAGGGCCAAAAGGGTACTAAAACATCCATGCTAACGAGGAGCTAGCAAACAGCATGTTTAACCCCCTCCTGGATGCTCAACATGTGTGGACTGCCACACAGGCCTAGAGGGCATCTCTGGTGAGTCTCAAGAAACAGAAGCCAACTTGGATTTTGATCTGGCCAAAAAGCTTTTTGGTCAAATTCATTTTCTGAGTCTTGTGAATTCAAAAGACTGGATTTATAAGCAACACTATAAATTCTTTAAAAAGTTAATTAGCAACATATTTTAATTTGACATAGGAAGGCACCTTTTAGAAATGCAACAATTCTGACTGATTATTGGGTCATCTTGTATTTAAAACTCAAGGAGGGAAAATATCCACCAATAAGGATTCTGCTTAGACCCCTGCTTGCTCACACCATTGTTGGTCAGATTTCCCCAGTACCTCAAGTACAGTTTTCCAGCACTAGACAAGCTAACTGTCTGGAGACTGGCTCTCTTCTGGATTCCAGCCAGGTGTCTCAGTGTTCTGTGCCTGCAGCATATGGTGTCTTCAGAAATAGGGTGTTACCTTTTACATCAGGCAGGTAAGCAACTGTTTTGACAGAGGCCTGTCTTGTTTTAGGGACCTTGTAGGTATCTACCATCAGCAGCTCAATGTGGGCAGCATATGTTACAGGTCAGAGTCATAGTTTTTTTTTTTTTTTTTTTCCTTTATTAAGTTATGTACATACTCAGTGTATAAACAGCCCTGTTGGCACCATCCTTATCTTCCTCCCTGTCCTCCACCCTCCAAAGGGACCTCCTCTGGGGAATATGGGTTGTGTGTTGTGGGTGTAGCCATCAGTTATGGGGAAGAGGCAATGTCTCTGTGCATAATGTCCTAATATATGACTCTAACAACCTTTCTGCCCCCCTTTCCATGAATTTCCCTGAGCCATACTGGGTTCATCTTAGGTCTACTTCAGTGATGATGTCTTGGAAGTCTCTGTGTCTCTGGATGTCTGGTTTATCAGGAGCAGAGTTTTCTCTGTGTCTATCTCTTTCACCCTTATGCTGGTACCAGGTTCACTGAGAAAGCAGCACTCTTGCTCATTTAGCCAATTGCTCTATGGTTTCAGCTGGGACCTTGGTAAGGTACCATAGTGCCTCCTCAGGTTCTCTCCTCAGATTATTCGGCCATCTGAAAAGGGGAAGAAGATTCTCTAATGAAGAGTGAAGTTGGTACCAGATAAATGAGATAACTATTATTACTTTAGAGAAAATGTAATAAGGGTAGCCCCTATTGTAATGCAAAATTGGTGGGAGCTTGATATTGGGAAGTGAACTCATTTTTTGGATATGTTTTTGACTAGTTTGCTAGTTCTAGCTATAGGTTCCATTCCAGTGAGCAGATCCATTAGCCAATTCAAGAGTAGCTGGTTATCCATTGTGGCTGTGTGCCACTATTGCACTTGGGTGAGCATCATGTCAGGTTGTTTGCTGCTGAGTAGCTTAGACTACACGTTGCTTGGACAGATGTTGGCCATTTTCCCCCAGTCACTCATGTAACACCTTCTTGCACTAGATAAGCTAATTGTCTGTGGACTGACTCTCTTCCAGATTCCAGCGAGGTTACTCCATGTTCCCTATCAATAGCATATGATGTATTTGGCAGTAGGGTCTTACCATTAACCTTTTGTGGGTAAACAAGTGCTCTTGCAGAAATCTGTCTTCTTTTGGGAAATCTTGTAGGTATCTCTGATTAATAGGTCATTGTGGATGTTAGCCACATCCTGGTTTGCTACTGGGAGTTACAGGCCAGCGTCAAGTGAAAAGAAAGAAGAACAAGATAGGTAATATAAAAGAGAAAGAGAAAGAGAAAGACAGAGAGAGAGAGAGAGAGAGAGAGAGAGGGGAGATGATTAAGATTAGACTTCATCATACCCTCTCCAGTGCCCTTTGATTCAGGTGTTTCCTCTAAGGAGCTAATGAAGGCTCAACCTTTTAGTGTGTCTTTCAGGATACAGTATTTTATGGTACCAGTTCCATTTGGGTCCAGTTTTGTGTCTGCCTAAACCTTACCCTACCCTCATGCCCCACCCTCCTTATTGTCCAGTCCTCAAGATGCCTATTTAGACAGAATCTTGAGAATATACAGGTTAGGAGCCACAGTTGAGTAAGAAATGCAACTATTGTCTTTCTGTGATTGGATGGGTTTACTGAGAATGATCTGTTCCAAGTTTAACCATTTTTCTTCAAATTTCATTGTGTCATTGTTCCGTACTGTTGTGTAAAATTCTATCATATAGATATACCACATCTTGGTTATTCATTCATCTAATGATGGACTTATGGGTTGATTCCTGTTTGAGTAGCTATAAACATGGTCAAGCAAATTTCTCTGAACTGAAGCATGGAGCTTTTAGGGTAAATTTAGGAGTCTGCATATTGCTTTCCATAGTGGTTGTACCATCTTACATTCCTACCAGTAGTGAATGAGGGTTCCAATTTCTCCATACCCTTGCCAGCATTTGTTTTCATTTGATTTTTTGATATATGCTATCCTTACTGGGGTAAGGTAGAATCTGATCCATTTCCTTCGTATTATCAGTTTTGTGGAATAGAGGTTTTTGAAATAAGTCTTGATGATTGTTTCAATTTCACTTATGTCTGTTGTGATCTCTTCATTTTCATTTCTAATTTTGTTAATTTGAAGTATTTTTTTACCTGATCAAATTGGACAGGGTTTTATCAATCTTGTTTATTTTTTTCAAAGAACAAGCTCTTTGTTTCATGAATTTTCTTAATTGTTTTCTTGGTTTCCAATTCATTAACTTCTTCTCTGATCTTAATTATTTCTTTCCATTTAGAGCTTTTTGGTTTGGATTATTCTTGTTTTTCCAATGCCTTTAGGAGGACAGTTATTGATTTGTAGTGTCTCTGTCTTTGTTATGAAGGCATTCAGTGCTATGAGTTTTCCCCTAAGATTGCCTTCATTGTATACCATAAGTTTTGGTACAATGTGTTCTCATTGTCAATTATAGAATTTTACAATTTCAACTTTGCAATTTCATTTTTTATTTCATCTGTTACCCATTTATTGGATAAAACTGTGTTGTTCAAAGCTGGGCGTGGTAGCACATGTTTTTAATCCCAGTATTCAGGAGGAAGAGGTAGGAGGATAGCTATGAGTTTGAGGCTACCCTGAGACTACATAATGAATTCCTCGTCAGCCTAAGCTAGAGTGAGACACTACCTTGAAAAACCAATATATACATATATATGTTCAGCTAGTAAATTATGTTGATCTTCCTAAATATATGAAGGTAGGTGGGCTTTATGGCCCAGTATATGATCTATTTTAGATAAGGTTCCATGGAGCTGCTGAGAATAATGTGTAATCTGTGGATTTTGGGTTCTGTAGATGTTCTGTAAATGTCTGTTAGGTCTAATTGATCCATGGTGTTATTGAGCTGTCTTACTACCCTGTTAATTTTCTGTTTGAATGATCTGTCTACTGCTTATAGTGGAGTATTGAAGTCTCTGACTATGATGATGTTGGTGGTTATCTCTGTTTTGTTGTTTTATAAATTGTGGTACACCTTTCTTTGGTGCATAATGATTGACAATTGTGATATCCTGTTGTTGGATCATTCCCTTAGTAAATATAAAGTGGCCTTGTTTGTCCATTTTAATTACTTTTGGTTTGAAGTCTATTTTATCTGCTATTAGTATAGCTATGCCAGCTTGTTTCTTATTTCTGTTTGCTTGGGATATAATTTTCCACCCTTTAACCCCAAGGAAGTGTCTGCCTTTAGTGTTTAGGTGGGTTTCTTGAAGACAGCAGATTAAGCAGTCTAATTTTTTGTTCCACCCTGCTAATTTATGTAAATTAAGGCCATTAATGTTTAGCGTAATAACTGTGAGGCTTGATTTAATCCCTGCCATATTGTGGTGGTTTATGTGGTTTGGTGTTTTCTTGGTCTTTCTAGTTTTTGTGCCTTCTCTGAGTTTAGTTATTGTGATCTGCTTCTTGTAGGCACTTAAGGTTGGTTATTTGGCTCTTCTGTTTGGAGAATTCACTGAAGTACTCTCTGTAGGTTTGGCTTTGTGTTCATATGGTTGTAAAGCTGGGTTTTATTGTGAAAAGTTTTTGTTTCACCATCTATTATGAGGTATACTTTGCTGGGTAAAGTTGTTTGAGTTGGAAGCCATAGACTTTGCAGTGCTCCATTCCAGGCCCTTCTGGCTTTCAGGGTTTCAATTGAGAAGTCTAAATTAATTCTGATGGGGTTACCTTCATATGTAAAGTGTTGTTTCTCCCTAGCTGCTTTTAGGACATTCTCTTTGTTGATTGTTGTTGTGTCTTAATGGTAATATGTCTTGGAAGATTTCTCCTTTGGTCCAATCTGTTTGGAGTTCTATTAACTTGTAATTTGGATTGGACTTTTTTTTTTTTTTGTTTTTTTTTGAGATAGGGTCTCACTCTGGCCCTTAGGCTGACCTGGAATTGATTATGTAGTGTCAGGGTGACCTTGAACTCTCTCGTAGTGTCAGGGTGACCTTGAACTCTCTCGTCGATCCTTCTACCACTGCCTCCTGAGTGCTGTGATTAAAGGTGTGCACCACCATTCCCAGCTTGATTGGACTTTTTTTTTTTTTTTTAGGGAGGGTAAGGAAGTTTTCTTTGAAAATTTGTTGAATAAATTCTCCATGCCTTTAGTCTGAATTTCTTCCCCTTCTTGTATTCCCATGATTCAAATGTTGGGTGGCTTAAGGGTATCCCAGAGTTGCCTCATATTCTGTTCACAAAAATTTTTGAACTTTTTGACTCACAAACTGTTTCTTGTGTTTTGTGTTCCAGTTCTGAGTTTCTATCCTCTACATAGTTCACTTTATTTTGAGAACTTCTATAGAGTTTTGGACTTTCTCAATTTGTTTTGTACTTTCTACTGACTCTTTATGCACAGTATGCAACCCTCTGTCAAGTTCATTTCTCTCAGGGTGGCAGGTGGGGTACCAGTCACAGTCATGTGTGGAAGTCCCTGGTGGCAGGAAAACAGAAATAAAGGAGGGAGTGGGAATGCTAGCCTGTTGACCTGGGTCCTCTTAGCTTGCGGCTAGTGCAGGAAGAACCGGATGGTGTGGTGGCTGGGGCAGTAGCTGAAATTGTGGCTGGGATGGCTGCTTGAGGGGATTGAGGGACTGGAGGGCTACTTGAGAGAGTAGGAATAAATGGGCTCCATACTTTGCTCCTCTGCACCCTCCCACTGAAGTGTACTAGGATCTGCAAGCCCCTAAGACCCTCAAATATCTTGCTTTTCCTTCCATTCAAGTTTGTGCATGGTTAGGCTGATGCCATCTTGACCTGGAGTAGAGTCAGTTTTTAAGGTCAGGCTTCATTCCACCCTCTCTAATGACCTTATTTTCAGATGTTCATTCTATGCTCCTATTCAGGGTTATGTTTTTTAATCTGACTTCAAGGAGAAAGGTTTTTATGGTACCAGTTTATTTTGGATTTAGTTTTGTGTTTATTCCCCTCCCTTCCCTTCTCCTCCTCCCCAAACCCTTCAGAACCCTATTTTCTGGGCCTCAAGTTGTCTATCCAGTATGCCAGCAACTCAGGATTATCTAGGTGAGGAACTGCAGATGAATAAGAACATGTGGCATTTGTCTTTCTGTGATTGTGTGTGTTCACTGACTATGACCTGTTCTAAGTTCATCCATTTTCCTACAAATTTTGTTGGATCATATTTTTCTTACTTCTGAGCAGTGTGTCATTGTGTAAATGTACCACAACTTCATTATCCATTCCTTCAATGATGGGCACCAGGGTTGATTTTAGTTCCTAGCTATTATGAATTGAGAAGCTATAACATGGTTGAGAAAATATTTCTATAGTGAAGTGTGTAGCATTTAGGGTAAATGCCCAGTAAGGGAATAACTGTATCTGTTCTTAATTCTATATTCATATTTTTCAGTAGTATACATATTGATTTCTATAGGGGTTTACAAGTTTGAATTCCCACCAACAGTGAAAGAGGATTCCTTGCCAACATTTGTTGTCATTTGATTTCTTAATTATTGTCATCCTTATTGGAGTAAGAAATACATAATAGTGCAATGGTGGCACACAGCCTTGGTGGTAACCAATGGATTTCTGTTTAGCTAAGAGATCCACTCAGTGGAAAGAAACCCATATCTGGAACTGGAAATTACATCTGAATGAAGACAATGACTATGCTCTCCAATGTCTAGCTCCCACTAGTCTTTGGCTAAAAAAGGGGCTACATCCACCAAACTCTCCCTAAATTAATCATATTTATCCAATTTATTCTATGTTGACATAACCCTCCTTTGGAGAATCTGATTTTCTTTTTCATAAGATACGGAGATATTAGGAGATAAACCACTCCTCCTATCTCAGTCAGGGCCTAGGCAAACCACAGAGGAAGTAGGGAAATGAGCAAGAGTGCTGTTTCCATGGTGAGCCTGACAATCAGCACCAGGGTGAAGGAGACAGACACTGAGGATTCTCAGCACATACCAAAGCAGAAATACAGAGGCTACTAAGAGGTCATCAGTGAAGTAGACTTAAAACACACCACCAAGTCTCAAAGAATTTTGCAGAAGAGGGGGTGGAAAGATAATAAAAGTCACAGGTTGTAAGGCCATGCCCAGAGGCATTGCTTTCCTCCAATAAATGTCAGTTGCTCCCACAATGCATAATTCACAACCCCATGGGGAATACCAACAACCCCACTGAGGAGGGTCCCCTGTGGAATGGGCCAGGGGATAAGGAAAAGATGGTACAGACATATGATAAATCCAAATAAAATATGTTCTTAATAATGAAAAAAAATATTTTGTGTAATCAATATCTAGTCTGCCTAGAAAAAACATTCCTAAAGTTTTAGATATCTAGTATTCCCACAGAGACATACATACATTCCATTCTGAAACTTGTGACCTTGGTTGATAGACAAATGGCACAATTAATGCCAATTATTTCTGATTCAACTGTGGATTTTTCAGACTTAATATTCAGTGTATGCTTTTTCAACACATATAAACAAAATGAATCTTGGGAGAGAGGGTAAGTGTGTGAGTTAGTCCACTCGATATTATAATACTTTCTTGGCTTTCAATCTTCAAATCTTTTGCTAACACCATGTTGAGTCAACAACTCCCTCCACTCTCTTTTCTGGAATTCACCCTCCACACCTTCTTCTCACAGCACAGGCCCTATCCAACAGTACTCAGTGTCCTACACTGCTTCCTCACAGGATCAGGGTCAAACTTTCAAAGCTGGCAATGTGACAGCATCCCAATCTAATCCTTACTCCATGCCTATCTATAGCCTTCTAGTTCCAACTATCCTGTCTTACCATACACTTTCCTGCTCCCAACTGGGTTTAGCCATCTTCTGCATGTGTAACAACCCTGTCTCTAGAAAGTCTTCCTTAGTTATTCATATAAATATGCCATTCAAATCCTTGGTCCCTCACCAAAACTTTTGAATAATTGCAGCGGGACAAGATTTCTTCTTCTACATGGTTTTTCATCAGAGTTCATTTTTTAATCCAGATTTTGACATTTACTGATTTGTTTAATGCTTTCTTCCTTCAGATAAATTGCCATCTCACAAAAGGTGAGGCTTAGACTTAAGTTTATACATATATTTGCATCTATCTCTATACAACCCATTCCATATAGTAAAGACATGGGAAAATCTCATTTCACTATGAAAAAAGCCCTGACAATTGGCATATAAATAAATCATTATTTTCAATGTTTTCTTTATTTTCAAATTAATTTCTCACAATGTTTATTCATTGACTTACTGATATAATGCATTATTTATTATTCCATTTGACTTTTAAAGAACCTCTATTATACAAATATCCCAAATAAGAGAAAATAAACAAACAAACAAGCACATTAAATCAACAATGACAAAACTGAATATTTTTCTGAAATAATTTAAGGTTTAATGACCTTTTAGTTAATACCTAAATAGATTTATCTCATAGATTTGAAGTTGAAAGTGGTGTGTATATGTGTGTGTGTGTGTGTGTGTGTGTGTGTGTGTGTAGAGCCGTTGTATGTGGGTCTTTGTGTTCTTGAAAAACTCAGAGGCAAGAAGGATAGGAGTTTGTAATTTAAGAGTTGCTGCCCAATAGTAGACAGTCATATAGAATCACAAATTAACTTACCACAATTTGCACCATATAATTTGCAGAATTATATGAATTTACAATTTCACTGTAAATTAATTAATATAAAGTAGTCTGATAAAATGTAGGATTTCTAGTTAATTTGAACTTTTTAAAAGAGCTAGTTTATTTATTTATTTATTTATTTGAGAGTGACAGAGCGGGGAAGAGACACAAAGAGAGAAAGAGAGAGAGAGAGAGAGAGACAGAAAATGGGTGCACCAGGGCCTCCAGCCACTGCAAACTAACTCCACATGCATGCAACCCCTTGTGCATCTGGCTAATGTGGGTCCTGGGGAATCGAGCCTCAAACCTGGGTCCTTAGGCTTCACAGGCAAGCACCTAACTGCTAAGCCATCTCTCCAGCCCTAATTTGAATTTTATATGAATTATATTTTATGTATTAACATATTTAATTCTTAAAATTCCATTGTGCAATAGTTTTTGTTTTTTGTTTTTGGTTTTTCGAGGTAGGGTCTCACTCTGGTCCAGGCTGACCTGGAATTAACTCTGTAGTCTCAGGGTGGCCTTGAACTCTAGGCTATCCTCTTACCTCTGCCTCCCAAGTGCTGGGATTAAAGGCGTACGCCACCACGCCCGGCTCTAGTTTTTTTTTTTTTTTTTTTGCATTACCATTTATAATTTATAGAAAACTGAGTCTTAGGGAGATAATATGAGAAAGGTAACAGCTAGCAAGTGATGAAACCAGTATTTGAATCTAAGTATGTTTTCTGCTGCAATAAGGTTCATATCAGAATTGAAATATATTGGAAAGGAATGGACTACACATGCATGTAGTTATGGATAGCAGTAATAACTAAGCATTCTTGATTATAAGACTTAGAATCCAATTCTGAAGGAAAAGGTGATAGATTGTCCCTCCCTTAAGTGAATAATTAGAGAAAAAAATTCTAACTATTTTCTACTATGAAAAATTAGAAAATGTGGATAAAATGTGGAATTACAAAGCTACCTAGACATCCAAGATTTCAGGAACCAAAGTCCAGGAAAGGAAGTGAATCAACACTGTGCTTTGCTATTCCTCTGGAAGTTTCTGCATTTTAGACAACATGAGTTGAAGCACATAGAATCTCCATAGAGTAATAGTGAAGTAGCTGAGAAGCTGAGCAAACCTTTAAATGGTAACATGCGGTGGGGAAAGGGAGCTATGACAGCAATGTCACTGTAACCACTACTGAGAAATCAGGTTCCCAGAAATACAAGAATGCAATATCCCAAGTTTTTTCATTAAAATTTATTTATTGATAGGGATGGCCCAGGGTCAAGAAAAATATCATTGCATTTGACAATTTCAGAGAGCTGGGAGATAAGAACTGAGGTCTAGGAGCTATAAATGAGTAAGGTATTGAAAAGTAATCTAGATGTTTGCTTGGGACCATAGGAGGATATCCCTGGATGGAAGACTTGCTTTAGAATGAATGAGCGCTCAAAAATTAGAATTCACTTATTCAAATCATTAAACTCCAATTTGATTTAAATACAATAGTTCTATAGTTTTCCTTTTATAGACCCAAGAATTGAGAATGAATGCATTATTGTGGAAGAAAATATCATCCCAATTTAATGTATTTTTCTACAAATATTTCTTAAATAAATTGATAAAGATAGGACCAAAAGAAAGTGACAAACATAGTAGGAATAAATGAACATACCATATAGTGAGGGACTAATGAGGGACCAGAAAGAAATAACATGCAACTAATTAAACAATGACACTGCCATTGTAGGACAAACCATTGTGAACAAAGGAGGATCCCGGGCTCGGCTCAGATAAGGAACTAACTGATTAAAGTGCTGGCCTTTGCTTCTGTAACACATGCTCGCTTGCTCAACAGGACATTCCAGAAATACTTAGCTCTGGGGACCTCCAGCCCCTTGCAAAAGATAGGATCTGCAAGCAGTCTGCTGACCAGAGATGAGCAACTAGAAATGTTCCCGTGCGCGCCTTCTTGGAACCAATCATTGTAAAAAGATGCTGTGTGATGTAACCCCTTTTTCCCCTTCCCACTCTTTTCCTTTATAAACCCCTACTTTTAGAAGGTCGAGGCTCTCTCCCACTCCCGCTGCGTCGGTCTGTGTGGATTGAGTCCCTGCTTAAGCTTGACATTAAAAGAAACCCGTTGCTTTTACATTCGAGTGTCTCGGCTGCTGTGGCGGTCCTCTAGGTGACTCCTGGGTGACTGGGGGTCTTGGCTCCTGGTCAGGGGTCGTGGCACAACTCTAGTATTAGTGTTACCACATACAGATGAAAAGATTTCATAACATTTTAAAAATTGCACAATAGGTGGAAACATTTAAAGAAAGATATTAGGACACATACAAAAAAATCTAATACAAACTCTTAAAAACAAAATAATGAAATAAATTAATATATATGAGTTAATAGATAAAAAATAATGATTATGATTAACTGAAATATAGTCTACTATACAATATTATGCTCAAAATGAGAAAAAAATCAGTTAGACACACTGATATGAGAATAACAAGCTCATAGAACAAGAAAATGTACACAGAAGATGAATTCCAGCAGGAAAGGAGAAATAAATATAAAAATATCAGAACCAATTTAGTAATTAAAATTTGATTTTAGGATCATGAGAAATCCTAAAACTATTATAAAAATACAATCATAGTAAAACTATTAAAATATATAATATATAATATATATATTATATATATATATATTCAAATCATTAAACTCCAATTTGATTTAAATATAATAGTTACAATAGCTTTATTTTCATAGACCCAAGAAGTGAGAATAAATGATTTTTATGGAAGAAAATATTATTCTAATTTAATGTTTTACTTGTATATGCCTAAAAGATAAAAAGACATAATTTTTAAAAATAGTAAGGCATGGATAATAGCTTTCTTTCTAACTGAATATCTGTATACAACAGAGTGATGTTCTGCAACTTTAAGAATGAATACACTTGAACTTCAAATTTTATAACAGGCCCCATCTTTCTTTACAAATGGGGCCTGGGGAGATGATTCCATGAATAAAGGAATTTCCATGTAACTATGAGTACCAGAGTTTAGAAATTCAGCACCTTTGTGAGAAAGCAAGAAGCTGTAACAGGCACCTGTAATCCTAGCCACTGCTTCTGTTTAGATAGGTGAAATATAGAGGAGAACCACTGGAAGCTCAGGACTTGCTAACCTGTCAAGGAAGTAGTGAATAGCATGAGACCCTGACTCAAAGGTATTGAAAGGTGAGGAATAACACCCAAAAGTTGTCCTCCTATCTCCTCCACACGTGCTCTACAGAACCTGGCACACACATTACAGAGAATGGGGGAGGGGGAGAGGGGAAGAGGAGAGAAAAATAAAGTTATTTACAGCAAAAGAAAACAATTACAACTGAACTTTTAATAAAAAAAAAAAAGAAAGAAAATGACTGAGGTGGAATGCATATTATAGAAGAAATATGTACTTGAAATATATTTATTTGCTATGAAATATGTGTATATGATTTAACATGTGTATTTTCATAACTAAAAATGGTTACCAAAAACTCACAAATGATAGCAGAAAATAAGCTTTATTAATGTATTTAAAGGTTTTGGCAATGTTTCAAAATTGGAAAATATTGTAAGATATTGAAAGTTAAGTATAACTAACAGAAATGACAAGGAACTGTGAAGTTAAAGCTTATAGAGAAAAAGAGAAGAAATAAATCCAAAACTATTTAAAAACATAACAGGCAGTAAGGATGTACAGACTAGGGAACATAGGGAATATAAAAATAATAATAAGATAGCAGGCTTACACTGAGAAACGTCAGTATTGAGACTAGCCATGCTTCTGAACAACATGATGAACAACTTGTTGGCAAGCTGGGATTACCACTTGTACCAAGCAGTGTATACACTCTGCTCCACACAGTGAACTTGTTTCCTCCTCCCATCAGTGACCATTATTTGTGATTAGTACCTATTCAGATATGTTCATAGGTAGAGGAGCAGAACAACGAGGGTCGACTGAGTCTGGGTTGGTTTGAGGTGCATGAACAGTGAGGCAAACTTCATCCTATTTACCCATCTTTACCATTTTATGCCTCTGAATTACTAGGCACTTACATGATTAAAATCAGATGTATCACGGGAAGCAGCATGCACAGTGAGCAAACATTATAGAGCCAAAGCCTCTCAAACAAACCATAGGATTGCCCAAACTGTGGCCCTAGCAACTAATCCATCTTCTCCTGAAAATACTATAAAGAGATTTCAGCCAGTTTCCTGGGACCCTTGACTGCTTTCCGCTCTAGTGGCTGGCTTTCCTGTTGATGGTGTTTTCAAACCTTTACTATATCACTCTGCTCTTACTTTTTTTTTTTTTTTTTTTTCCTGAGGTAGGGTTTCACTCTAGCCCAGACCTGGAATTCACTATGTAATCTCAGGGTGGCCTTGAACTCATGGCAATCCTTTAATCTCTGTCTCCTGAGTGCTGGGATTAAAGGGGTGTGCCACCACGCCCAGCTCTCACTCTGCTTTTTAAAAAAATGTCTTTCCACATAACTTCTTGAGTGCATCTTTCTGCACATCGTTCAGTGAGATGCCAAAACTCTGGAAACATTCCAAAATCACCAGTAAAAATACTAAGTTGATAAATTATTATTTTTCCATCTAAAGTATATTTATGTTATTACATTAGGCAAAAGTTAAGATGTATTTTTTCTTCTATATGAACATCAATTTAACCTAGTAAAATATACTGAGATAATCAAAACTTTTTCTAGAATTTGGCAGTGTCAATTTGTTCATGCAGTGAATGTCTGTGTATGTATGTAGATATACAATATATATACAATATATATAATTTATCTATATAGATTTATATAAATTCATTTATTTATGTATATATAAATTAGATAAAGATTATGTATATATACATATATATATATCTATATCTATATCTATCTATCTATATGAGAGAAATGTCTCCATATTTTTTATTCTATACATTTGTCTGTTTATAAATTCTTAATTTACCATATTACTTTCTTAATTATTGCTGGTTTACATCTAGAAACAAAATTCATAAAATCTGGATATGCTGCTAAGTACAAGTGGAGATGCCAGGTTGCCAGCATGTTGGTAAGTGCTTTGCTTAGAAGAAAGGTGTCTGAGCTCATCACTTCATCCATAAACAGGCAACCATAGATATATCTTTCTGTGTCGTGGATTGCAACTGTGGTTATCACAGTTTCCAGTGAATTGTTTGAGACTCTTTATAAGTTATTCAGTCTTGGTACTTCCTAGTAATGACATAAATTTGCATTTGACATTAGAAGTAAGCCCCCATATGTACTTTGTTCCCTTCTCCTGTACAAACTCACCCAGTACTTCTAGGGTAAGTAGAAGATAGCCATGTGCTAACTACTATAAAGAATGTGTGCTTCAGGTGGGCAGGGCTAAGGGCTCCAGCTCTAGAGGATGGTGGGAGAAGAGGACATTTTGTGACACAGATCTGCAGCTCCAAGGCCAACAGCTGCTGCATTGTAGCGCCCTGTCCTTTCCACTTCCTCATAGCCTACCACTTTCCAAAGAAGACATCCAGGTTGTGACTCTTCTTCAGTTAATTTCCTCCTTTGTTCAAGACCACCTCAACCTTAAAGTGATGTCTATTGATTTCCTATGAGGACATTAATAAGGTTTCTACTAAAGGCACAAGATCATATTGCATTTCACAAAATTTAAATGTTTAAATTGAAATATTTCCCTCTCATTTCAGCCTGTGCATGGAGACTTTTATCATACATTTAAACTGAACTTGGGTTCACTGAGTATATGAGACATGAATGGGGATCACTGACATTTTTCCTTGTTTGAAAGTATGCATTGCCACAGAAAAGCTTGCTCACATTTAATACACTTTTATTTTCCCACACCCTTTGCTACAGAACATCTGTGCCTGTTCCTGTTATCTATAACTGTTGTTACTCATTTCAGAAGGACTGTCTTTCCACTAACAACTGTTAAAGTAATATTTCACATTTAGGGCATTAAAATGTTAATGCTCCTGGGTTCTGGGTTATGAATTCCAATCCATGTTTGAAGTGATACTTTCTACTAGGCATATGGACTGAAGTCTTAAGGAAGAAACAAAGGAACAGACTACACTGTTGGCTTAGAAAAATGCTCACTGGAATGTATCCTTTAATGTACAACTACATAGAATCACTACTGATAGACAGCTGTGTGTCTAAATATTTGTGACAAACATAACTTGAAAGAAAATGCATTTTTAAAGAAGATCAAGACATAAATATGCATTGATTTCTTGGGTGTGAGAATAGTACAGGCTAATATAGGTCTGAGCAAAAGAAAGCCAGTTTAAAAATATATTGAAAATTTTGTTTTCCCCATGAAATATGTTCTTCAGATGTTAGCACGTCTCCTGTAAGTTGTCCTGTGATCTTGTAGCCAGTATGACTTCTTGATCATGAAGGCTCAGAAAACACTACAGCCGGTTATGTGACAATGACACAAGATGGATCTTATTCTGAAGCCTGTCACTGTGAATGCTGCAGAGCAAGGCAATATGGGGTTTGGGGAAATAAATGAAATAAAGTGTAGCAGTAATTACAAAGAATTAAAAAGAAACACGAAATACATTATATTACAATTCTTGACAAACTTTCAAAAAATATTTTACATTATTTATTTGACAGAGAAAAAAATGGAGAGTGATTGAGAGAGAGAAAGAGAGAGAGAGAGAGAGAGAGAGAGAGAGAGAGAGAGAGAGAGGGAGAATCGGCATATGTCAGGGCCTCCAGCCACTCCAAACAAACTCCAGATGCATGTGCCCCCTTGTGCATCTGGCTAACGTGGGTCATAGGGAAGCGAACCTAGGCCCTTTGGCTTTGCGGCAAATGCCTTAACTGCTAAGCCATCCCTCCAGTCCTTGACAAACTTAAATTCTTTTTGTTTATTTTTCTTTATTTATTTAAGAGCAAAAGGCAGAGAAGGGGAGAGAGAGAGAGAGAGCGTGCTAGCACCTCCAACCACTGCAAACGTACTCCAGATGCATGCACCATCTTATGCATCAGACTTTATGTGGCTCCCAGGGAAGCGAGCCTCAAACCAGGTCCTTTAGGCTTCACAGGCAAGTGCTTAACTACTAAGACATCTCTCTAGACAGACAAACTTTATAAAGCACAATAATCTATTGTAAGAAGATTGTAAGACTGGACAAGTGAACATTAGGTAACTACTTATATTATGACTATTCATGTAAACATAAATACATGTGAGATGTTGTGGGTGAAATGTAGCATGCTAGAAAACCATGACATTAAAACTAGATATGGGGCTAGAGAGATTGCTTACCAGTTAAGATGCTTGCTTACAAAGCCTGAGGACTCATGTTAAACTCTGCAGGTCCCATGTGACCAGACACATGAAGCGACACAAGCACACAAGTTTGCAGATGCACACAACAGGGCACACATGTCTGGAGTTTGCTTGCAGTGACTGGGGCCCTGGCATGCCAACTCTGTCTCTCTTGCTCTCTCACATTAAAAACAAAGCAAACAAAACAAAAAAAACAATAAGGCCAGTCAAAAAAAATTACATATGCTCCCTTAGTTTATGGAGATATGTATATGGCTGCCTTCAAATTGTAAATGATATGCTATAAAAGATTTTTATCCTACCTGTAAATGTTTTAATAATACTATATTTATGTATCAATTGTATTATCATCAATCATGTTCCCCTAAAACTCTCAATAAACTGGACACTTCTTAAAAGTAGGCTGGATTCTCATTTTATCATCTGTGATTTTTGGTCTTGCCATTATAGAACATGCTAACCCAAAGGTTGAGTCTACTATTCCAAGCCTAAAACCAATTGACAAATATAGAAACAGCTGTGTTTAATGAAATAAATGAGAAATCACATGAATAATGCATTTGCATTTAAAAACAAACCATAAAAATAAAATCCACAAATATTACTATGTGAAGAAGGCATTTCTAAATATTTACACAACTATAATCCTATGAATGAAAAGTATTTTTTAATATTTTTATTACTTTATGAGAGAGACACAGAGAAAAAGAGAGTGAGAGACAGAGAGTGAAAGAGGCAGATAAAGAGAATGGATGCACCAGGGCCTCCAGCTACTGCAAACTAACTCCAGACGCATGCATCACCGTGTGCATCTGTTGTATGTGGGTAGTGGGGAATAAAACTTCGGTCCTTAGGCTTCACCAGCAAGCACCTTAACTGCTAAGCCATCTCTCAGGCACTGAAAAGTAATTTTAGTATATAAAATTCTTACAATTTTTGAACATAATTAAGCAAAATTATCTAAGCCAAATAACTCTCATCTTCCAAAATAGGTGGAAAAGACTTAATATTTAAAATATAAATGAATTTTAACCCCATAGTAACATTAAGCATCTTATTTAAAAAGTCACCATATATAAAATATTAAAAGTACCCGAGAAATAAGTAAAAAACAAAAATGTCCTAATTAACTTTTAAAAAAAGGATAACACACACACACACATTTTTCTGCTGTCCAAGATTAACACACTGTGAGTTAGGATCAGAATATTTATTTCAAAACAGGCTTATGTATTCAACAAGTGGACTAATTAAAATGTTAAATCCATATGCTACACCATTAAGAGTAATGATTTGGATGCAAAATATATGGTTTCATTTTGTAAAACCTTAAAGCCACGTCAGGAAAATCTCTGCCATGTTGTGGCACAGCACGGACTGTAGTTTATTAGTTACTGGTATAATTAATGTTTCTTTTAATTTTCCATGCTAATTATTTTTATGTAGTTTTTATGGATTACTTTAGAAATCTAAAACTGTTAGCAACTCTCGTCTCTGAAATATAATAAAAATAAGTAGAGAACTAAATTTATTAATAATGATACTAGTATAAGTCTGTCTGAATAAACAAGTAGTCAGGGCTGGAGAGATCACTCAGTGATTAAATGGTTAAGGAACTTTCCAGCAAAGCCTAATGACCTGAGTTTGATTCCCTAGTGCCCATATAAAGCAAGATGCACAACGTGTCACATGTATCTGTAGTTTGTTTGCAATTGCTAGAAGCCCTGGCATACCCCCCCCCTCTCTCTCTCCCTCTTTGACTGCAAATAAATAAATTTAAATTAAAAAAATTAAAAATGACACAAAGTTAAATGAAATATGTCCATTCAGTATGATATAAGGTAGCCATTACTATGGCTGTGGGGACATATTTACATTATTATGCTAAATTAAAAAGCCAGGATTGGAGGGATGGCTTAGCAGTTAAGGAGCTTGCCTGTAAAGCCAAAGAACCTATGTTCAATTATCCAGAACCCACATAAGCCAGATGCACAGGGTGGTTCATGCATCTGGAGTTCGTTTGCAGTGGCTAGATGACCTGATGCACCCATTCTCTCTATATATATCTGCCTTCCCCCACCCTTGTTCTTCTCTTTCCCTCTCTCTCAAATAAATAAACAAATAATACAGAAAAAATGTTACATGTGGTTTCCAGTCTAAATTATATAACATTTAAAAGAAAAATGTGGAAATGATGCTATAAGTGTTCCTTGATGATTGCATGATAAATACTGATACTAATTTTCTTTATTGTAATTTATTTTTTATTCTTTTGATATTGAAAAACATAACTGTTGCAAATTTTGCAAAAGGTATTGATAATGAAAAAAGTAGACTACCATTTCAACAGTAAGGAGCAAACATTTTTTTTTCTTTGGGAGGAGGTGTTTAATGTGGTGTCATTGATGTTTGGCCAGCACTGAAAATAAATACTGCATCAAAGTAGATGCCTTTCTTTAGATCCATTCTTTAAAATTTAAGCATAAAAAATTGCATAGGGTATCTTATACCCTATGCAAAAAATTTTTCACCTCTAATTTTTTTTTCTTTTGCAAAAGGGAAAGAAGTCTATATATTTAAAAGAACCAAGGGTCTGGCACGTTTTAAGTGGGGTGGATTCTTATTTTGTCTTTATTGAGCAGGTACCTGTACCCTGGAAAAGCAAAGACAATCATGGCATTGCTTCCAAATCATCCTTTGAAGGATGTCTATTTTCTTTTTCTTGTTTGTATTCTAATAATACCTTAAAGGATATTATTACATTTCCCCTCTTCCTTAAAGTTGACTCCATGGGAGATAACCATACTGTTTGCTATAGGCAGACATTGAAAATAAAACTTTTATTTATATCTTATTAATAAAATTTTGTATGATGATATTATGTACACTTTAGGTGAAGGCTATGGTATTGTCATTGAGAAATTGTACAGCATGTGGGAGGCCTTGTGTTTGATCCCTATAGCCATGAAATAACAATAATCATGAGACTCTAGACAATAGTAATTTTTTAAATCCCCTAATACATATAATCATAGAAAAATGTTTTTTAGGTTTTAGAAGTGTTTATTTCCAGATTATTTGTGAATACATGTATATGTGGATAAACTGCATGCTATATAAAACATATAATATCAAATGTTATTGCTTATTCTTCAAAAATTTGGTTAATTTCCTTTCTCAATTAAGAATGAAGTTAGCAGCCTTCCACTCAAGGGTACTTCTTTATGTGTTTACCTTCATTTCTAGTTCATTCTTTAGTTGTATTCTGAAACCAAAATCATTGATTCCAAACATCATTTTTGAATATTCCCAATTGTATGCTTTGAGTGATGAATTTACTTCTCTGTGGGCTAGCTTAATCCATGAAATAATTATAATTATTGTTTATAGAAGTGTTTTAGATTACACTAGGTAATATTTGGTACTTGATGGTTACCCTTTAAAATTAACCATTATTATTGTCCAACAAACGTTCATTACTAATTATTTCCAAATATTCTCCAAAATTTTTCATATTTTCTACTATCTTCTTTATATTCCAACCTGATTAGTCATTTTCATGATTACCTCAAGCAAAACTTCGTCTAATTAAAAAAAAAAATATTTGAGAGCAACAGACAGAGAGAGAAAGAGGCAGGAAGAGAGAGAATGGGTATGCCAGGGCTTCCAGCCACTGCAAATGAACTCCAGAAGCTTGCACCCCCTTGTACATCTGGCTAACATGGATCCTGGGGAATCAAGCCTCAAACTGGGGTTCTTAGGCTTCACAGGCAAGCACTTAACAGCTAAGCCATCTCTCCAGCCCTCCTCTAATATTTTTAATCAAGTTTATATTTGCATTTTAATATAAATTAACACAATTTTACACAGAGTTTACTAAATACATAGTGTTCCAGTTTTAAATTTACATATGAACTTCTTTGTCCTCTATTGAATTTAAACCTTTGGCCCAGATTTTTAACATGTATGTGATCTAGAATGTATATTTGCTGCATAATAATAGGCTGAAAAAGAGAAACAAATTCTCCTATGGAGAGTGAATTCACCACCAGGTAAATGGGATAATCATTATTATTTTTAGAGATAATTTTTAATAGGTGTAGGCCCCCTTGTCATCCATGATTGGTGGGAGCTTGATAATGGATAGCAGGCTCATTTTTTCAGATATGGTTCTGACTTGCTTCCCAGATCTAGCTATGGGCTCTGTTCCACTGAGCAGATCCATTAGCATCAAGAGCAGATGGTTACCCATCATGGTTGTGTGCCACCACTATTGCACTTCTGTGAGCATGATGTCAGGTTGTTTGCTACTGAGTAGCTTAGACCACAAGATGCTTGGATAGATGTTGGTCATATTTCCTCAGTTGCTCATGTAGCACCTTCTGGCTCTAGGCAAGCTAACTGTCTGGGGACTGACTCTCTTCCAGATTCCAGGCAGGTCACTCCATGTTCCATACCAACGGCATATGGTTTCTTTGACAGTAGGGTCTTACCACTAACTTTTGGTGGATTGTCAAGTACTCTGATACAAATCTGTCTTCTTTTGAGAAATTTTGTTGGTCTCTCTAATCAACAGCTGATTGTGGATGTTAACTGCATGCTGGTACAAGCCAACACCAAGGAAAAGAAGGAAGAAAAAAAGAAAAATGCAGGATAAAATAAAAGAGAAGAAAGAGGAGGAATGAGAGAGAGAAAAGAGAAGAGAAGAGAAGAGAAGAGAAGAGAAGAGAAGAGAAGAGAAGAGAAGAGAAGAGAAGAGAAGAGAAGAGAAGAAAAGAGAAGAGAAGAGAAGAGAAGAGGAGAGAAAAGATTAAACTTAGTTTTCATCATACCCTCTCCAGGGCATTATGATTCAGGTGTTCCCTCTAAGGACCTGATGAAAGCTCAACCATTTAGCCTGTCTTTTAGGGTATAGAATTTTATGGTACCACTGCCATTTGGATCCAGTTTTGTGTCCACCCCACCCTTACACTCCCCTCCTGTCCCACCCTCCCTATTGTTCAGTCTTAGAGATGCTTATTAGGTATGTCAACAACTCAGGTGGATTCAGGTTAGGAGCCACAGATGAGTGAGGCCATGTGACAATTATCTTTCTGTGATTGGGTGAGTGCACTGAGAATGATCTGTTCCAAGTTTGACCATTTCTCTTCAAATTTTGTTGTGTTATTTTTTTTTTCTTACTGCTGTGTAGAATGCCACATTGCAGACATAATGTAGATATACCACATTATGGTTATCCATTCACCTAATGATGGGCCTCTGGGTTGATTTCACCTCTTAGCTATTATAAATTGAGCATTTACAAACATGGTTGAGAAAATCTCTCTGAACTGAGACATGTAGCTTTTAGGGCAAATGCCCAACAAGGGAATAACTGGGACTGTTGGTATATAGTCAACCTTTATAGGAGTCTCCATATTGCTTTCCATAGTGGTTGTGCCATGTTACAATTTACATTCACAGCAGTGAATGAGGGTTCCTCTTCTCAATATTCTAATCAGTATTTGTTTTCATTTGATTTTTTTAATGCTTGCTATCCTTACTTGGATAAGGTAGAATTTCATAGTTGTTTTAACTTGCAATCCCCTGATGATTAGGGATGATGAACATATTCTTAAGTGTGTGTTTGCCATTTGTATTTCTTCCTCTGAGAAATCCCTGTTAAGTTCTCTGCCCCATTTTGTGAGTGGCTTGTTTGATTGTTTAATATATAGGTTTTTGAGTGCTTTGTAGATTATATAAATTATGCCTCTGTCAGTTGTATAGATGGCAAAAATTTTCTCCCATTCATGGGTTTCCAATGGTTGAGTGATTGTTTAAGCTCCTGAGCTCCTGGAATTTTGTTCAGGAAATCTTTCCCCATTCCTGTATCATGGAAAGTTTCTCCTATTTTTTTTTCTTTCAGTAGTAGCAGATTTTCTGGTCTTATACTGAGGTCTTTAATCCATTTGGATTTAATTTGTGTGCTTGGCAAGGTGTGTGGATGGAGTACATTTTCCTGCATATGTTATCCAGTTTGTTTAGCACCATTTGTTGAATATGCAATCTTTTTTCCATCCTACATTATTAGGACATTTTTCAAATATCAAGTTTCTGTAGTTACTTGACCCAAAGTCTTGGTAATTGATTCTGTTCCATTGGTCTATAATTCTTTTTATGCCAGTACCATGTTGTTTTCATTACTATGGCTTTGTAATACAGCTTTAGATCAGGTATGGTGGGTGATGCGTCCAGAGGTGTTCTTTAGCTGAAGATATGCTGGGATATCTGAGGCCATCTGCCATTCCATATGAATTTTAAGATCTTTTTTTCTTCTCTTTCTGCAAAGCAAAATGTTGGAATTTTAATTGGTATTGCATTAAATCTATATATTGCCTTTGGTAAGATGGCCATTTTTCCAATGTCAATTCTGCCTATCTAGGAACATGGGAGGACTTTTGATTTTCTCAAGTCCTACTGAATTTCTTCCTTGAGTGTTTTTATGTTTTCACTGTATAGGTCTTTCACAACCTCAGTTAATGTTATTCCAATGTGTTTTATTTATTTATTTATTTATTTATTTATTTATTTATTTATTTATTTATTCATTGTTGCTACTGAAAATGGGATGAGGTTGCTTACATCATTCTTCATACCTTTGGCTTTTGCATATAGAAAGGTGACTGAATTTTGTGCATTGATTTCATATTCTGCTACTTTGCTGAAGGAGTTAATTACCTTTATGAGTTTTGAGATAAAGGTTCTTGGGTCACTTATGTATAGAATTATGTCTACAAATAAGGCTAACTTAACTTCTTCCTTTTGGAGTTGTATGTCTTTTATTTCTTTCTCCTATTTTATTGTCTGAGCTATGATTTCTATTACTATGTTGAAGAGCAAAGGTGAGAATGGACACCCCTGTATTGTTACTGTTCTCAATGGGAATTCCTCCAGTCTCTCCCCATTATGTATTATTTGGGCTTTAGGAGCTTTATATAAAGCCTTTATGGTATTGAGATATAACTGCCCATGCCTATTTTCTGCAATGTTTTGATCATGAAGTTATGTTTTATTTTGTCAAAAGAATTCTGCATCTATCAAAACAACTATGTGGTTTTTGTGCTTAAGCTTATTTATGTGGTGTAGTACATTTACAGATTTCTGTATGTTGAACCACCCCTGTGTTCCTGGATGAAGCCTACTTGATCAAGGTGGATGATCCTTTTGCTGTGTTGTTGGATTTTGTTTGTAAGGATATTGTGCAGGATTTTTTTCATCTAAGGTCATCAGGGAAATAGGCCTATAGTTTTCTTTCTTGTGGCATCTCTGCCTGGTTTTGGTATTTGTGTGATAGTAGCTTCATAGAAGGAGTTGGGGTGCTTTGCCTGCTCTCTAATTGTATGTCACAGTTTGAAAAAAAAAAAAAAACTGATTTCAATTCTTCCATGAAGGTTTGATAGAATTCAGCTGAGAAGTCATCTGGTCCTTGACTCTTCTATCTAAAATGATAAGTAAACCCTCAGATGTGTAGATAATTTCCACATTTTCAATTTTGTTGAAACCTGCTAATATTGAACCATATTACCTCGTTGAGTTTCATCTCCTTTTCAGCCAATGCTGCTAACTGCAAGGGGAAATATCCTGAATGAAGGCAGAAGAAAATGTTCAGAAAACCTGTGCAGTTGCTAGCCTATTGTAAAAGAAAATACACCTTAGGAAAAAAAATCACATATTTTTATGTGGAGCCACGTGTATATAGCACTCAGCCAAGGACTGAAGTGGGCTTTGCTGGAAGTCCTGTGTGTTCCTTTGGAATCATTCTAAGTGCCAACCTTTACGAGTTGCTGTTCTTTCTGACAATGACTAAACTCAAGGGCCCTGGAGCTAAAATGAGCTTAAGCTGAAGAAAACACTTTTTAAATCATGTGCCACCTATGAACCAAACAATTCTATTACCATGAAAACTACATATTCATAAGCCTTTATACTAACATTTGATTATTAAACATTTTGGTTTCTTAGCAATTGTTTATAAAAATAAAAGATTCAATAAAATAAAATGAGTTTATGAAAAATGTAAGACTAAATAATATATTATTTTCCAATGTGCATTGATTATTCCATTAAGAATTTAAAAGGCAGACATTCATAAATTAAGCTGTTTATAAATGTTGGTCCTCACAATGAGTGCTACCTTCATGTGGCTGGTACACCATTTTTTACTTCCTAGAAATCAGCTGGTGATTTTATATTCTTTATATTATAAACCTCACTATGACTTTTCTTACATACCAAGTTTTAACCTTACTACTTGTCAATTCTCATTCCATTTGGAAAGGTAACTCCTTATTCTATTGATAAACTATATTTTCTTATAAGAATTCAGAAATTAATGTCACAAGCTTCCTAAATTTATAACATATGACTTATTAATAAGAATAAATTGAGACTTATTGTGTTATAAAACAAACCAACCTTTTAAAAATATTTAAAGTTACTTGCTTGTACTGGTCAAATAATGTCTTCTTTGACTAATTGTAAGGATTGATCATGCTATCATTTCCCTCTAAGAAACACACAATTGGTGACTATTGCTTTTTGCCTGGATAAGACTGTGAGCTTGTTTTTTAATTCATGGCAGTGAGGTCTTTAAAGATAGGGTTAAAATTAACTGAATAGTATGGGGATTGCTTATTCTGTGGGAGCTGGTACACCAGCCACTGAATATAGAGAAATAAAGGCACTATCTTTCTCAGTGTGGAGATAAATTAATGGGGAAAGCTTATCACCAGCTGAAGTAAAGGACACACCTGAGTGAAAACTGTTAGTTAACAGTGTGAGGGAACATGTGGAGTAGGGAAGCACCCCATAGAAAGAACACATATGCGTGCATAACACATAATGACATTCTCCACTCACCTCCATGGTGTTAGAACTGTAGGTGGTGAATGCAATTGTTTGTGAGCAAAATTAATGCAATAGCAACTAAATAATCCACTAGTGGTTTGCTCTGGGATTGTAAATTCTATGAATGGCTTTGGAAGCTTCATCATGACTAGTTAAGTACAGACCACTTGAAATGGCATTATGACTGAAAAGTCAATCTATTTTTAATTGCATACAAAATTGATGGTAAATATCAGAAAGCATATCCCCTTGCTTGACAAATAATTAAATGACTGTAACTTCTTAGAAGCACACTGTAGTCCATCTCTTTTGAAGATATTTAGCTTTATGTAAGAAAACAAACAAACAAACAAAAAACAATGAATGGTCCTAAACAGAGAACTTGGATTGAAATGTTGTGACTCTAGGCAGAGTTGTGATAGAACCAACAATGTGAAAAGATAAGCCATGCAGTGTAGTGTTTACTAACACAAAATGAGGTTGGGACTTTCTGTAAGCATTTGAGGCTGGAAAGAGAGTAGGAAGAAAGTCACAGAAACTCAGGGAGAAGAAAACAGTGAATAATCCAAGTGTTTGACAATAAATATAAACTTTAAAAAAAATTTTGCCAAAGTAAGTCTTTGTGTTGGAGAGAGCTGGTATTGCTGGGTGTGCTTTATACATCTGACTATGTTAGGCTGGGCTACTCTTCAATCTTATTATTCCACTGCACACTTTTAAGAAGAACTTAACAGCAAATAATATGTTGTGATGCCCACACAAGTGCAATAGTGGCACACAGCCAAGAGGGGAAAGCAACTGGTCTCGATTCAGCTAACTGATCCCCTCAGTGGTGCAGGACCCATAACTGGAGCTAGGAAACAGTCAGAACCATATCCAAACATATGCCCACTCTCCATTATCAAGCTACCACCAATCATGGGCTACAAGAGGGCCTACACCTTTTAAAATCTCTATTTAAAAAAGTAAGGGTTATCTCATTTGTCTGGTGCTAACTTACTTTCTGTTGGAGAATCTGCTTCTTTTTTTCAGATAGATGCATATCCTAAGGAGAGAGACACCCCATCATATCTCAAAAGGGCCCCAGCTGAAACTAAGAACAATTGGCAAAACAAGCAAAGGTGCTGTTTTCCTGGTGAACCGTGTACCAGCACTAGGGTGAAGGAGATCAACACAGAGAAAAATCAACTCCTACCAAATCAGAGAGCCAGGGACCCAGAGGCCCCCAACACCTCATCACTGAAGCAGACCAGAAATGAATGCAACATGGCACAGGAAAATTTTTCAGAAGAGGGGGCAGAAAGAATGTCAGAGCCACATGTTGGGTCATGATATGCAGAGACATTTATCCTACCCATAACTGTGGGCTACCTCCAGAATTCATGACCCATATTCCTCAACCAGGAGGGGCCATGGGGAGGGGATAGGTCATGGATGAGCCAATAATGGTACCAAATTGACTGTATTCACTGAGTACAAAACTAATAAAAAAAGTAAAAATTTAAAAATTTTAAAAAAGAATTTAACAGACAGGAATATTTTAAGGTGACAGTGTACTCACTAGGGAAACAATCTAAAGGAAGAGAACTATGGACCAAAGTTCCATCATTTGGAGTTAAGAGACTCATAACAGCGATTAACTACATAATTCAGTTCATATTTAGGTGCAAAATACTCTACTGAAATTATGGTAATACAAACAACTGAAGGAGGTAGAGAATGGCATTTGAGTTCTTCCCCATAAAGACTTGTGTGTAAGTAATAGGAGACAAATAAATCAATACAGAAAATATTAGATTTCAGGGACAAAGTGTCTTTTCAGTCAACGTTGTCATCTTGGACCTAAGAAAGTAGCTCTTTTAGAACAGGAAACTGAGGGACAGTGGGAAAAAAGGAAAGTAGGGGCTAATTTTCTCAAGTGGTCATCTGTAAAGCACTGAGGCTGGGCTATGGTAGCAATATGGTATTTAGAGGAAAGGTTTTTTGGTTCAGGCAAATCAGTTAGATTTTTCACTCTGATAGAGTTCAGTACAGGAACTGAGAAAATTTTTGTTTGCTTATTTGTGTTATGAGGGGATTTCTGTGATAATATATCAGCAAAACATTTTCCTTAGTGCTTGGCAATTAACAAGCCCTTTACAAGAGATGGTTGTGATGATTAGGCAATTGAAACATGATTAAGTGAGCATAATGATTGAAGAAACTACAGGCAAACTTTGGAGACCATAGCTGGAGTCTGAGATCTTGAATAGAAAGTTTGGCTTTAAATTGAGAAGGTCATGAGTATTGGTGATGAGAAATGCAACATGATGATAAAGAAGGTACCCACATAGAATCATGGGCTTCTCTTTCACTTCTTGGGTAACCATCCAAATAGGATTTCTGTATCAGAGTTGGGGAGATGGGCAAGTGGTTAACTATTCTTGCCTGTAAAGCCTGACTATCCTGGGATCAATTCCCAGTACCCATGTAAAGCCAGATTCACAAAGTGGCACATGTGTCTGGTGTTCATTTTCAGGTACGGGAGGCAATGGAATGCTATCTCCCCACCCCTGTTCTCTCTCTACTCTCTCTCTCTTACACACGCACACACACACACACACACACATAAAAGGGATTTCAGTATAAACTTAGGAAACCACCCAGAAACCAGATCTGTGTTGATGTAAATTGTGTTTGTGTAGAAGAGTTTGGACACAAACTTAATGGCTGTACCAGGGGCTAAGATATGCTGTGGAACTGAGAAAGTTCTTCATCCATCAGCCACCTGGAAACACTGAACCATGAGGTCTCTGCATGGGGCCCTGCTCATGGGGGCAAGCTGTAGCTTTGGCAGGGTTGATGTACTCGGATGAGGAAGGGAGAAGAGCCAAACTTGACTTACTTTGTGCTGTCAGGGTCAGTGAAGGAGAGATGGAAAGAAAGAGAACATAGATTATTAGACATCTGATTGATCATTCTATTCTTTGGATCTTCACATGCAAATGGTGGATCTTTATAGACATGTAATAATTTGAGGCTTACCAATTATCCTGGTGAAGAATCTGTAATTTTATTAAATTAAGATCTATATCAGTTTCTTGTTCAAATTTTGGATACGTTTTAAAATAATGTAAATTATTTTTGTCATATGTGTGTATGTAGTACAACTACATGTGTGTGTAGATACACTGTACTATGTAAGTATGTGCAGAGCCCAGAGGAGAACATCAGGTTTCCCTTCCATTTTACTTCATCATCTTTTAAAAAATATTTATTTATTCATTTATTTATGAGAGAGAGAGAGAGAGAAAGTGAGGAAGGGAGAGAGAGATAAAGATTGGGTGTGCCAGGGCCTTTAGTCACTGTAAAAGAATTCCAGATGCATGTGCCCCCTTGCGCATCTGGCTTATGTGGGTCCTGGAGAGAAAAACCTGTATCCTTTGACTTTGTAGCAAACACCTTAACTGCTAAGCCATATTTCCAGCCCCTTCACTTTCTTTTTTTTTTTTTTAAACTTTTTTTAAAATTTTATTTATTTATTTATTTGAGAATGACAGACACAGCGAGAAAGACAGATAGAGAGAGAGAGAATGGGCGCGCCAGGGCTTCCAGCCTCTGCAAACGAACTCCAGACGCGTGCGCCCCCTTGTGCATCTGGCTAACGTGGGACCTGGGGAACCGAGCCTCGAACCGGGGTCCTTAGGCTTCACAGGCAAGCGCTTAACCGCTAAGCCATCTCTCCAGCCCCCCTTCACTTTCTTTATCCATTAAGACAGAGTCACTCATTTAATATAGAACTTCCTTTATCACCATTTTTGGTCGACAAGACCAGCAATTCTCCAGTCTCCACCTCAGAGAATACTGGGTTTACAGAGGTTTGTGGTCATGACTAACTGTTTACATGGGGGCTCGGGAATTTAACTGAGGAGGTCTCAGACCCTCATGCTTGTATAATAAATATGTTAACTGCTGATCCATCTCCCCAGCCACATAAAGTAATATGACTTACATTTTTCATAAAAATGTAACATATATCCATATCATGATAAAAAGACTTAAGAGATGGAATAATCTTGTCATAGGACAAAATTCAGCAATCAAATGATTAAATGTTATAAATAGTGCCTGCCATGCTTTCATCTGAACTTGGGCATGGAGAAAGAAAATGTATTTGCTCAACAGATAATCAGTCATCATTTTAAAACTAAGTGCATAGATGAGAAGACAAGAAATATTAAGCATCCAGCATTATCACATATATGCTACATTGTGGTTTGGATGCAGGGTAGTTTGCCCCTCTAAGGTCCATGTGATGCTGAAGGTGTAAAAGCTTTAAAAGATGGAGCCTAGTAGAAAATTTAGCTCAATAGGAGTGCCAATTTCAGAAGGTATTCATATAATTATTATGGGATCCAGGTTAGTTCTTACTAGAATGTTTTATTATAAAATAATTTATTTGGCCTCCTATTTTTCCCTGTGATCTGTTTCCTACCTGTTGCTAGCATATTTATACCACCTACCATAAAGTCCTCATTGATATTACACCAATTGGGATATCTGATCTTGGACTGACAGATCCAAGCCATGTTCTGAAGAAATCTTTTTTTCTCTTTATAAGCTACATAGCCTATAGTAACTTGCTATAGCAATAGAAAGTAAATTTTATCACTTTATAAAAAGTCAGTCTTCTCCTTAAGTATATTCATTAATTTATTTATCTTTACACATTTCCTTTGTTGTTATCTTAATACGGTTTCAACTAGTTCGATTCAGAATATTACACAGCATGTACATTTGTAGCAGTTTGGTTCCATCTCTGAAGGTTATAGCATCTCTCAATATGAGCCCCAATTAATTCAATGCACTAGCAAGATGGGTCACATCACAGAGAGGGAAAGGAAAAGAGAAAGCTCTAAGCACGCTGACCCCATCAGGACGCAGCCCACTGCCTGACACCTGTGCCCATGTTCACAGGCTGATTAATGAGCTGTCACTTTAGTTGTTGACTGGTGAATTATTTATACTTATAAACCAATAAATAATTTAAAGCTGATATCTTAAATTACAGCTGAGAGTGACAAGAAGAAGGTGGCTGAACACTCCAGGTGGAGATCAATGCCCTTGTTCTCAGGGCACTTTGCAATACCATTTCTGCTGACTACTTTCAGATGGAATGTTGCAAAAAAATGTGTGAATATGGAGTAACATATTGGAGAGAATGAAAAGCTTCAGAAATCAAAGAGGAAGTTGCTTTGAACAAAACAACATGGTATTCTGAAGGACACTAAATTTTTTTAGAAAATGGAAATCTTTGGTTTCAAAATTTAATCTAGCCTAGACCTATTCGATAAATTTAGCTTTCTCTTCAAGAGACTTACCATAACTGCTACCAGAATATCTGGTTGTTTTCACCTGTGGCTATTGCATTATATTTTGTTTTCCTGTTGAAATGGAGCCAGGACAACTTAGAAATAAAATATTCATTAACATAGCACAGAGTGGGATCAGGCTGCAGAATGATCAGTCAAGGCATTTCAAATGCAGAAGGGCAAAAGGAAGGAGAGGCTGAGAAGAAAAGGAGGAGTGTGAAGATTCTTCACAGTATTTTGAGGCCACACAGAAATGCCAAAGTAAGCAAATTAATTGTGGAACATTATCAGTAAAAGTTGTTATTCTGAGCAAATTAGTAAAATGAAGCATGTGTTATATAAATAAGAGGTAAATGTATTTCAAGACAGCATTGTGGTATTACAGCTAGAGATATTTCATTAAGCTAGAGAATTTGATTCTCTCTCTCCCTCTCTCTCCCTCTGTGTGTGTGCACACACATGCATAGGCATGTGTGTGTGTGTTTGAAGGCAGTATATAAAGTAGAAATGGAACTTTTTTGCCTTCCCCATTCTTGGACATCGATCCGTCCATGCACAAGTCACAGAGATTCTCTCTTACATTGGCAACTAGGGGCATATTTAGACAGAGTAACATCAGCAACTTATTCACAGTGAGTTCTTAATAATTAACTTCTGCTATTACTTGATTTGCCATGCCATCACCAAGATTGGCCTTTCATCAGATGCCTCTAATCAAAACCTTTTGACCATGTTTGTCTAAAACCAGGATAGTTCTAGACTTCATAAGACTGTTCCTTTAAAAGTGATAAAACAACTCAAATAACAGTGTTTCTGTCTTGCATTATGACAATTAATCAACATGTAAGTATCGTAGAAACTTGCAGTCTTTTGTAGACTATCTTGTTACTTCAATACCTTGTATAAGATCCTACTTGCTTCTCTACATGCCAGCAGTGCTCAATGTCACTCTCCTCTTTCCAGAAGGACTCTTGTGGATTTTTTTTGTTTACATAACAATAGTAATTTGCAACTGTTCATGATTTCTGATTTAGTCTTCTTAGCATCCTGAATAGACAGTGACATTTTGACTTGGAACATGGGTGAAATTCCTGAGTGATAAACCAGTTGATCTCCTCTCTCTGGATTTCACAGAATTGTTTACTGACATCATGATATCAAGTTCTCAAAATGAGATTCAAACACCTCCATCCCTTGTAAAGGTTAAAACTTCAAAAATAATATCACATGATTGACTAAGCTTCTAAATCTGGGTAATTTAGATCAAAGAGCATGGCTATGTGCTTCTATATATGAAAATGATTTAAATATTACTATATTAATTATATACTTGCTATGTGCATGTACAACAAGAAGACAATCTATCTACTGAAAGGGTAAGTCAGGTCTTAGACTCTTATTTCCTGTACTGAGACATGCAGAAGCCTGGGAAAGTCAAGCACAAGCCTGTGCAGGGCAGTCTCACCCCCATATAGGTAGAGAGAAGATGCTCTACTCAGTTTTTTCCTAAAGACCCTTTGTCCATACTGTCTGATAGTCATACTATCTGAGATCACATTCCTACCAGGGAACATCAGCCCTGGAAAATATAAATAAAATGAACTCCATGGACATATTATTGGTCAGGTCTGTCTGTCAGGGACCCTGGCTGAGAAACTGTCAGCACCTGGTAGGAAGGTCCTTTGGCCCCATTAGACAACATCATCAAGAAACAATGGAATCCTATCAGACAAATATAGCACCATCAGGACACTGAAAATTAATTGCCACAAAAGTGTGTGAAATATAGTAGGATGATTTTGAGCTAATAAATGATTTAAATATGACCTAGAGAATCATAACAAGCAAAATATCACAATTCATATTAGAAAAGGCTATGAGCTGAGGACTAGAGAAAATGCTCAATGGTTAAGGACACTTGCTTGCAAAGACTGATGTTTTGGGTTTGACTCCCAATATTCACATTAAGCCAGGTATATAAAATTCCCCATACATCTGGAGTTTGTGTGCAGTACCTAGAGGCTATGGCATGCCCATTCCACCCACCTCTGTGCTTGAAAATAAATAATGTAAAAATATAAAAATTTGTAATATGATAACACTGAGGTGGATTTCATGGGTTGTCAGACAGGATACTTGAATAGCTACCATGAAAATGTCTGAACTAGTCTTTGAAATTCTCTTGAAATTATTAGTAAAAACATGGTAGGGATAAAATAGACGTGGTATAAAAGTCAAATGGGAATTATGAAACTAAAAGATAGTTAGCATTCTATATGCAAATTCAATCAACCACAGACTAGTTGATGAAAAAAAGATATATGCCTATATTGAATGCATGTAGTTTATCCATGTTTTCCATTAAATAACATAACAATATAACAACTATTATGAATAATTACATTATTATATTGCATTTGATGTTACAAACAATTAAGAAATAACTTAAATTCCCACATGAGCACTACATAGTTTACATCCAAAGACTACAGCCTTTCCTATAAGTGACATGAGTATCATTAGGTTTTGCTCTGCATAAAAGTCTCTACAAGTCCCCTGTGTTGAGAACAAGTTGTGTTCTGTTCTAAGTTATTACACATTGTGTGAAACACTGATGCTGCTGCTATTTTTAAGGCTGTGTCTTGTCCTGAGAGATACATTTTATGGGTAACGTTTGGCTCCAACTTTTTTTAATTTTTTATTTATTTATTTGAGAGCGACAGACATAGAGAGAAAGACAGATAGAGGGAGAGAGAGAGAATGGGCGCGCCGGGGCTTCCAGCCTCTGCAAACGAACTCCAGACGCGTGCGCCCCCTTGTGCATCTGGCTAACGTGGGACCTGGAGAACCGAGCCTCGAACCGGGGTCCTTAGGCTTCACAGGCAAGCGCTTAACCGCTAAGCCATCTCTCCAGCCCTACAATTTTTAAGTATAACTACAAAAGTTGGCACCTCTTCATTGTTATATGCACATAAAAAGAATCCATGGGGCTGCAAGGATGGCTTAGCAGTTAAAGCATTTACCTGCAAAGCCAAAGGACCTTGGTTTGATTCCCCAGGACCCACATAAGCCAGATGCACAAGGGGGTGCATGCATCTGGAGTTCGTTTGCAGTGGCTGGAGGCCCTGGCACACCCATTCTCTCTCTCCCTCTCTCTCTTAAATAAATAGATAGATAGATAAATAAATAAATAAATAAATAAATAAATAAATAAATAAATAAATAAAAAACTTTTTCTTTAAGAATTCATGCCTTCTTTTAGAAGGACTAGTTGGGAAAAAAGAAGGAACTCAGTGAAGGGGGTTGGGGATTAGGATAAGAGGAGAAAATGGTAAGGGATAATTTGATGGAAAACTGAAGTCTAAAGGTTCTAGAAAGAAAACGTCCAAAAGACAGATATATTAAAATATGCAACCTTCATAGGGAGTAGGGAGGGGGGAGCACGTGGAAAGAAGGGCTATGGAGTGGATGGGATGAAGTCTAAGCTTAACAGTTTTTTTTTTTCTTTTGTCTCTATTTATAAATCTCAGTTCTAGAAATAGGATGCTACCCACATTGAGCAGTTGATGGGAGAGAGCTATGAGATCCTCAAATCAAGACAGCTTTCTCTCAAAGCTCTTAATTACCCACCTGAGGCAAAAGGTAAAACCTTATATATACTGCCAATACAGATCATGGAGAAGATCTGGCTGAATTCTGGAAGAAAGGGAATCTCCAGACAGTTTGATTGTCTACTGCTGGAAAGTGCTACATGAGCTGTTGGAGGAAAGTCACCAACAATGGTCTGAACAACCAGAGGTTGAAGCTACTCAGAAGTAAACACCATGACAGATGTACATGCCAGTGCAATAGTGGAACACAGCCTTGGTGGCTCAGAGATCTGCTCAGTGTAAAGGAACCCATATCTGGAATTGGGAACCAGACCAGAATACTATGGGGGCAAAGATTATGCTTTCCAGTGTCGTACATACATCAATTTCTCCCTAAATTAATAATGATTATCCCATTTAGACTATGCTGACTTCACTGTCGATTGGAGAATCTGTTCTTTTTCCGAAGGTAGCAAGACCAAGGAAATAAACTACCCCTCGCACTTCAGCAAAGTCATGGCTGAAACCACAGAGGAATTGGGGAGAGGAGCAAGAGTGCTCTTCCCATAGTGAATCTGACAATCAGTGCCAGGGTGAAGGAGATGCACCGTGAGGATACTCAGTATTTACCACAGCGGAGATTCAGAGGTTTCTAAGAGCTTATCACTGAAGTAGACTTAAAACTCACCCACCATGGCTCAGGGAGTTTTGCATAAGAGGGTGATGAAAAGACTGTAAGAGCCACAGGTTGAGACATCATGCCCAGAAGCATTACCTGCTCCCCCCTCCAAAAATAACTGACTGCTGCTTCCACAACAGATAAACCAGAACTCCATACAGAATACCTGTAACCACACTAAGTATGGTACCCAATGGAATAGGGGCAGGGATGAGGGAAAAGAGCATATCAACACATGATATATCCATATAGAATTTGTTGTTAATAATAACAATAAGAAGAAGACTTAAATTTGAAAAGAAAAGAAAATCTCCAAAAGACAAAGCTAAAAAGTAAAAATTACACAGAGACATCCTTGAATTGATAGAAATACAGACACATCAAGGCAAGCCCACAAGAATAGCAAATATTCTATAAGACCTGCCACTTCTGATGACAGCAAAAGCTTTTACCTGAAGAAGCCAGGGCCAGGAAGCAAAGTGCAAGACTCCAGTGGCATTCAGTATACACAAAGTTCTTGCCTACCTAGGTACTCATGGAGCACCTTTCAAGATAAATCATATGTAGAATTGAAAACTAAGAAGAACTAATGACAATGAACACAAGTCTGAGGATGCTGCAGCTAGGCAGTCATGAAAGGGAAGATGCAACATAGTGATGAGTTTTTGCATTCAATAAGGATAACCTTTGGGGATGGATTCTACCTTTATTTCAGTGACAACTGAGTAAACAATCTATCTGTTATGATGTGTCCAGTCAGTAGCAGGCCAGCATAGAATAAGAAGACAATCTTTCACAAGCAGGAGGAAGTCTCTCTCTAACTGGCAGCCCACAGACTTCCTCAAAAGCATCATCCCTCCAGGGTCCATGCTATCTGGTCCACCCTGTGAATGTGAGAATCTACCAGCTTTAAAGGTAAAAGCCAACTAGTTTTCTTTTTTTCTTTCTTTTTTTTTTGATTTTTTTTTTTCTTAGCTCAATACTGAATAAGACAGTCAGGATAAACTAAAACAGTTATCAAGGACAAAACATTAAAAAGGCAAAAGGGATAAAACAATGGTAATAGAAAATCAACTGAAAGAAACTGTTCTGAAAAATTTTATCAAACTGATAAACCTCTACTAGAATAAAAACTAAAAATCAGATTAAAATGACCAATACTAGGAACATATGGTATATATCATTATAATGGTATGACTATAAAAAGATAATAAGCAAAAACTTTAAACATTTTGACTCATAAATACAATAAAATGGGCCAATTCTTGAGAACCACATACCTCCAAATTTAGTAAGGATGAAATAGATCATCATAACAATACTATCTCTGTTAAAAATTTAAAATTTTAACTAAAAATGGACTGAAGTAGAAGTATAAAAGCCCAGATGGCTTTACTGGATAATTCTTCCATATGTTTAAAGACAAATATTAATTTCAAATAAGTTATTTTATAAAATAAAAAGGAAGATTTCACAAATTCATCCTATGAGTTGAATATCATTCTAATAAAAATACAAAAACTTCCAAATTTATCACTCTGAAATTAAATATAAAATTCTCAACAAGATAATAGCAATCTGTATCCAATAGAATATAAAAATATGAATAAATGTAGTATTTTACAGGTATACAAAATTAGTTCAGTACTTTCTAAAAATCAATTTGTGGACAATAAACTATACCAACTACTATTATGTTATATTACCCAAGTCAACAATATCTAATTCTCATTCATAATTTCTTAAAAGAATCCAGGTAAGGCTAAAGGGATGGCTTAATGGTTAAGGTATTTGCCTGCAAAGCCAAAGAACCCGAGTTCAATACCTTCGGACCCACATTAACCAAATGCACAAGGGGGTACATGTGTCTGGCCTTCATTTGCTGTGCCTGGAGGCCCTGGCATGCCCATTCTCTCTCTCCCCCTCTTTCTCTGTCAAATAAATATATAAATAACATTAACATATTTAAAAAATAATACAGGTACGTAATAAAAATGGACTTTATCAATTTAATAAAGTGCACTTTTTATAAAAAATATCTGTAGCTAATATTATCTAAATGAAAACATGCTAAATTTATTCTTCTCTAACCAGTTTTATTTAATATAATACTAGAAATTCCAGTTACTGAAATGATTCAAAGAAAAAAAAGACATACAAAATGAAAATGAAACATAACACCATCTCTATTTGCATAAACTGTGATTATCTGCATGGAAAATCCCAAAGAATATATGCTGAAACTCCTAAAAAAAAATAAAGAACTAAGAGATGCTAAACTCCTAGAACTCAGCATGATTTACAAGAACACTTACAAGCCAGTAGCAATGTGACCTACAAATAATAAAACCTCACAAAACATAATTATAAGCATACTTCATTTACAATAGTTCCAAATGACTTAAACAGTGAGGTACATACTTACCATAAAAAGACACATAATCTACATATTATAAATTATAACAAACAAATGAAAGAAATAGCACATGGGAAATACGCCTTGTTCATTGATTGTAGGGTCAACAAATGTCAATGATTCCTGAAATTTACATACACAAAGAACAATTGTAAAAACCCCAGAATGTTTTATGAGTGCATAGAAGAGCTTATTCAAGCTTATAAGTAAGACACTGGTTTTAAATACTAGGAAAAAAAAAAAAAAAAAAACACTGGAGAAGGACCATAAAGTGAGAGCTTTAGCTTATAAGAAGGCTTACCAGATAGAGAAGGTAGTCAAGACAAGGAAGTAAAAATACAAATGAATAGTATCAGAGAGAGATACAGAAATGTGCCACATGGAAATATTCAAATGAAGTTTTGAGAAAACATTTTAAGAGAAATCCAGTGGAGGAAGGATAGATTTCTAGGAAGTGAGGCTAGAGCAATGAAATGTCCCTGTGAGGAAAACAAACTGTGAGCTAAATCACACATGTTCTATGACAATGAAATAACACATCTTTAAGGAAAAGTAATGGAAGATAAGCTTTAAAATCTGTTAACAGCCTTGATAACCAGCATCAACAGCACAATCCACAGTGGCAGAATTGATGAGTTGATTCTCAAATTAAAAACTTTCTCTCTCTCTCTCTCTCTCTCTCTCTCTCTCTCTCTCTCTCTCTCTCTTTCTCTGTCTGCCTCTTTCTCTGTCTGTGTCTCTGAAATAAATAAATAAAGATAAACAACAAAAAATCTTATTGAATACTAGTCATCACTGGAAACATTTATTCTGACTCATAGTTTCAGAGATTTCATGATAGGTTGGTACAATGGTTTGGGCTGGTGTAGAGGGCCATAGAACCAAGGACATTGCTTACTTCATAGTGTAAGAAGTGAAAAAGTGTAAGAGAAAAAGGAAGTGGCAGAGATCCCAATATCAATTTCAAGCTAAACACCCTAGTTGTCTTGCAGTAAGTCCCACTTCTTAAATATTCCACCATCTAACAAAAGCACTATAGGTTGGTAACCAAGCCTTCAACTTTCATATCAGCCTTTGGTGGACCCTCAAGGTCCAAATTAATATCATGCTTTGTCAAAGGCTTTACAAACAAGAGGATGTAATTGAGAATATATTCTCCCATCCATATCTGACATAGAATTGGTGTTTCAAACAATCAATCTCAACACCAAAGAGTTTAACATTCCTATGAGAAATGAGCAAAATACTGAAAGAGGTATTTTGCAAAGGACAAATATATGTAAATTGCAACCAAGCACAGAAAACTAGTCAGTGAATTGATCTGGTGTCATATAGATCAGAGCTATTGTATATTCCTAGTGCATGCAAGTACTAGGGTTTGATTCCAAACATCATGAAATGAGGTAATGAGATTAAGTTAAAAGAAATATTATAAGCCACAAACGATGATACAGTCCTGTGTATATGTATATGGCATGAGAGAAATGAGAAATGTGGCTCATGGTCATCCATCTTTCTCCAAACTGTTATTGGTAGTAAAACAATGGTAGAAGTCTAAGTCACACTGTGTGCAAGGGGGAGGCATGCGGCCTTTGTTCCTCAAAGCACTGATCTCTAGGCTCTCTTACTTATTGTGACAACATTTTAGCCTCATCCATAGAAGGTAACTATTGGTCTATCTGCCTTCATATACTTTCTTTCACTTTAAGTTCTTTCATTGCCTTCTTCCCAGATCTAAAGCCATATAAGTCTTCTTAACAGACAATTAGAAATAGCTTGTTTTTTGTTTTGTTTAGTTTTTTGCCAAAAAATCATTGCATTTTCAGAGTATAGGGAGTGAGTTAGACATTGACTCTTAATTTCTATTAAAATTAAATTTAAAAATTCAGTAATCAGCATTACTATTGGAGGGTGTAGGAGGAGAGTTAGAGATGGTTAAATATCTATTTATGAGTATATGAATTAGCAAGTGAAATCAGACAATAATTCTATAGAGCTCACTACCATTTTCCTGTGGTTCACCTGTACTTTCACAGAACCAAATCTATATGAAGACATTTTCAATGTAGTAACAGTGAAACTGATGCTTTCTAGATTTTTACTTCAACTTTGAATATTTTAACATAAGAAAGTATCTTCTGAACCTATGTCAAACAAATGTGTCAAGGTACAATAAGCTTGTGACCCTAAATTCAAAATAAAATTAGGTAGGAGGGTTGTGTTGAGTTTGAGGCCACAAGCCAGGGCTATATAATAAATACAAGGCCAGCTAGAGCCACATATACAAGACTATCAAAGTATATAATAAGACATTGTAACAAGGTATAAAAATCCATAATAATTATGTGTATAAAAGGAAAGAGGAGGTGAGCCATGACAGTTTTGGAGAGTCTAATTTCATGAAATGCTTCCACTTTTGAAATTGTGTGACATGGAATTTTTATTTTGAACATTTGCAATTCCTTTTGATCAATGGCATAAAATGATGGGCTTTAGATTATGAGAGTGAAATAGGTAGAGAGGGCACTTGATCATTCTTAGATTTCTAGGATAAGCATTTAACCATTTTGTTTTCCTAGGTTGATGCATACCAATTCAACAACCAGAGACCCTGGCCAGGAAAATATTTCACGTTTCTCTATACTTCTCACTTTGCTATTGTGCCAGTGAACTGGGTATAACAGGAATTGGCCATGAGCTGTTTTCATCTGCTACATTAGCAGATGTCTTCTTGACTTTTATATTTCATTGTATGTCTCTTCTAGCCATTCAAAGAGATTACTTTACTGTATTGCGCTTAATCTTCTTCTTGTGCTTCATGCTCTGTACGTCTCCTAAAGAGATTGGCATGGTCTATTGTTTTTGTACCCCTTGTGTTGAGACCAGGAAGTCTAAATGTTAATTAAATGAGAATTTGGAGAAGGGTAAAAGGAAGGAAGGGGGGAGATGGACACAAAAACTAAATCCAAAATGTATTCATTCCATAGAAAACTTTATCTTGTTTAGCCAACTAAGTGATAGAAAAAGTCAAAAAGAGTATTCAAGGATTTTCTGGTAAGAAGGGCCGTGGAGAGGGTGGGATGAAGCCTAACCTTAACATTTGGCTTTGGCTTGTAACTCTCAGTGCCAAAAATTCATTACAACCACATTGAGCTGTTGATTGAAGAGACCTGTGAGGTCCCCAAGCAAGAATGGCTTTTGTCAAAGCACTCGATTACCCTTCTGAGGTAAAAGGTAAGTGCCTATTACTGAAGACTCCACATGCTACCAACATAGAACATTGAGAAATTTGCCTGAAATCTGAAAGGAAGCCAGTTCCCAGATGGTCTGTTCACATAGTGCTGGAAAGTACTACGTGAGCTGCTGGCCAAAAGAAAGCCTATGCCCATCAAAATCTCTCTTAATTAACAATGTTTATAGGATTCTTACCTCACTCTCCACAGAGAATCTATTTTTCTTTTCCAAAGACAGCAACAACCAAGATAAAAGCACCCCTCATACATAATCCAGACCCAGGTGAAACCTTAGAGGAATTGTTGAGGTAAGCAAGAATGCAGCTTCACTAGAGCACTTGTCATCCAGCACCAGGGTGATAGAGACAGATGCTGAGGATAATCAAAATGCACCAAAGCAGAAGCCATTGAGAGCACAGCACTAAAGTAATCATAAAACACACCCACCATGGCACAGGGAATTTTGCAGGGGGGGGGGGAGATTTCAAGAGCTAGAAGGGCATCACCCCCACTCACAATGATTCACATCTAACATGGTCTCATATCTCATAACCTACAACTCCATAATGAATACCAGCAAACCCACCAAGGAGAACATCTGAAGGAATGGGTGCAGGGAGGAAGAAAATTATGGTACTAAAACATGATGTGTCCCTACAAAGTTTCTACTTAATAAAAAGCTCTTTACTCATAAAATATTGTTTTGACATTTTTATATTACTCTTTTCTAAGCAAATCTTGATCTTCAAAGAGGACTTGATTCCTTATAACTTACCTTGTGGACCAGAAATCATTTTTACAGTAGATTAAATAACTATGATGATTTCATTGTTCAATTGTAAAATTAATTCAGTAAAATTCAAATATGTATTATCTTTTAACATGGTAAAGAATATTGGAGTAAAAATAGCAATAGCAATCATAAACATATTTTCTGAATTTCATTCCTACTGAAGGATGTCAAAAAGGATGCAGAAAGAATGTAAGAATCATGGGATGTGTAGGGTTACTGACTTCTAGGCATGAACCAACTGGTAAATTCATGTAAGATTCACAGAGCATGCAGGGGTACTGACCTCCAAACATGAAACAATTGGTGATTGCATGACCATTACTAATATACCCAGGAACAGGATAGATCTGAGTGCATCCACCTTGTAACAGAGGACATAGGAGAACAAAAAGAATAAGACAACAGAACAGAGGAGGGAATACTTTGATATTGGAGGGTTCTCAGCATGTGCTTGGTGGTTGGTGGCAGGAAAAGGTGGACTAAAAGGATCAGGGTTTGGAAAACAATCAATGTAATATACTTATGTTCGATTATTAAAGCTCTCAATAAAAAGGGGGAAAATAGAAATTCTAAAACTAAAAAACGTAAATCACACAAGTTTGTCTGTGTGTCACCACAATGAGTAACATATATCTTGTCCTTGGAAGATATTGGGGGAGAGAGAAAAGGAGTTATGAGACTCTTGTCACACACACACACACACACACACACACACACACACACACACACACAAACACACACCACACAATGGCAGCCATTCCATATGTCAATAGAAATTCTTTACTAAAACAAGCTAATGCTATTACTCTAAAGGTGTATCTTTCACATAAAGCTACTCCAATTGGAGAAGTGCAGAAAATCTCTGCTGATTGGTGTGATAACTTCCCTTCCATGGATAAAACATACAGAACAATGTGGAAACCAGGAAAGCATTTTCAAGTAAAGAGATTATAAATATTTTAGGGTTTATGCACCATAAAGTCATTAGCTTTCAGTTTCACCACAAAGCAGTCATAGGAAGCATGCAAAAATGTATATTACTATGTTCCAGGAAATCTTTATTTACTATAAAAAAAAAAAAACTTGCCAAGAGTGGTGGTGTACACCTTTAATCCCAGCAGGCAGAGGCAAGAGGGATAACCATGAGTTCGAGGCCACCCTGAGACTACATAGTGAATTCCAGGTCAGTCTGGGCTAGAGGGAAACCCTACCTCAGAAATCAACAAGAACAAAAAAAAAAAAACAAACAAAAAAAAAAACAGTGAACCAAGATTATCCCAGAATTGGCCAGCTACTGTGACTGAGGATGAGTGTAAGGCTACTTTAAGTATGTACAATTTGAATTATCTACTTATTTAAATATTTCAAATATTCAATATTTTGTTCTTTCTTTAGTGAAAAAATTACTGTATATTTTAGGCAGAATGCATAACCTAAGTGTATAAAAATACACATCTGCATAGTCTGTATAAAATTTCTTTATTATTTAAATCAGCGTCTGGTAGAGGAGGTAAAGGGCAGTGGGGAGATTTTAGGTGTTCCCCAGGTCATAATGCATCTGGTAATATGTTCATACATTGAATGCCTGTGACTTTCAGACCAGTCACTAAGATGTAGCTAGTAGAAAATTGATATTAATATTTAAAGTGTTATATTAGCCAGTGTTCTCTAGCATAGCATAAAGAATAGGATATCAGTAGGTATGTAATAGGGGGTTATTGTGAAAATTCACTCATGTAACTATGGAGAGCAAGAAACCCTACAATCACTAACAGGCTGAATACTTAGGAAATCTATGATTCAAACTAAATATGAAGGAATGAGGGTCAGGGGATCTGATGACAGAAATTCCAATAAAGGTCAAAGGAATGAGAATATGGGAAACACTTCTCTAAATTTCAAAGTTTGAAGGCCTGAGCAACTTCAGTCTTCACAAGGAAGAGCGGATGGCTATCCCTGCTCCAAGAAAGAGAGCATTCTTTCACATCATAGTTCTTTTGGTGATTCACTGGAGAGATTGGTGTTCATACATGTAGGTGAGAGGATCTTCCTTCTTCATCTAATGATTCAAATGCTAACCTTTTCTGAAAATTACCTCACAGCCACACTTAGAAATCATGTTTCATTAAACATCTGGGAATAACTTACCCCAGACATTATTAACCATGACAGTTGTAGGGGCCTTTGTTGGGATCAAATAGAGAAAGTTTTGATTCATATTAGTATGAGGCTAAGGGATAAAATTTATCATATATAGATTTCTGAAAGGAGAGACAGCTTTTAATAAAAGAAAAATAAGAGAATGAGTCAATTATATAACACTGAAATAGAATACAGTGAAGTTGTCAATCTCAGACTATAGTAAATATTCCTTTTGCTTTTTCTCTTTTTTTGTGTGTTTTTGTTTTTGTTTTTTTGAGGTAGGGTCTCACTCTAGCCCAGGATGACCTGGAATCCACTATGTAGTCTCATGGTGGCCTTAAACTCATAGTGATCCTCCTACCTCTGCCTCCAAGTACTGGGATTAAAGGCATGCACCACCGTACCCGGCTATGGTGGATATTTCTAAGAGGTGCAAAAAGTAGTGGATAGGTTCAGAAAACTAGAAAAGTATTAGTTAATTGCAATACAAAAGAAAATTTTCCAATAACACATATTTGAAATCAGCATTGGTGGCTATCAATGTGTGAGTGAGTGGATCAAGGACACATGCATATAAACAATAGAAATTTATTCAGCTATAATGAATGAAATTTTGTCACAAAGGAAACAGGGACTCAACTAGGTAGAGATCATCATGTTAAGAAAACTAAGTCAGTCTTAGAACTCAGAAAGACAAATATCATATTTTCTATTGTAGGTAGAAGTTATATTTAAGTGCATGCATTTAAAAATACTAGATACCTGGAAAGATAGCTTAATGGTTAAGGCCCTTTCTTGCAAATCCTAAGAACCCAGGTTTGATTTCCCAGTACCCATGTAAGCCAGATGCACTTCATAGAAATTGTTAATTTACAGCATTCCACTGTACAAATTGTCCTGTTATTTGCCTCTTAGCTTTTAATTCTCCTATTTTCCTATTGTGAAAACTGCAGAAACCGTAGACCACTATTTATTTTGTATCCTTACTCATAGCATCTTGGCTTCGAATTTAGGTCCCTAAGCTATCTAAATTGTTCTGCTAACCAAGTTAAATCCCAAAGCTTACAGCAGCTACAGGGAAGGTTTCCTACATCTCATCCTGGTGCTGTAATTGAAATTAAAGTAAATTATTCACACAGTGCACATTAATGTTGGCGCAGCTCCTTCTGTCTTCTTCCCAAATGACATTATGAGTTATGCCAAACTCAACTCATTTCCATTTTTGATATGTTTAACGAGTGGTAGATGAGGAGAATGCCGTTGATATAGTATAACTTAATTTTAGTCAGGCATTTAGGGAAAGCAATGATTCCTGCTATTCTTTTGGACATGATAGACAAATATTAACTGCAGGATACAGGAATTTTAAATAAAAGTAGTAAGAACTTGATGGTTTGTAAAGACCCATAAAGAAAGCAATTCTATTTTTGCTTGCTTGCTATCTTCAATATTTCCTCACTGATTGATGCTTGATCAATACTCATCAATAGGGTACCTAAAATATGCATCTAGGTAGTCACAGTATTTACATTTGTCATGATAAAGGATTCTAGTATAAAATCTAGTATGTGATAAAAACAAGTATACTTTAAAAGAGTATTTATGAAAATATTCTCAATGATCATGAGAAAATAAAAGTGTTAAGACTCAATAGAAACAAAGGGTATGCTAACATTCAAGTATATTTTTAAAGATTGATACTGTAATATACTTTTAAAGAGAATTAAACTTTAGGAGTTCTCTCCCTCTCTTCTCTCTCTCTCTCTCTCTCTCTCTCTCTCTCTCTCTCTCTCATGCACACACACTCTCTCTCTTTCTCTGTCATGAGTATGTTTGTGTAATTAGGGGAAAGAAGGATGATTAGAAACAGACACATGATCATCTTGAAAATTGTCTCTGACTGGTAAGTTACTCCTCCTTCCACAGACTTTCTTAAATTAGGCAATATACAGTGCTACTTGTATAATTTTTTTCACTTTTGTTAGAATATCTATTATCAAAACAATGAGAAATGTGTATAAATGGGAATGCTTGCATGCTGTTAAATGGAATGTAAGCTAGCATAGTCATTGCAGAAAACCTTATGTGTGTCTTTCAAAGACTTTAAAATAAAACTAACATAAAACCCAGGAACTCCCCAGTGGGTATCAGTATCCTCAAATTAAATCAGTATGGTGCAAAGTTATCCCATATTTAATAATGAACTATTTACATTTGATAAGTAATATATGGATTCAACTTGTGTCTGTTGAATTATGAATGGTACAGAAAAGTAATATTGATATACAATGGAATATTACCCATGATATAAAGGAAATTCTATCATTTGTGACAACACGGATGGAACTAGAGAACATTATGGTAAGTGAAACAAGTCTTACAAAGAAAGACAAATATCACAATATTTAACTTCTTCTATAAGAGTTTGCTGTTACTATAGAAGAGTACTCCAGCAGTTAGTAGAGGCTGGGGTGATGATGAGGAAGGAGGAAGCAGTTGGAGAGATGTGAAATATGGGCCAGGGAAAGCATAATTGCAGTCAGCAGAACTAAGTTCAGAATTCTCTTGTGCAGCATGATGACTATAGGAGTCCATTTTAATTGCTAACACCTTGTAAATGGTGCCTATTTGAGGCAATGAATTCCTTAACTAGGTGGATTCATTTACTTGATAATAAATGTACATTTCAAAATAATTTATGTGCACACAAGTAAAATTTTCTATATTTTGAAATATTAAAGTTATAGACAGAATAAAATATTTTTTAAGGAATACAACTGAACAAGATTGAAAGTAAAATCTTGCATTTCATTCAGAAGTTGGTGCTATGTTATGGATAGAAAGTTGTTCACCTCGGAAAGACCCAGAGCCATTGCAGGCTCCAGACACAAAGGAACCATGAAATTAAGTTACAGAAAAAAATACCCTATGATGTCTTAAGAGCATTTATGGATTTTGGTTGGGCTGCTTAGCTGTCCTGGGCTGTAACCAACCAGCGTTTGACATGCCTGGCTCTACTTTCACAGCTCTATAGCTGCTCCAGGCTCCTCCCAGGAGGAAAGGAGGGGACTCTTCCTGTAAACTTGTCTTGTAAGCTCCCTGGACATTGTGTCTCACAGCTCACTAGTCATTTCAGCTTTCAATTTGAAATCCAAATCTTAATGCACCTATGCCCCAAATAATGATCCCCCAAATATATTCATTTTCATGTGACACAGCTTATATTCTCCAGCAACAAGGTGTTTGTAGTACTTAGGGAACAATGACTGTATTTGTAACATTCACTATATTATTAAACTGTCTAATTTTCTATTAAGGTTAGTGACGGTTCTCAAGACTCCTCAACTTGTCCTGACTAAAAGATTTTTGTCATACATATGCTTGTTTCTTTTTATCATTTTCCACTAGCAATTTTCAAAATTTTCCTCAGAAACAAGGATAATTATTGAGAGGATGGCAGCACATTGAAAGTAAAATGTAGGCTAGAAATTTTAAAAAAGTGTCCTTCATGCAAACAGCAGTCATAAGGTTGAATGTCTACTACTTAGTGGGATATTTAAATCACATGCAGTCAAGAGAAAAGCTATTATTTTACATAACCCAAAATCTCCCATATGAATGGAAAGATGTAAGAGTCTTAGAAGATACCCCTGCCCACTTTAGGGCTCACTCCTCACTTGAGCCTGTGAGAGACTGGAGAAAGAAGAAGGAGTTTCTCATTTCCCTGTCCCACACAGGTGTGGGTGAGCACATAAGTAGTGTTTCCTCACCTTGCTTCTCTGTTAGCAGACTCAAATGCTAGGAGGACCACGACCTTCAAACTCCTAGAGCAGGTCCTTCCATTGGGTAAATTTGGATGGTCAGAATAGTCTGTCCCATCTGTTTCACTTTTCCTCTTCATTTTTTTTTTTCTCTTAGTTCAGCCTCAACTGATCCAACTGTTTCCTGTGTAGTGTTCAAATCAGGATCAGGCTACCTATGATGCAGAGCTGAGGAGAAATTCTGTTTTTGAATTACAATAGGTATGCACCATCAGAGCCAAGTTCTTCTATGTGCCCTTGTGATTTATCTGATATGAATATGAGTCAGTTCAGAGAGCAGAATTTCTCTCTACCTAGAGAAAATAACTATTTGCAATTAGATGTGAAGGTTTGAGGAACATCACTGTGATGAAGCACCAGTCTGGCATTACAACACTTTGCCTGGATGCTAACCTGGATGTCTTCTGAGGCTAGATGCACAAGAGCCAAATAAATTGCTCTGGAACTTCTAATTAGCTACAAAATTACAAAAAAGAAAAATAGATGTTGATTAGAAACTAACCGCAAAAGTCCCCTTCACCCCACTCAGGAGAGTTGGCGGGTTCACATTCCTTAAACATGGTTCCTTCCTTAAACATGTTTTCCTTACCCAACCACAATGACAATTTTCTCTTAACTCTCTAAAATTTCAATCTAACTGATCTGAAGATGTCCAAAGAAACAAAACAGTGGAAGTTGTGGTCTGCTAAATTATTTGTAACTTTTTGTGAGACTGCCTCTGTCTAAGGTGCATTGTATTATTTATTATAATATCTAAATATTTATTAATTAGGCAGTATATTTTTTTTCCAAAGAGAACAACAGTAAAAGAAAAATGCCAACGACAACTAAGAAAAACTATAAATTCTTTCTTGATACTACCAAACTGAAATTTGTAGTCCGATTCCAGTGGCAAACAGGCTATTCTGGTGAAGTGGTATGTGCTTCAGACAACCTGCCTTCTGGTCCCACCATGAAAACTCATTTATGTTTCTGTTCCATGTACTCTGAGCATGCCATGTACCTATGAGACCCCAGGAAAATATTTCAGGATCTCTGAGAGAGGAGATGGTCATCATAACTTATACAAAACTACAGGCTTTTCAGTAATTCAGTGTTTCTTTTCCTTTGTCATAATAAGAGAATGAAGATTATTATTGGGAATTCACTCAGAGGTAAACCTTACATATTCTTCCCCACTTTTAAGCATTTAAAGAACTACACATTTTAGTTATATAGTGACTCTGAAGTACTTACTTCAAATTCTCTTGAAGGACCCTCATACTTTCCCATAAAATACTTATGAAATGACTTTAACAACTTTTTAAAAGTAAAATAATGGAAAAATTAAGTGCTAATATTTTGTTGGTATTGAAGTCATTTTCATGTTGTTGCCCACTATTACATTTTTTCATGTAGGAGAAGCATTGGAAGAAAAATATATCTAAATCTCATGAATGGTGTTATATTTCAGATTGTGTCTATGGCACTCTTTGCTATAGCTCCACGACTTCTTACTACATGCATGAATAAAATTATCATAATACAATCCATTATATTTTACAATTAACATGCACTAATGAAGAAAAAAGACAAAAATAAAGGTGATGTCAAACAAGACCGCATCAAATAAACGAATACAAGTAACCATAAACAACCCACCCATTAAGGCTATTTGATCCTCAAAGGCAATGCCTACTACAGTGATTAGGGTAGCATCCATCATCTCTGAGATCACACTAGAAAAACTTCAAATGTTAAATCTTCAAATTAAATACAGAATGCTGTCTACAAAATTATATAAACTATTAATTAATACTTCTCATTTGTCTGTTGAAACAGACTCAGTGCAGTGTCTCTTGCCTGGCATGCTAACCTGGATGTCTTCTGAGGCTAGATTCATGAAGAATTTTGTTGTTTAAAGATGGCTGTGTATAGCCCTGGGCTTGGTCCCCACAGTGGTGTACTTTGAAGGTGGTGAAAACCTGGTGGTGCTTAATAGTAGTTACTTGATTCATCAGGACAGGCAGGAAGAGGGATCTGTGTGAGCCTAGTTGATTTCATAGTTCAGGTTTGTCAAAAAATACTCTTCTTTATTTGAGCTCCTTTATGCTAAAATACCACATGCTGTCATAAGCCAGAACAGTATCCTGCCCCCTGTGGGAAATGCATTTTAAATATGCAAAACTGTGAAAAATAAACTAAATAAAACTTCTTCCTTTATAATTAGCCCTTGTTAGGTATTTCATCATAGCGATAGAAAGTAAATGCAGAGACCTAAACAAATGAATTAATATATAAATAAGGGATTTCCTTGCTGCTAAATATTGATAAATTAATTTTTTTATATGAACTATGAAGAAAATACTTTAAAACTAGCATTTTTATAACATTTAAAAGTGATATTCCATAATAACTACACAAGCAACATTATTACTCTACTTTACTTTAATAGAAATGTAGCAATTCAGAAAGAATGGTCACTCTAATGTGAGAAACAGTATTTGTTTACTGCTTTCCAAATTTACTTCTGCAAGTCTTTCAAAATTTAGAAAAATATTGAAATATTTCACCTAATTTTGTCGATCCTTTCCAAGTGAAATGATAGGCACAGTTCCATGTTTCATGGTTGCAGTCCTTTGACTTTATGCTAATGTCATATTTAAAATGGGTTTTAATTATTTAAAAAAATCTCTATACTCATCTTTGGAAAACATACTTCTTAGAAGAATAATTTTTTACCACATTTAACCAAGTTTCTGTATTGACTGGCAAAGTAAGTTGTAGACCTTGTGCAAAATGCCTGCCTAGTGGAGCCAGGCCTTGCTCATATTCCCCACTCTGACATGAAAATCTCACACTTTGAACTTGATAGAAATCTATGATCTTCACTTATACTAAAATCTCTGTTAAAGATAAAAATGTCATTTGTATATTAAAATATAAAATGGAGATAAAATGTAGTTTATATTCAAACATCATTGAATAGTGTGTCATTTGTCTTTGCTTCAAACATCTATTAACTGGGTCTACATTAAACTATGTTCATTAGTAATAGTTGGTCTCACTGGGGAGACAAAGCCCAGCATCTTATAAAATATCATACATTTTATACATGCATAGCTATCTGTGTGAGAAAATTCTCCTTGTAAGTTTTCATATCAGTGACTGCAGGAATTCTAACAAAAATATTAGTATGTTATACTTTATGTACCAAATAGAAAAGAAACATTCCTTTCATTTTAATTTGGTAAACTAATTTGGTTTTACATGGATTAATTCTGTTGCTCTTTTGATTGTTATGGGAGTTTCTTCACAATATAAACTAACTTACAAATAAATATTTTGCAAAAAGAAGAGTAAATAAATGTCTTACTGTACTTGATTACAAGCATTTATAACTCAGTATAGTCTTATAAATAGTCACCTATCCTTTGGTCTTAGAAAAGCAATGATTTATATGCCAAGCACAAGGCAGAAAATATACTTAATTTATTCACTGCACAACCTATACACCACCTCAGGGTGAGGTGGGAGGGGCTGGAAAATACTGTGAGCTAATAAACTATTTTTCCTTGTTTGGAAGCCTGTCACCATAGTGTACTGTTAGGATAGCTTACAAATGTTCTTGTTATGGAGATGTTGATTTTTTTTCTTTTTAAAGGAAAACGGACTTTCTGATTAAGCCAGCTCTCCATATAAAATTTCAATGAGGAATGGATAGCTAATTAAGTTCACACTAGAAAGGCATGGATAATGAATAGATATGAACATAATCTAAAATTTCTCATGATTTTTCAAAATTTTTTGTCACATGTAAAAATTTGTTTTCCTGATTTCTGGATCCTCTTCAATGTGAGTATTCTCTGCAAATGTCAGCATTTGAATAAACTTCCCAGCTCCTGCTCCTACACAGACTTCTAAACAGTTGATATAATCCAGATAATTCATGTAAAAATACACAAATTAGAATAAATCTCTTTTTATTGCCTTTGTGAGACCCTTATTTCTTTTCTCTTGACCTGAATTACCCCCACATTAGCTCTCTGTAGAGCACCAATTCAAAAATAAATATTGACCCAACACTTTATTTTGTGTTGTGTTGACTTGGCGATGTACAGCCACTGAAAGCCACATGAAAGCCTCTGAACACTCCATTTAACCCTGAAAATTTGCATTTATAATTGATGGTTATGTTTAGCTGATTAACAGTATAGAGAAACACTCTGAAGATTACTAGTGAATTCCACTTATTTTGTAAAATAAACCCGAAGTAAGACACTGGTGGAATTTCAATCTCCCCACGATGAGCTGGATTAGAAGGAACTCCATGTGTAGACTCCTCAATTAATTTTTTTAAAGTAGAATAAATATTAAAAAAAGTAAAATACAAAAACTCAGCAAGCATAATGAAATAGTGAAAAGATTCATACTTTAATAGAGTGGTGAGCATCATGTAGCTTGTGAAGATAAGTAACTTAATTTTACATATATTTAAGTTAAAAAATAAGATGGATTAATATGTGAGAATAAAAATATGTCCATTTAAGATTACAAAAAACAATGGGATGTCTAAAGAAACATTTTCATTAATTCTTGTGCTATCTTAGAATTTTTAATTAAATCTTCATATTGAAAAGCCACCTAAAGAAAGATGTAATATAGCCAATAATCTTACACTTATTAATTATATTTCATTTTAATTTTAGACAGGGAAAAATTAAATCAATTTTCTTCATTCTACTGAAAGCTTCAAATTTTATCATTAAAGTAAGAATGGGAAGAAAATAACTCAGTCTAACATTTTCTTTCGCAGCAGGATGTCATTTGATAAGATGTAATGAATGGATCCATTGTTGTTGATAATTTTTGGATTATCATAGATTTTGAAGAAAGGAATAAGAAGATAAAGTCTGTCTTCAGAAAGCCATATAATTCTGCAGAATGATTGTCAATCACAGTCACTTCTGGAAGAGAGGTTTGAGACCCACAAGCCACATCAAACATTTGTCCTTTATTCAGCATACATTTATTGGGTTTATAGCAAGTTATGGTCTTAAGCAGGTTGCTGTAGATGATATAATGATAACTACAACTTATACTTCTTACCAACTTTCCTTTCTTCCAGAAAGAATATTAGAAGGTGCAGGGAAATGCAAAATGCAGCAATTATAGAAAATTGTAGGAAGGTTCCTAAAAATACATGACTAATGTATCAATTAAAATATTCTTCTGCTGGTTATAAACAAAGGAACGAAATTAACAGATAGTAAAGATATCAGCACTCTGTTCATTGCAGCATTATTCATAATAGCCAAGACATGTCATTAACCTAAGGACTGCTCCTCAGATGAATGAATGATGAAGATTTGCTAAAAACATATGATAGAATATCATTCAGCCATAAAAGTTGGAGATCCTAATATATTTTATAGTACTTAAAGTCAACCAGACTGAAGAGAAAAAAATGCATGATCTCACTTATATGTTAAATCTAAAATAAATGAATAAGTAAAGAAATATATAAAGTATTTACAGAGTAAATAAGGCAGGTGTTAACAGGGTCAGGAGGAAGTAGGAATTTGGGCCCAAGGTTACACCATGGCAGATATGTAGTATGAAGAAGTTTAAGGGTCAAATGTAGAGTAAGGACAATTGTTACTACTGAAGGATTGTGGTCAGGGTTTTACTGAAGAGTGGATAAGATGATGCTCTGAACATAGGGGCAGAAAAATATGGTAAAAATACTTCAATTTCTTTCCTTAAATACTTTTCTGAAACTATTATACAATAAATCATAACCTCTCCTTTTTAGTATTTCTGTATTTTTCCAAATTTTCATTAACAATGCATTTATTTTGTCTCTGACTAAGGCTAAATAACAATAAAGGATGAGAGTTGATAGAAACAGGTCCTATGATATTTTATGTTCTGAATTTTTGCCCAATACTAGTTGCCTTCTTCCTTTCTGTTCTCCTAAGCCTGGCATATTTGGCAGCTCTTCAGTAGAGATCATGCACCTACTGTGCAACTGTGACGTACTGGCCAGTCATTCTGTGTGGCTCAGAGCACGTGGCTGGTGCATACAGGAATGGGACCCACAGTGCTGATAATATTTCATGTAGTGCATTCAGAAAATGTTAACTATATAATGGTTGTGTGCTGGCTGGCTTTGTGTGTACCCAACAATAAATAAGTATGGATCTGTATGCTTCTGTGGTGAATATACATCAATGGGTGTGCATTCATGTGAACATGCACCTAATACACCCAAATGAACACACTGATTTTGAACAAGTTCAAACTTTTCCTTCTTTGTTTTCATATGCATTTTAATGTCATACTGAATATGAAATCTTTAAGCCTTACTAGTATCTACATAGTATCTACATGCTTGCTGGGTTTGGGGTGCAAGATTAGCCCTAAGTAGCCATTATAAAAATATTTCAGTCTAAAGTCAGTTATCCTCATCAAAATGTGTAAAGATAATGTGATCATAACTTTGTTTTTTTATCTAACTAGATTTATTTAAAGTTTTCAAAAAATAAGCATATTCTTAGACAAATAATTCATTAATTAGTAAAACATTGTTAACTAAATTTTATGACACTTAATTTTATTTTTTTCTAGAACTGCCAATGTATATTGTGCAAGGACAAGCCCAGATCTTTACAACACTCCTTAAGACTACCACATACATAATAATACCAAAATCCTAATTGTTAAGTTCTGTGCTACTACCTAACTTGAAGGAATAAAATAAAGATAACTTACTTAGCCTAAGATGTATGGGTTAGACCCTGTATTATTTTGGAGGCAAACCATGCATATGAGATTTCCTAACTTTATAAAATTTTTATTGTAATCGTATTTATTTATCTATTATTTTGGTATAGCACTTCCAGTTGGGTGTGGGTCGCACAACTTTAATCCCAGCACTTGTGAGGCAGAGGTAGGAGGATCTCTGTGAGTTCGAGGCCAGCCTGGAACTGCAGTGAGTTCCAGGTCAACTTGGGCTAGAGAGAGACACTACCTCAAACAACAACAACAACAAAAAGCAAACCAAATGACTTTGATACACTAGTATTATGTAGCCTTGAATCATCTTAATTCACAATGTTGCACAAGCTGAACTCAAACTCATAGCAAGTATCCTGCCTTAGTCTTTCAGATACTAGGATTACAGGAATGTGCCACTATGCCAAATTATAAATTATTGTTCAATAATTCAAGAAAGATACTTTTGATGTCCCCTTAGTATCTAGTAGTGTTGGAAAAGTTTCTTCACAGAAAATCCACCTGAACCTGCATGGTTACAATTAAGTATATTCTAATTTGACTTGGAAAGAAAATTATTTTCTGAAACAAATTCAGAAAGAAGTATAAAAAAAAGTGGCAGAATGTATTTTGAGCACTCAAGTAAAATAAAATGAGACATGGAGAGATAGTAAAAACCATAAAATAAAAACTTTTGTTTCATCCCTTAAAAATGTTTAATAAGCATTGGTATATTGAAGACATTTTGAGAATTCTACATAAATTTTCTTTTCTTTATGACAATGACATTCCAATAAAGGTGGTGTAAATTCCAATGTAATAATGACAGGAAAGACATAAGATCCATAGAGGTTACACATTGTTCCTAGCATACACAGTAACTGTTGGATTGATATGTTGGTTATAGACAAGTAGCTTTGTCTATATTTAACTATTTCAACAGGCCAATATTTATTGGTAAACTTATTCAAAATGTTCACATATGAACATTGCAGATAAATAGATATCTCAACATCCTAATTGAATGTTAAATTTTTAAAAATATTTTTATTTATGTATTTACTTATTTCAGAGGAGGTATGCCAGGGCGTCTTACACTACAAATGAATTCCACATGCATATGTATCTGGGGCATTTAACATAGGCTGGCTGGCTTTGCAAGCCAGAGTTTTAAACTCCTGACTCATCTCTATAGGCTCAAACGTTAAAAATTTTAGCCATCTGTATGTCCTTTATCTACTCTAGATGAGGACTTGGTAACATAGCATAGTATAAGGCTTGAAATATCATTTTCATTCTTTTAACTTATTTTTAGAAAAATTTCCATCAATGCAGCAGATCATGAACCTGCATAAAAAGGTAAAGTTTTAATTCTTTGTTTCAATTTGTATTCTGTTGAGCAACACTCTTTTGTCTTCTGTTTGTTCACCCTCATTTCATGAGCCAAAAGCATTTTTCTCTGGCTTTATGAATAACAGGAGCAATTGCAATTTGGAGGGTATGATGAGTCAACCCTAGGCAGGAAACACCCAGAAAAGGTCAGAGCTGGCCTGCAGATGGCAGCTTTTCATCAGTACTCATTCTTTCTTTACCCACTGTTGAAATCATTGTGAGAAAAAAAAATAAAAAACCTGAAATATAACTTAGTATACTTTTTAAGAATGATTAACTCTGCCAAAATATGACTCGTTTCTCAGAATTTAAAAAAAAAAAAGGTTCATCCACATTTTTCATCCAACATCATCCTGAGACTTCCTAGTTTAGCTTGCTATATTTGAAGCCTGAGAAACTAATCCTGAATGCATCAAATTCAAGAGTACACTCAAAGATACAAAATGCACAAAGATGAGTATACAAAACCAGACATAGCACAACATGGGTACAAGTCTATGAATGTGAGATTTTCAACTTCAGTAAGATTTGGCTTTGTTTGTTTGCCATGTGCCAAACCTGTCTTCACTGGTCAAGGCTTCTTGTCATTTTCATGGTACAAGAGGAACCTCATGACCCATAGGCTGCTTTGGAATCTAGTTATAATTTTTATGCTGGATTGTGAAGGCCACTTGGGTTCTAGGACAAAGTTTCAGCCTCTATTATCACTAAAGTCATTGTAACACCCTTATGTGTGTCCAGGATATGGCTGTGTGAGCACAGGGCTTGGGAGCATGAGGAGCAGATACCCACTGAGACTCTCCAACTCCACACACAGTTGCTTGAAAATATTATTCTTAGTAATATTAGCATCAGTATTGTTTTAGGTACCTTTTCACTTCTTATTTTGTGCCTGAGAGGTGGCCTTTATATTTAAATATAACTATTTTTATCTTTCCCTCAGATTTGTTGTAGAATATGAGCATCAACTACCTACTAAAATGTGCCAAACCCTAAAGTTGCTAAATAACACCTATGATGATGTGTAATGTCATAATGTACCAATAGTATATATTGACTGATTAGGAACTATGCATAATCTCCTAAAGTCTCCATAAATATAATATTTTTAGTCTTAGTACAATCTTAGGAGCAAAGTAGTTTTGTAAATAAGGGAATTAAAACTTACAAAGGAAATTGGCATGAGGAAAAATAATTGCATAAATCTTTAAATAGCTAATAACACCTAGAAATACCAAGGAGATATTGAGAAGATATATATATATATGCATTAGAGAATTACTTGTTACCTCAAAGAACTTCTAATTGATGAGTTTTAAATCAAAAGACAGTATATTCTTAAAAGTACAATAACCAAAGTATTTGTAAAACAGTCAGCATTCATTTATTATAAAATCTTGATCCACAAGGAAGACAAGGAAATTTCTTTAACTTAGTTAAGACATTACCAAAGGCCTAAAAATAATGTCATAACTAATGATGAGGAAATAGGCATGGTGCTTTCTAAAGTGTAAGCAAGGCAGAGATGTTCTTTCAGTATTTATAATTCAACATCATACCATAACTTTCAGGATTTTTTTTAGCAATACAGAAAAGGAAAGAAAATATGCAGAATGGAAAAGAGATAGGCTTATTCACAGATGACCTAACAATCTTGTGGAAAAATGTCAAAGACTGTATTAAAATAAAATTCTTCTGAAAAGTAACCAGCTGCTCTAACACAGCTGCAGAATATAAGAGTAATATACAGTGACAATTGTTTTCCTGTGTATCAGACATGAGTACAGTTTGAATTTAACCAATAAGATCTCCTTTATAATAGGGCCAAATGCAAAAGAGTTTTAAACACATATTAATCTTAAAAATATGGATAAAGTGGCAAGCATAAAGCTGCAAAACTATGATGGGGAAACAAAAGTTCTAAACACAAGATAAAATATTTTAAAAATCATCATATTTCCCCCCATGGTATTTCTCCTGGAGTCTGTAAACCAAAATAAACCTTTTCCTCCCACAAAAAAGTTAAAAATTTTGATAGTTCAAAAATTGATATGATACCTTGTTACTTCTTCCTAACTTGTCCTGCAGGAATAACACTGTCTCTATAAAAATCTGATTAATCTATGTTGCAGAATCCAACAAAGTTATTCTGAAGTTTTTGATAACAGGTTTATGAATTAGAACACCTAGTACAGTATTGAACAATAACAAAATTAGAGGAATCAGAATTCCTGAACTCATAATTTATTAAAGTGATGCAGTAATTAAGATAATAAGGTATTTGCAAATGAGTAGAAAACATTCTGGGAATAGTTCCCCACCCCTTTAATCCCAGCACTTGAGAAGTTGGAGTATAAGAATCACCATGAGACTCAGCTTCAAAAATAGTATGATTAAAAAATAAGAACAAAAAGAGCCCAAACTCTGAAAACCATACTCAGGTGATATTTGACAAGGGAGAATGAAGTATTTATTTCCAATCAATGTTACTGAAACCATCAGACATTTATATATTTTAAAAAAAGGAAGTATACACAGACATTATAGGAAAGATGAAAGATAGTCTATGTAGTTTCCTTTGTAAAATATGAATGACTAGTGATTTGAGCAACATTCCATTATGCTGTCATGTAAAATGAAAAATTATAAACTCCCTACTAGAAATAATTTGATAAATCCATGGACTTTTACTTTTAATATTATATTTTAAGCACAGCACAATAGGTACATCAATAAAACAATAAGCTATTAGCATTAAGGGCTTATCTTTAATGAGAAATCATAATTTTTATAACATTATTTGTAAAATACATATCAGACAAGTGAGTTACATGTATACAAATTATAAATGGAACTTTATTTTATTTATTTATTTTAAAGACAGGTAGATAGAGACCAATAGAGAATGAGTACACAGGGTTTTCTAGCAACTGCAAAAGAAATTTATGTTGGTGCCAGGGAATCAAACCTGGGTCCTTTAGCTTTGTAGGCAAGTGTCTTAACTCCTAAACCTTCCCTCCAGCCCTACATGGAATTTTAAAACAACCATAATACACATTTTAAAAATGATCAAAATCTCAGAACAGATACTTCACTGAAGATATAAGATAGCAAAATTTCATATGAAGATATTTTAAATATTAGTTTTCATAGAGAATTACAAATTAGGTGGTGATTTACCAACCCAACACTGCAATGGTTGAAATCTGTAAACTGAAACAATCAAGTGGCAGAAAGGGTGTGGATATCTCATTCTTTGCTGGCGGAAATGTAAGATAGATCCCTTTGAGTGCAGTTTGCAAATTCCTTACATAGATAACCAGTGACTTTAAATGGGATCCAGCAACTTAGTTTCTAAGTGGATTACTAGTTGAAAAATCCTTGTGTTTAAATCTGTAGATAAAAGGAGATGCTATATTAGGAGCGAAAATAACAGGAATTTGATCATGTGACACAATTGGTTTAGTTATTCATTGACAACTATTGTTTTTAACCAAAACTATATAGCATTCTGCACTTAATCATTGATGGTGTGGTGGTTAGCAAAGTTACAGGCACCAAATACAAAGACAACCTACACTCTATTGTGTAAAACAAGTGCTAGACAAAGAAGCACTCAGATATGGGATAAAATCCCAACTTATAAAAGGAGATATACTAAGCTAGAATCCCTTATTGATGTGAGGAGAGGTCTGCCTGAGGAAGTCACATGTAAATGAATCTACCGAGGATATGAACCATCAGGGGTGTCAATAGAGGAAGAGCTTAGAAGACTTTTTCCTGTTAAAAGAAATAGACTATACCACAATGTCAGGGCCCAGAGTGTCTTGGCATACTAGAAGCTTAGAAGAATGGCATGGGGAAGAGAAAGTTCATTATAATAAGAATGTCATGCACTATAGGGTACCCCAACTCACAGCATAATATACTGAATGCTCCAGATAATCAGAGCAAGTCAGGAACACAGTAGACAACATCAAAATTCAACAGAAATCCCACTGTACTCAGAAAATCATGTTTTACTTTCTAGTCTTCTAGTAAAAATTCCTCTTTTCAAGTGTTTCTCACAGGCTTCTTATAGTCATATATTTAAAATTACCATTTATTTGTAAACAAATTTTCCTATGTTAATAAATATTATACAATGACACTGTTTCAATGGCTACTCTTTGTAAGCCAGCTAGAATGTCTAGTGTCTGCTTATACATACACATCAAGACCACTTGGGACATTGCCTCCTTGTAGCCCAACATTTATATTTCCTTTTTCTCTTCCTTCTCCTCTTTTTCTTTCCACTTCTTCTCCCTTCTAATGTCTCCCCACCATTTTCTCTTTCTCTTCACTCTTTTCCTTGTTCTCTTTATTCATTCAGGAAGACAAGGTTTCATTGTGTTAGCCAGGTGCCAAGCTAGCCACAAATTTCTGGGTTACTGTGGTAACTGTGACTCAGGCTACACAGCACCTCTTTGCATAAAGAAAATCCTGCCAGGTGTAGTGGCCTATGCCTTTAATACCAGCACTCAGGAGGCAGAGGTAAGAGGATCACTGTGAGATTGAGGCCACCCTGAGACTGCATAGTTGAATTCTAGGTAACCCTGAACTAGAGTGAGACCCTACCTCAAAAACAAAACAAAACAAAAGTCTAGGACTACAGCTTTATTGATCATAACATTTAACATTTAAACTCTTAATATGTGAATTGTATGTTCTTTTTCCAGAGGTACAATTTAACTATTCTAGTAGCATCTCTTGAGCAACCTATCTGTGTGTTAGTTTAACATGTGATATAGCTGAATACATGAGTTTCTCTTGCACTTTCTTCTCTTGTACTTTGTCTTTGTTCCACTTGCCACAGGTCAGCAGTACTTGATGAACTACACCCGAACTTCTGCTGTAGTAGCTAGTAATGCTATCCTCTAACATGAGTCAACATCCTTAAGCCTTTATTTCAGGTGTTTCTATAATTATTATTACAAGATTTACAGGATATTTTTATAGTTCACTGTATAATAATCTAGTATTGTTTTATTGGTGATATAGTTTTATTACAATTATAAATTAACTTAGAAATAATTCAAAACATTTATAAATTTAGTCCAGTACAATGAAGCATATAGTGCAGATATCCATTATTAGCCTTCTTGATAATGCGGCAATGATTTTAATGCTTCTTATAGGACTTAATTATTTCTTATAAAATGTGTTTCAATGTGAATATCATTTCCCTCTCTCTCCCAATTTTATATTTTCCTTTTCCTAGATGCCATAAGTAATCAATTGTGTTCATGTACATTTAGTGCCATCCCCCCCTCAGTAAAAATATTGATTTTAGTTTCCAGTTCATTTTCTTAGGCATTATATATAATTCTTTGCATTTAAATATAGCAAATAAAATATTTTCACTTTAATATACAGAACTGCTACTTTTATTACATTACTGAAATGGTCATAGCTTACTCCAAAAGTTTAAATAACAAACATATTTCAACAAAACAAGAGCTAATGTCTGTCTAGTAATTTATTTTGTGTGTGACAATGCTGTATGTACTTTCATTTTATGTCTTAAAGCTACTTTATGTATTATGAGATACATTTATTCATATTTTTATAAAAGAAACAATATAGCTCATAGAAGTTATTAGTGAAATAAAATAAGTATTATTATTTGATATAATAATAATAAATAGTTATGAGCAACACACGTAGTAGAAGGGATGTGAATAAAAGGGATACAATCTTAAATATACAGACCCTTAAACAGGGTCTTCCTAGCAGTGAGAAGCCAGGGTTGCAGTATAAGAGACAAAGAATTTGTGCTAGGAAAACAGTTTGGAAAGAAATATCTTTTTATGTCTATATATCCAGAATTACTTTATACTATTTCATTAGCCATAGCATTTTATTTCCTTTAAATGTGAAATCCTAGAAATTTTTTGATTTCCATATCACATATTTACATTTATTTTTTAATATGAATTTTATTTTAGTAACACAACGTATGGGAAACCATTGTGAGTGTGCTGGAGGTGCAGTTACATGACCCTGTGGCTGATCCAAACATCCCTGAACCAACAACTAAAAAGTATGTCTTCTCCCACTTCCAATATGCTAAGTTGCAGTTGTCAAATGAATCAGGTTAATATTTTGTTCTCATGCAAAGATAAGATAAGGATGGATGCAGGGCACAGTTTGAAACTGAGAGGGTAAAAACCAGAAAAATAGAAGGTTATACCAGGGCACCTCAATCTTTGGCCAATGCCTTCAGACATTTTCAATGCCATCTTCTGCTCCACACATTATGAGTCACTACCCTTCTCACAGAGAGCCAATGGGAAGAACATCCAATGCATTATACACAGAGACTCATTCAACACTCTAGTTAGTGCCATAAAGTGTGGATCCAACTCAGTGGGAATGTTCTGTGCATAGATCCATGTAATGTCCAGGGTAGAGTCCCTTCATCAGATAAAGTATGAGAACTAATATTAGGTAACATGGTCAGCCACAAAGACAAGGGATGACAAATCAAGTATAAAAGAGATTTGAATACATAACCCAAAAATATTGGTTTAACTCTAGCGTTTTAAAATTTCACTTAGCAAACTGTCAATAGCTTATACATAATGGAAAGGGAGAAAAGAAAGAGAAAGAAACAGATTTAAGAAAATACGTTGAAAAAGATGTGGAGAGAAAAATAAGATACTCCTTTGCTCCTTCTAACTATGGGGAAAATAAAGCCTACAAGCTAATTGGTCCCATTCCATCAATCAAGTGTAACATTCATCATTCACTGAGGTTGTAGTTGTCTGGGACTCCAAGCCAGCCTTCTAAACATCATTCGGAAACTGTGGCCTGGGGGAGCCTGGGAGAAATCTCACTTCTCTACTTGTCCTTCACTACACTTACTGCAATAAGTATGCTGAAAAGCACCATTGCTAAATGCTGATTTGCCCATTCAGTAATTCTTAGAGCTGTCCTTGCCTTTGAGCCAGCTGTCTCCTCCCAGCTTGAGAATGGGGGCCTCTGGAAGAGGTAGGGAGGGTGACTGGCTTATTAGACAGAAATTGACAGTCATAGAATGAAGGGCATAGGGGACCCCTCAGAACTCATGTGGACCATTGTGGGAGGATTAGTGAGGGGGAACACACTTCAGGAGGCCTGTGGTATACCTCCCCAAAGAATAAAAACAGGCAGGGAGTGGGAGGTGGTTGGAAAGAAGTCCACCCTTTCAGTTATAGGTTTTATGAAGTCTAATTTGGCATTCAGCATTTCTTTCCTCATTTTTTTTTTGTGTCCATGTCCTGGCAATTCTTTAATATTTATGTCATTCAGGGCATTCTACCTGCTATGAGGAGCTGGCATGGGCAGCGTTCAATCTCCAGTCATCTGAATGCATTCATATTGCGAGCTGCTCTCTAATTGGTTTTCATCCCAGTAATCCCACAGAGAATAAGGTTACACGCTGAAAAGGGCTGAGGTGAGAGTGGGTAAAAGGGGACTGTGAACTCTTTTCCTGGGCTTATTAGAATGCTGTGAGCATGTGCATTAAGAAGAAAAAATGTCCAAATTTCTAAGGTTTTCCTAAGTTATGAATAAGCACATAGTACACCCAACAAATTAGATGCAAAAAATTGGGAGGCAGCCCCACCCAACTTTTTACATGATGCAATGACTGGTGCAACATACAGTATTAGGTATAATAAGAATTGCATAGAGAAACACGTGGAAATGCATTTAAAATTGAGAAAATTAAGCATTTGCTTTAGTTTAAGAAATCTTAACATTTGGAAGAAGTATAATGTAAGCAAGAATTCTTACATTTGTTTTAAAATAAAGGCATATAAAACTAACTTCTGATTTGTGGTTGCTTCTTCTTATTTCATTTCCCATATCTATCTTTACATATTTTTATTCATTTTTAATCCACATTGAATGTAGCTATAGCACATAGCACACTGATATTTCCCTGTGTGCAGACAGTCCTGCTGCATTGCATGAGAAAGACACTTTCATTGAACATATTTTGCTCATATGAAATAAAGGTGAAAATATTGAGACATTTTAAAGTTTTAAAACATGTGATGGAAGTTTACCTCTCTGAAATAATACTGCATTTCAACTAAATAACTAGTGTAATTTCTTTCCTGGCTGACAATAACGTCCATTTTTCCCCCTGCTATAATGTGCTGGGTGGGTGTCTTGACTGGGATAATTTGTTTCAAGTGCACTATGGGATAGATAACACACTCCATGAGGAGACTGGCTGCCTTGCATTTTCCACCACTGAATGAGACTACTACATGTGGTCATCTTGCTAGTGTTTGAAATAATTAATGGTTTCCAAATCCAACTCTGTCCCAGGAAGGGGATCTGGAATTAGTCTTTCTAAAGCAAAACAAAGCAAAACAAAAAAGGACAGTAGTATAATTGTTCTTCCACCAGGGTAAAATGCTTTACTTTACTTCAATGACACGAAAACTTCTATAAATAATTACAGAAACAGCATGGTATGCCGAGCAAATAAAAAAAAAAATACACGCTGTATTTTTGGAACTAAGAGGGCATTATAAAAAAGATGTCCAGATACTCAGACCCAGAGCATTAAATGAAACCACCTAAACACTACAATGGATTTGGGTGTGACTATGAAAGCTTCCTTGAAATTATCTTTTTTTTTTTCTTGCCTATATATATGTCAAGTCACTTGTTTTATGAAGGCTTAAATAGAAGGCATATTAAAAAAAGAATATTTTTTACAAGGATCTTATAGGCTCAAAGGCCATTTAACTTAGCTTAGCCATCTAGTTTATTTTGCATTAAGGGAACTTCTCATTTAATTTACCAGTCTATAATAGGTAACTTTTTCAATATGGAGTTAAAGGTCACTATTATATGTAAGGAAAATTAAGCCAGTGTTCTTGGTTGCCTTACAGTTCTCCTAGTTCAACTACTCCAATAAATGAACATGTACAACAAGCCGAAGGGCTTTTTATTACAAATTTAATTCATTTCTCTAGACAACTGTGAAATTTGCCATTGACATTAGTCATTACCCCAAGGCGAACTAAAAGATGATCTCAGTTAATAAATGATCCTTAACAAGGAACACTCCTATCTCCTGTGATATTGGCACAGGCACATTTTATTAATGCAAGACTCGCTTCCTGCCAGAACACCAGCATTCACGACTATTTGGTGTGCTTGTTTCCTCTTCCTGCTCCTGATATTAATAATTATGCAACAGGATAATTAGCAACACAAAGAGACACTACTATGAGCTTGAAGCTAGATTTTCAGCACGTTAACCTTCTGGGAAATAAAGAACAGAAGCAAAGAGTCTCGCCAAATAACCAATGCAGGTTGATTTCACAGTGTGTAAAAGGCTAATTATCTGTGAAAAGTCTGACCTCAAGTAACAAAATTACAGAAATGTGCCTGCATTTTATTTTAAATAAAACTCAGAGACGCTCCTACAGGATTCTAAAGAAACTTGATTAGCAAACGCATGAAAGAAGATATTTGAAACTTAAACAAAAATTAGCTCTGAAGGAAGTGATGGTATCTGGAAGTCAATGTTAATGATAAACCCAAACACCTGAGCTCCTGGCTAAAAAAAATTAATTCTTGTATACATTCCCAGTCCCCAACACACAGCCAGTACAAATAAAAAATCCCACACAAAAAAAACAACCAAACACCCAGTATGTGACAGAAGTAGGTTAAGTGTATTTTGTTTACTGAAGACAAGCTACAATAAAAGCAGAAAATATTACTACTTCTTTACAGGTACCATATGTAATTCAGTCTGATATAGGAATATTTATCCACTAGCAGTAATAACAAACCACAATTTTTGTCATGAAAAAAATAAATTGTATTTGCAAAAAGCAAACACATTACAGAGTGTGTAAAAAATGCAATATTCCCATTTTCTAGTCAGAGTTCCAATTTATTGAAGTAACAGAGCAGAAAATGCACTGACAGCTGTTACATTTTATTGCGAATTAGTATATACGTTTTATATCCAGTGAGCAAATGCATGATACATTGTATCCCAGTAATTGCCAGTGGCTTTCCAAATGGAAACAGAATGATCTTAGTGCAATTACACTCAGGAGAGAACATAAAACAGTCTCCAGGTCTACATTAGAGCATTTTTAATAATACTAATATTAATTATATTTTCTTTAAAAAAATAAAATCAAAGAGGTCAAGCTGCATTTAAAAAAACTCTAAAGTAATACTCAACTAATACACATAGTCCCTCATTAATCCCAGTAAACTATTGTGTTTATTAGAGTTATATATGTTACAGTAGTGTAGTTTGGAGTGTTTAGGAAGGTAAAACATATTTCTCTCTCCCTTTTTTCTCTTTATCAAGTATATTTTACTTTCTGTGATAATTCTCTGTTTCCCCTCATAAGACAGAAGTAAGTAGTGAAGTCATGTGAATGGGTCAGGATTTGTAATACTTTAGAAAATGAGCTGAATGCCAAGTTGTTTCTGAACCCAGAACAGACAGATTGTCTTGATTCTTTTCCTTCTGCGGTAGTTACTCCTCCTAACATGCATGTTCATTAGTTACAGTTAAGGGAGGAGTCATTTGTTTCAATGAGGGTTAGCTCTGACTTCATGGATCATCTTGCTAATGTGCAGGACCACAGCTTAGCAGGTGAGTGACTGCAACATTCTAACTACATTTCTAGTCACTTCTAATTTATTAGAAACACTTTTGTGTATGTTAAGAAGTAGATATATATGATTATTTTGCAAAGCTTTATGAGCTACTTCAACCCCTTTTCTTGGCACCTGCTCTTCAAACACTCCCCCCCCCTGCAAACCTTTTCAAGAGGAGCCTTCAATAAACCCGGATGTCTCCTCCCCTCTAGTGGTTACCAGCCAGCCTTGCAGAAGGAAAGCCCAGCCTACAGAGCATCACAGAGGGACATTTATGAATTTCTTCTGGCTTCGAGAGAAAAGGGGGAGAAATAAACTAAGCAGTCTATTGCTGCAGAAATAAAATTTACCAAGCTTTGAAAACAATATTCTAGTGGTGCTTATAGCTTCATCAACACCAAGCTGCTGACAGATTTGCAATTTAAAGCTAGTTATTAGTGATTGAATTAACAGCATGCCATAACTTGTATTTGGTTTAATAAAAGAAACCTACTCTTGCAAGGGAACTGTAAACATCTTGTCACATGGCTTTTCTCCCTAGGCTGGAAACCCAATTCCATGTAGCTAGAACAAGAAAGATCAGAGGTCACTCATCTTGTACCTGGCAGGGTTATCTCAAAGCAGGTCTGCACCACATTCATGAGACTGAAATCATGGACTTACAATGGCCCCTCTATGAACAAACCATCAAAAGCAACTATAACTCCAGCAACTACAATAAGAAAACTAATGATATTTCTCACCTAGGAACTAGCAACAACAGCGTAACAATAAGGAGGACTGTGCTGCCCTTTGCCATAAGAGTTACCACCTGAGAAATGAAAACACAGCTGATTTTCAACTTTTTTCACTTATTTCTGACCCCAAAGAGATTCAGAAAGTGACCATAAGAGAGCATACTATGCTTAATAGTAAATCCCAAAATATTTGCCTTTCTTATGTACATATAAACTAGTATAAATATAGCAATATTATAGAACTATGGGTTTGAATAGTTTTAAATGTAATGGAATTCTACAACCCATAAAACTTTAAATTAACTTTGTTATTCCAGAAATACTTTGTCTTTCATTTTAATATCAAGGAAATTATTATGTATCACTATGGATTTTAAAAGTCTCTATATACTGAGGTTTATTTCTATGTTGTAAGGATTGACTTGTGTGGGGCATGTGATACTTGCCAGGTTTGGGTTTAGCATGTCACAGGATTCATAGATTCATTCAATTCTCTGGTTCTCTGGCAAAGGAAAGACTCAAAAGCCACATGTTATCTATTCTGAATAGTTAAGTCTCTCTCTCTCTTTCTTTTATTTATTTCAGAGAGAAGCAGAAGGAGAGTTGGGGAGTCTCTCTCTCTTGTTTTTGCTCATTTATGCAGATTAGTTCCATGTTTATGGAAACAAAATTTATCCATATTAGGGAAATTAAGCATGGATTAAAATGAATAGAGTAATTTTCTTAAGATTTTCAAAACTTTCAACTTTTTTTAAAATTGATATTGGGATTCATTGTACTTCAATTAATAACACCAAGAGCCTTTTCAGTAGTGTAATAACCACCATGAAAATACAGTGTACAAATGAGGCTGAGACTTTCCTCTGCCACTTCCTTAGAATCCTGCTACGGAATCTTTCCAAGTGTCTACAGGCAACTGTCTAGAAAGAAGCAAGTAGACTCATCACTGCCTCACTGCAAAGGGTCCTGCAGGGGCTGATGTAACCTCAGCAGAGACTGATGTGAGGTGCTTCCTGGGGGATTAAATTAGATGTGAGTGAGAGTGGGGGCTGAGGCTTGGGGGACTAAAATAAATCAGACATGGAAAGATGTACATAATCTGTCACAGTAGAGTAAATATAGTAAAATCAGTGAGAAATCTGAGTGATAATTATTTCCTCTTTTCACGGTGGAGCAGAATAGATTATGCACCTTACTTTATATTTGGGTCTGCTGTATTTTGTTTAATTTTCCCAACCCAAAGGTTTCTACAGTTTTGCCATAAAGACAAAAAAAACCCAATGGCACAAGATGTGCAGTGACCTAAGTATATGGAACAAGCTAGCAGAATGCAAGCTGTTCTTTACTGACATGAAGAGAACCGCATCTCCGTAAGACACTCCTGAACAGTCACCAGGTCTCATAGTCATCATGCACTTTGGGCTAACGTTACTCTTTCAGTATAAACAGAAAAACTAACCTGATTTTACTGTTCTCTCTTAGCAAAACAAAAAGAAGTTTTTTATACTTCAGACATAACTATTCTACATTTCAAAGAAGAGAAAAATTCTTAATTTGATTGCTACTGGGTACTGGTTTAAATAAATACCATCATTGCTTTCTATTTTGCACATAAAGTTTGTTGATTGATTGTACATGTCACTATGCTAGACTTAATTTTATTTTAATTTATTTGCAAGGAGAAAGAGAGAGATTGAGAGAGAGAGAGAGAGAGAGAGAGAGAGAGAGAGAGAGAGAGGGAAAGTACTGCACCAGGGCCTACAACCACTGCCAACTGCAAACACATGACAACTTTTTTGAATCGGGCTTTATGTGGGTACTGGGGAATCAAAGCCAGGTTGTTAGGCATTGCATTAATGCCTACACCACTGAGCAATCTCACCACTATGCTGGATTTTTTTTAAAGAGTAAAATGTTTTGAATTATTTAAAGTATCCTTACTTTATTTGTCCATTATCCTCATCACTCATTCTTGTAATGATGGAGAAGAAATGTTCTAATTGTCAGAAAAGCATATATAAATAGAACATTTCTTCTCTCTCTCTCTCTCTCTCTCTCTCTCTCTCTCATATATATATATATATATATATGTATATATATATATATGTATATATGTGAATTAATTTTTAACACTGTCATGTGTCAAACATTAATGGTATGCCCACTAACCTGAAGCAATATGGAAAATCGACACTTCTTTGTAAAAGTAAATGGAACATTTCTCAGAAGTAAACAATAGGGCTTCAATTTAAAATTGGGAGTTTATCAGACAACATAATTAGATGTGTTATACACTTTGGGGACCCACTTTTGTATCAAATTTATTTGTTGAACTAATATTTATTTAGTGCCAGGTGATGGTACTTGTAATGAAATGTAATGACAAGCAAAAATCAGTCATTGTTCATGTGAAGCTTCCAAATTAGAGGCAGAAATTGATAGGATTCAAGTGATCCTATAATTACAAGTCTGTTTTCCTTTAGAAAATTTTATACAGGGTATGGGAGGAAATGGAACAGTTCTTTGATATCTTAGAGGTGTGAAACCCACTCTTAGAGGTCAGTGTATACGTCCAAGAATTAGCTGTAGGAGGATGGGCATATGTGTGGGTGTTACAAGGAAGGCAGAACAAGAACACCTGAGACCTAACAACATGTATAGAGCATGGTTCTGGCCTCAAAAAGCCTCTGGAGCTGCAGAAGCCTGAGGAACTTGCATCCCAAGAGTGAGGGAGCACAGATGACTGCCTCCCCAGTGTGTACATGGCCAGACTAGATAAGGGTTTGGAGCCTCCTTTGCCAATGCATTGGTCCTCATTCAAAGAGAGATGAGAAACTCTAAGGACTTTTGTTTGTTTGTTTGTTTTTATTTATTTGAAAGCGACTGTCAGAGAGAGAGAGTGAAAGAGGCAGATAGAGAGAGAGAATGGGCGTGCCAGGGCCTCCAGCCACTGCATAGAACTCCAGACGTGTGCGTCCCCTTGTGCATATGGCTAACATGGGTCCTGGGGAATCGAGCCTCAAACCTGGGTCCTTAAGGCTTCACAGGCAAGCACTTAACTTCTAAGCCACCTTTCCAGCTCAACTCTGAGGACTTTTAATGCAGCATGATCACCAGAGGTATATACATGCAGTGAGACCATTCGATGACAACCAGTCACAATGCCTCCAAGTAATTGCTAAATCTCAATAAGTACTTTATACGGCATTTTCCCCTGATTTTCTGAATGGTTTCCACTGATATAAAAGCACATTGGAAATTACTGTTAACTTTTGCATATTTGATGTCCATAACACCCTATGAGGTGACAGGCTGGCCATGATAACTCTCTACAAAATAGGTAAGTTAATGGAGTAAATGAGATAAGACCCACTATTGGAGTCTCATTGATGGTTTGAGTAAACTCAATGCCCAGTTTTAGCCCTCCCTGGGCCCTGTGGTCACTTTCATATCCACACACATCTCCAGCAGAGGCCTTTTGCCATCATTTCCTTCATCCATCCAACACTTCATCAGAAACTCATTAAGATAAGGCCCCTGACTCAGTATAGAGACACTGCAGACTGCTGTGCTTCCAGCCCAGTGGTCTCTGGTTGTCAATCTGCCAGTGGGTGGGGACAGGGGATGACTTCTTCCTGCACCCTAGTATTTGGCTTTTCTCTGATACTGGATGCCAGAGTCTAGCCTGGCTTTTCTCTGGCACCAAGTGCCAGAGCCTAACCTTCTGCACCAGCTTTGCTTTGGCACCTGGTACCACAAAGTCTATCCTTCCATGCTGGCTTCATTTTGTCACTGATTGACAATCCACTACCAGAGTCTAGCCTCCAGCTGTATTTAGGTACTATGTGATGACTTATTGCCAAAATGAAGCCTATGGCTTACCTATCCAAACATTATTTTTCAAAAAATGGTCTCTGATTTGTCTGTCCCCAGTGACACTTCCTTGGGATGCTTTAAATCAAACCTAAAACCTCTGGATCTAACTGACCTCAAGACTAAACTTCTCATTGATCTTTCTACTCATATCTTCCCCCAGTATAAATTAAATAATAACCATAGTTGACCTAAAATTTGGAGGCTCTAATTTACAAATCCTTACTGATTTAGACAATATTATAAAATATAATGGCAAGGGATCTGAAGAACAATATTCTAAGATATGCCAAGCTTTCTTCCAGCTCCAAGCATTCCCCTCTTTCTGTCAAGAGTGCTCCACTAACCAAATCCTCCTGCTATGTACCCCACATATTTCTGATTTTGCCTTTCCTCTGGTCTCCCTCTAACTGCCTATAGTCTCCCTTATTCATCTCTACAACTATCTGCCTCTACCACTATCACTGCCATGGTAGCCCCTGAATCTTCCCTCTACCCCTCTTCTTCCACAGAGGAGCCTACAGGACTAAAACTCTTCCCATTTCTGTCATGCTGCCATCACCATGTCCAACCACTCCTCCCAATTATCCAGATCACTCATCCCCATTATCAGTTTCCTCGAGTGGTCTAAACCCTAAGGCAAGATTGACTGCTCTGAAACCAAGAAATTCCAATGTCCACACTTCTTTGTATCCCCTACAAGCCCTAAAGCTGTCTCAACACAGCTCCACCTCAGGGGACCACTATGTTCTGAGGTTTTTTGGTAGCCTTTTACCCCCTATTTTCTCTTTTTGTGTATGACCTGAGGTGCTAATATGTCACTAGAGCCTTCCCTCCCAAACTAAGAGGAAGAGATTAAAGTGTCTTTCCTATGCTATAAGACATATGTCAGCTGCTTAATGTTACACTACCAGAACTGGCCAAGGACTGCTGGCCCTGCATCAAGCCCCAACCCCCTTACTATGTAGGTCTGATTTATCAGACAACAAATTAATTCTGTATAAATAAGGTACCTTAATGCTTCCTATGTCCTCATACTCACAACAGATCACCCATAATGATCTGCCTCTCATCTCTTGTCCTTTTCACAGAGCCAACATTAAATGAAAAACCCGAGCAGCATGCCAGACTGTCTGTCTCACATGAGACTCTGCCCTGATTGAGACTCCATAGAGTCAAGACTACCTCCCTAGCTTCATCCTATGGGTCAGTAGGAAGAAGTTCAGAGACTCAGTGAATCCCTAGCTTTTGCTGGTATTCAGCATCTGGAATGTAAGGGTTAATAAATTTGGGGGTCCCAAAAAGCATTAAATGAGTAACAGAAGTTTCTGGGACATGCTGATCCTTGAACAGACTTTAACAGAGAAGAAATCCTTTTGGGTTGCAAATAACTTCCCATACCACAGCCTGATAAGATCACCTGCTACACAGGAACCATTGCCCCAAACCATACAAAAGGATGACATTAAAACTAGTGGAGACAAACCTAAGTGTTATCTGGGAGAACAAGTCAACAAAAGAAATAATCTTGCTCCAATTGTGTGTTTTTTCTTCCCTCATTTTATGCCCTCTGTTCCCCTTGCCTTTAAGTATTCAGCTCAGCTGCATCTGAGCACAGCAGCCCCAAACCCACAGAATGGGCCACCCCATCCTTTTCTGTTCACCTGCTCTCCAATAAAGAACAACCTGCTGTTGAGAGCGTATATTCACTCTCTTTATTTCTACGTCACTTTAGTTGGTCACAACCCTGACTCTGGTCCAACAGTCATCACCATTTAAAAGCTTCATAATACTTGGCATTAATCTGTGAATATTTGGATAAAGAAGAATGCATCAGAAGTAAATAGCTTTCTTCTAAAATTAATTTCCTCCTTATGTTGATAGACTTCTTTTTCTACCATCTCCATATTCTGCTTGGTCAGGTAAAGAATCAAATAGCAGGAAGTCACAGCTCCATTGGAAAGGTGCATGATCATGAAAAAGCTTGTACTTCTTTTCATTGTTCACTGAGAGGTCTGAGGAACCCTACCCTGAACTTATGCTTTTGCTTCAAAATGTTAAATGTGTATCATTTTTATGACTCTAAAATAAATACAGATACTTAGAACATGGTTTACATTAAATAGAGAGAAAAGCAAGCCTGAAATATTAATTTTAATCTAATGCTAAAATTGATTATCATCTAACTTCACATAAACAACCCAGGCTTGTGCATCAAAAGTATTAATATAACATATTATTAAAGTATTGGATAAGCATGTGGAATCCTGCATCATTGCAAAACTCAAAAATGTAGTAAAAATTACTAATTACTAAAATTACTAAAAGCTCCTGTGCTGTTATTAGAAATAGGATATTTTTCTTTACTCACTTGAGAATAAAAAGTTAGAATTTATGAAGCAAGCATTTTCATCAGAGGATAAAATACAGAGGTAAGATTCAATCCTAAATAGTATTTGCTTTTGTGATGTCATTTATGTCATATCTAAAGCAAGAGACTTATCTGCTGGAAATATATCTTAAAAAGCATATAATCTTTGCATACACAGCATGTTTCATATAATCTAATAATATTTCTATGACCTCACCAACATCATTTTATTGTAATGATAATTAGAAATCTAACTTTAGCAATATGTAAGATACCATATGTAATTATTAACAGTGGCCTTATGACTGTAAAACATAACAAACTTCTCCCCTTCATCTATAGCTCTTGTTCATCACTTCTTCCAATCTCTGGAAATACTCTGAGTCCATGAGATTTGCTTTTCAAATTGCACATATAATAAATATATTAGAGTATTAGTCTTTTGTTCAATGCTTATTTCATTAGCATTATTTATAATTATAGTATAAATAGAAAGCACATACAATTATATTTTCCTAAACTTCCTGAAAGAGGTACAAAGTCTTTTCCTAAATCCTGAACAGATTTCTTATAATAATCTTGTGCATGATACTAGATAAATTTTCACTTTGCAAATCATTTGCATCTTTTTTATTGTTATTAGTTATGTATACACAGTGTATATACAGCCATGTTGGTACCTTTGTTCGCCTCTTCTCTGCCCTCCTCCCTGTGCAGGGACCCTCTTAGTTGGGGAATGTGGGTAGTGCATTGTTGGGTTAGCTATCACTTATAGGTAGGAGGCAATGTCTCTGTGTATCATGACCCAACCTGTGGCTGTGACAGTCTTTCCACCACATCTTCTGGAAATTTTCCTGAGCCATGTTGGGTTTGTTTTAAGTATACTTCAGTGGTGAGGTCTTGTGAGCCCCTGTGTCTCTGGATATCTGGTTTGGTAGGACTTGATTGTTCTCTGTGTCTATCTCCTTCACCGTTGTGCTGGTACCAGGTTCACCAAGAAAGCAGGGGTATTATGTTTTGCAAAATTCTTCAGTGGGTTCTTTCTCCTCAGTACTGTAAAAAGGCCAATCCTACATTTTGTACCTCAGTGTTTTAAAGGTTACTAAATGTTAAGTGTTACTGTCAGTAGAAATGGTAGGAGGTGGGGGTACTCGAACTAATAAACTCACTGACTTGATTTGGTTGTACCTTTTCAATATTACACAGGATTTTGTATTTCAGCATATTTTTCTCATTCTTGCATAAAATTATTATCATTAACTCTCCATCCCATAATGATGTTATTCAAATGATAACAACTGGAACATGTAAAATTTCATGCAAACATCACAAATCAGCATCCACTACAAAACTAGACAGAGACATCCAGTAATGATACTTTTTTCCACAAGTACAAGAATGACTCACAGCCCTCCCTTTACCAAAGATAACAAGAGTAAAATCATTTATTTTTTTTCACTATAACCTACGCTCTGCTCTGTCCTTCACATATCACTTACTCAGTAGTGTATTCACTGAAGATTCACATAATTTATTTCTTGATTTGGCTGTACATGTTTGCAGTGTGATATGCACTGGCGAAATGCTGGAGCAACACATGTGAGTACAAGTTTCATGTTCATCTGCAGAAGTACTCACTCCAGGTGAACATAAAGCAGGAAGCAGGGAGTAAGGTAACATGGTTTAATAGAGTTGCACACAAGCATGATGGTAATCTTGGGAAGAAATTTTCTGTGTGCTGAAGAGCTTGGTTATTTTGAAAGTTGGGCAGACTTTATTAACAGATTAAGGGGTTGATATTAGGAAAGGACACCTGATTATGTAGGAGGGAATGATGATATCACACAACCCATTGCATATTTGGGTACAAAAAATAGTTCTATCAAGCATCCATACTGGGCATGCAAAAAGGGGTGCAAGGTACTAAGAAATATTAGATAGCAACAAAATTATAATGTCACCCCCAAATGCAAGTGTATTTGTTTTTAGTCATTTAATAAGTTTATTAATATTTCGCTGTTACTTGCTTCCAAGATCCTGTAACATTTGAGATCTGATACAAAGATAATTTACCCTAGAAAGTCATAAACAGGCAGCATGAATGAAAATGAAAATTTTAGAGAAAATGAAAGATTGAATGAGAATGGAATGTTAATATAGAAAAATTATTTCCATTGACAGTAAAAAGACATGACACATGTTTAAAACCATCTCACATGTGCAGTAAAATTGCTGATGTAATGTATGTAAAACTTTTTCTTCAGTCTGTTGAGGGCAATTTGTTGGCATGATGCCTCATTACCACTGAAAATTTCAGTATATATTCACTACAAACAAGAACAATCTACTGCTTGAATTCTATGCAGTCATCAAGCCTAGGAAGCTAATGTTGCAATATATGCCATTGGCATTTATTTGGCAGATCCCATGTAAGTTGTGCTGATGATTCCCCAATTGTAAGTGTTAACAAGAGTATCAAGTCCATGAAAATACACTATATTCAGTTCTCATGCTCTTTACTTTCATTTAGCCTGGAATAATCCTCATTTTTTTCTTTAATTTTCATAAGCCTGACCTATTCAGTTATTAGAAATAGGGAATTTTGTAAAATTTTCTCAATTTATGGTACCTGATGTTTCCTGTTTATACTCTGAGTTGTAAATTTGCAGTAGGAATGTAATGTTCTTTCCATTAACTTTATTAGGTGGATCCACATTTCAATTTGTCCCAACACTAGTGCTTATCTATACTGATTTACATCTATATATGGAAATGATCAAGGTGGAGCCTCTAACCTTACATGTATCATTAGTCATTGGTGGTAGGAAACTAATGTACCACTGAACCACATCCCTGGTCCCTGATATTATTTCTGTTCCTGTGGTAATGTGGAATTTCCCTAAAATCTTCAATATAAAGAAATTATCCTAGTATAATTTTATAAATGATTTATAGGGAGTTATTTTGAGACAATAAAAATGTAGCTCCTTATAAAAACATTTATTTGCTTGTAGTCTGATGCATCCATTGATTCATACTTAATTATCATAAAATTTTAGGGTCATTATTTTGATCACCTGATTCCACCACTTATTCAGAGAGCTGTCTTTTAAGCTGGTTTCCCCTTGGTGATTCTGACAAATCATCATCATTGTTTGAGTACAGATTTGGATAGGGTCACAATAAGACTCTGGACTTGTGACGTACTACGCCCTTTGTGTGTTGGTTTGCCATTTCTCCAAAGGAACCCTGGTCCATAACATATTACTGGGAAATTTAGACCTGTATTCTAGGAGTATATGTTGATCTTAGATAACATTTCTTAGTGACCCCACAACTTGACAGAAAATATATGCATATCCATATATAAAACCCACTCACTTTGGTGCATCCATGTCTATATATTTATGTCTATTTATATTTATGGTGAACACTGATTTCCCCCTCAATCAAATATCCACATTAATTTTTAACCATTGCTTTGTCACTTCTTATTCCATTGGCAAAGAACCTACTCATAGTATTGTTGACACATTCACTTGATCTATTCCCATGGCTCGCCCCATCTATTACCATCATCTCCTCCCACTGATATTCTTGCTGTGATACACCTTCCTGGTTTACTGCCATCTCTTCTTCCTTTTCACATGGTTGCTGGTCTTCTACTAGCCAGATGTCAGTAACCTCTGTTCTCACCCACATCTTTCTGTGCAAACAGGGAGCAAGGGAACAGTGTTAAAATGACAGAAGAGGGCTGGAGAGATGGCTTAGCGGTTAAGTGCTTGCCTGTGAAGCATAAGGACCCCGGTTTGAGGCTCAATTCCCCAGGACCCACCTTAGCCAGATGCACAAGGGGTTGCACGTGTTTGGAGTGCGTTTGCAGTGGCTGAAAGCCTTGGTGCGCCCATTCTCTCTCTCTCTCTCTCTCCCTCTTTCTCTGTCTGTCACTCTCAAATAAATAAATAATAAACAATTTTTTTTATTTTTTTAATTAATTAATTTATTTATTTGAGAGCGACAGACACAGAGAGAAAGACAGATAGAGGGAGAGAGAGAGAATGGGCGCTCCAGGGCTTCCAGCCTCTGCAAACGAACTCCAGACGCGAGCGCCCCCTTGTGCATCTGGCTAACGTGGGACCTGGGGAACCTAGCCTCGAACCGGGGTCCTTAGGCTTCAGAGGCAAGCGCTTAACTGCTAAGCCATCTCTCCAGCCCTAAACAAAAAAAAATTAAAAAATGACAGAAGAGACTAACACCTGAGGCTCATTGTAATATTTTAAAAAATATTTAAATTACTAATCATTTTTAAAATTTTATTACTATTAAATTTTTACGAGAAACAAATAAAAAAAAAAAAGATTGAGAAGGCAGAACAAACCAAGATGCCTGTCTCTGGTAAAGAGTAGTCAAATAGGGGAACCATTAATAGGAAGAATGCACATCATAATTTGAGAGACTGAGTTTCTCAAAGTTATAGAACAGAGACAAGCATATCATTATTTTAGAGAATTTTGTTTGGATTTGTTTTATTGGTCAGAAATTTCATTTCAGGTTGACATATGTTGTGTTCTGTATGTTATAGGGTGTTTGCACTTTTTTTTTTCTACTGAAAAATCTGGGCAGGACTTACTTGAATTAAGTTGATAATTAATGAATCTAGCTGTTAGCCAGGAAAGCAGAAAAAAAAAAAAAAGGATGTCTTTTATTTCTGTCTACACTTTTTTTTTGTTATTTGTTTTCAGTAACTTAATTTCTTCTCTCTTTGAGTTAACAAAATGCTGTAGAATATATATTCTAACTAAACAGAATTTTCTTTTCTGTCTATTTTCCCTCACTGTCTTTTTCCTGCTGTTTCTTTCTTAACAGAGAGGCTAAAGATAAAAAGTCATTCATGGGTGGGAAAACAAACACAGGAGAAAGCAGAGGGAATTGAGAGTTGTTCTATTAGGGATTACATCCTGGGGTCCTGCTTGTACTACTTCCTAATACTGTCATTCTGAATTGCTATAAACTTTGTAGCTTAAGACACCATAAATGCCTTACCTTAAAATTTAAAAGTTAAAAAAACACTCAAATGTGCATTATAAATTAAAATTAAGGTTTTGTCAAAGGTTAATTATTTCTGAACTGTCTAGGGAAGAATTTTTGCCTCTCAGTTTCTAACAGTCACTCACATCTCCTTGCTAGTGGTCCCTTTCTCCATTACCAAAGTTTAGCACTCTGATACTTTGTTCCATCACTCTCCTCTCATTATGACTGACCTTCACATTATAGTCTTGTGAAGAATATTTTGATTACATTGGGTTTATTTAGGTGAATGTCTTCACCTTAAAATATTTAACTGGGGCTGGAGAGATGGCTTTGCGGTTAAGCACTTGGCCGGTGAAGCCTAAGGACCCCGGTTCGAGGCTCTATTCCCCAGGACCCACATTAGCCAGATACACAAAGGGGCACACGCATCTGGAGTTCGTTTGCAGAGGCTGGAGGCCCTGGCACGCCCATTCTCTCTTTCTCTCTGCCTCTTTATGTATGTCTCTCTCTAATAAATAAATAAATAAAAATTAAAAAAAAATATTTAAAAAATGTTTAACTGAAATCACACTTGGACAGTCATTTTTGCTAAGCATACCCACTAATTTTGGAGGTCAGGATTGGTATATGTTTAGAGAGGGGTTGCTATTATTGTCTTAGCCAATTGGAGAGAATAAGTTGATCAATACTTATTATCAAATAAAGCCTTAATGAAAAAGAGCAGAGAACAGGGATAACTATATACTTCAGGTACAATTTTAATTTTTGTCCTTAAAAAGCCTATAAATGACTAGAAATATGGCTTAGTAGTTAAGGCACTTGCTTGTAAAGTCTAGGCACCCAGATTTGATTCCCCAGTACTGACATAGGCCAGATGCACAAGATAACACATGCATCTGGAGTTCATTTGCAGTGGCTAGAGAACCTGGCACACCATTCTCTCTCTCATTCTATCTGCCCCTTCCTCTCTTCCTTTTCTCTCTCTCTCTCTCTCAAGTAAATATTTAAATAAATAAAATCTTTTAAAAATAAAAAGTCTATGAATATCTAAAACTATGTATCATTCCATTAATAAGGACATACAGAATTTAAATGACTTTAGGGCAACTAAAAGAGCTTAAGTCACTCTGTTTGCAGAAATTAAGAAGTTATAGAACTAGGTAGTGGTGGACCCAGAGTACACACGTCTTTGATTGTAAAACATGTACTCTTAAACAATGACAATACCCTTGAGCAGAGGAACAAGTGTGCAGTGTTTATTCTTACTATTTTATACTATGCATGCTGATGCCACACTTTAGTCTTCATCCAAGAACAGCAAAGTTGGTAGCAACAGTGCTAGGAGTCTCCAGGAGTGGCTCCTGGACAGGTATCCTTATTACTCTTGGTATTCAAGTCATTTGAGGTAGCTATTGCAATTGTGACAATAACAAACCTACACGAATAGGAATGCTGTAAGATGATGATGAATAGGATCTTGGAAAAGAGATTATAGAGGGAAAGAGAGTCAAGAAGATGAGAATGAGGAAATAGGATAAAATGCTGTATTAATCTGTGCAAGTCTTTTGTGAAGCTGAGTTTTGTGAAATTAGATATAATGGCTTAGGAATATAGTGAGGTAAGTTTTGTGGAAGGGTTTCATAGAACATTAATATTGTCAAAGATGTATAATATGTAAGTATATTATAACATGTGTATTTACTTTCTTCTGCTCATGCAACATTTACAAACATAAATGGGATGATTCAAAAAGTTTTTCTTTTGGTTTTGAGACTCCATATTGTTTAGCAGTTAAAATGCTAACTTAAGAGTTTTTAAAATTCAATCATTTTCTTTCCTGTTCCTCAATAAAAACATACTAAAAACATGTAAAATTAAATGAACATGTAACTGGGGATTAAATATACCTTTCAGGGTCCTTTTTCCTTCTGAATCATCATCATCTTATTGTTTCTAAAGAGACAGGAATCTTGCAAAGGAAATGTTATAGAGGAGCTATGTAACAACCATAGCTGTCAACAGCATCCACAGAATGAGCACCAGCACTGGTCCTGAGCAGCACTTACTGAACCTCACTGAAAGACAGGCACTTGGCCCAAATGAAGGCAGGAAGACTATTCCAAACAAATGCAGTAAGTTCCTGGATGATTTTCACCTGAGTTCATGATTTCATAGATTTCATGGTTTTCACCTGAAACAACAACATGCTAAGAACATTCATATGATTATCTAAGCCTTATTTGCACAGGTTTTTCAGCAGTGTGTCTATTACACAAATGCAAACTCACAGGAACTTGAATATTATTTTTCCTAAAGCTTTATCGTGAATGTGAATTCTTCTTGGACTCCTAATTTTTTATAATGAAGTATATTATTTTTATTTATTTATTAGAGAGATAGAGGAATATATAGAGAGAGAAAGAATGGGCTTGCTAGGGCCTTCTAGCAAACGAACTCCAGATGCATGTGCCAACATGTGCATCATCAGGTTTACTTGAGATCTGGGGAATCAAACATGGGTCCTTAGACTTTGCAGGCAAAAGCTTTATCTACTAAGCAAGCTCTCTAGCCCAACTCCTAAGTTTTAGATGATGTGGAATAATGTGAGAAATCCAAGTATTTCTGAGAGACACCACACACACAGATGTTGCTTGCTGACCCTTTGGCAACTCCTATTTTTCTTTTTTTTAATACTGAGATCTTGGCTGGGAGACTGTTTCTTTGAGCTTTAGATTTTTCCTAATTCTGATTTGAGGTACACACTTCACCTATTATACTGTCACTAGCCGTTAACATGTCTGTGCATGCATGATAAAGACTCATGCTTACACATAATGCCTTACACACAGATTTTGTAATGATTTAGCCAGCAACAAATTTAATGATTGTTTCACAAGTGATAGTTGCTCAACATCCTTGTTCCCCCTGAGCCCTATTCCTATTGATGGCCCTGAACAATAAGAAGTGGACTTGTCTGGCTACATGGAGGACTTCTGGTAGAGCATGTGGAAATAGAAGAAACACACATATGTACACACTGCTCCTAGCTATGATATAAGAAGGTAGCAAAATAAATACACACAGTTTAAGTTTTCCACCATATAACATCATGATGAATATAAGTGGAAATATAAATGGAAACAAAAAGAAACCAAGGAAACCTTTTCTGACCCTAGGTTTTATAATGAAAAAAGAGATGTGGAAGGCTTGATAATTCTACCTCAGGTGGCTGCTGCTGAGTTCCTCAAATGTAGAACTGTAAAATAAATACCTTGCAAATGTTCAAGCCTCACCAAATAAGGAGCCATCATGAATTCATTTTAAACTGCACTCTGTTTGGAATTCATAATAATCATTAAAGAGCTTGAAGACATAATCTCAGCTGTGAGTAATAATTTATTCTGAAATGTTTTGGATCGTTCCTAAAAGTGCTCTAAAATTCAGCTTACACAGTTAACCATTTATTCTCTCCCCAACCCACCATCTTACAGGTCAACTGTGTCCAGCACTGACTGCTTGTGTATTTCAAGAACACCACATATGTAGGGTCATGGCTGACCTGGATGCAGCTGTTGCCCTACAAAGTGTGGTATCTTCTCTTCCTCACTAAGACATACTTTTACTCTGGTCTTTGCTGACCACACAAGACCTAATCAGACTTTTTTTTTTCCCCCCCATGGGACTACCTCAGCACTTTGAGCTCACTTCATATAATTTAACACTTAATTATATTTTAAAAGTAGACTGAGGGAAGGCATCCAAACAAAAATTCCATTTATTTTAGTGATACAGCAAGCTAGGAAAAGAGGAGGGGGAAAAAGTGATTTCTATTAAGTGTAGCCTACTTCACCAGAAACAGGCCAATCAGCCATGCAATTTTTATTTATGTTTCCTTTCCATTTCCTGAGGGCAAACATATATTCTACCCCCTTGATGATGTTACATAGTGAGTGGCCATAAATCACTAGTGACAAGCTGGAACCAAACCTTCTAGGGGCCAGGAAAATGGAGGATTATTTTCAGTAATATCCACCAAATAAGGTTCCTACTGAGAAAAGTTGAGAGAAGGAAGAACATCTATGTCATTTAGTTCAAAACCTTTTAAAGGGTAATTCCTGTACATTTTTAGTATCTGTGAACATATGATTGGATTGAAAATAAATTAGCATATCTTTAGTCCCATTAATATTTCTTCTGTTATATATATCTCCAATGTAAATTATTCCCAGTCTTTAAAAGCAAATATCCCATGATTTAAAAATACTGATACTTTTCCACATTTGATAGGCAGTTAAATATATGGAAAGAAGGTTAACTTTGGAATATTAACCTACACACATACTACTTGACTAAGGGCAAAAATTCAATTTTACCAAATCTCACTTTCTTACTATAAAGTAAGGGTAATGACAGTATTGTCCACTTCTTCATTTTTAATTTTTATTTTATTTGTTTATTTATTTATTTAGGTTATTTGAGAAATGGCCTCCTGAAGCTAATTCTGCCCTTCAATTCCTGATCCTCCTGCTTCTACCTCTCAAATGCTTGAATTACAGGTATGAGCCAACATGACCAGGTGTCCACCTCATTATGACTGAAGGCTAATGTGGACAACAAATGAAAATCAGGTTCCCAGTTCTTCAATAAGTATCAAATATTTGTTAGTCACCATTTCTTTCTTCTTGATAATATTCTACATATGTTTTTGATAAAACTGCTTTTATAAGCACAATTTTTAAAAAGTAAGGTTAAAAAGATTCATCATCAAAATCTTTTATTTTGGACTGCATTTAGATTTCCAGGCACATTACTCTGATTAGAACCAGCCTTTGTGTGGCTTTTTAAGCAAATGAATGTAATGATTTACATCTTGTTTTCAAAGCAAGACAGACATCCCAAAATAATAATAGTAATAAGAAGTACTGTACAGAGGAACATAGATTTTTCAAATATTTAGGACGTTTACTCTCTTCTATTAAACCTCTGACAAAAAAAAAAAAATATGGCCACATTTATCATGTTAAGGGTGTCATGCACATATTCATGCATACAACTCTTCTAACTATGATCAAAATGCAGTAGGAAGTGAATTTTCACAAAGAAATTAACAATGGAAACTGATTTATCAGTGATCCCAAGAAAAATATGTTTAAGTATTTGGCATGTCAGCAACTATTAAGCTGTGACTAAATATTAAAAGTATACCCAAAGATATATTTTCTACTTAACTTTTTCATAAAAAAATTGTAGAGTAGGACTTCTGGTTAAGATTGCAGCATAGAAACCACACCAAAGCAGCCTTGGGGAGAAAAAGCCAAAGAAAACCCAGCAAAATACACACTTTTACTAAAAAGTGAGGTGTATAAGAAATTAAAACAGCAGCAGAGAAGTAGGGGAGATCCAGAGCATCCAGAGCCCACACAGGTAAGTGGAAGCACCTCTGGCAGCAACAGCAGTGGCTCCAGCACCAGCAACAGTGGCTCCAGCAGTGGTGGCTCCAGCAGTGGCAGCAGCAGCTCCAGCAGCAGCAACAGCAGTTCAAGCAGTGGTGGTGCTGGTTTGCAGGGGCACAGTTGCCAAGCTCAGTTTGCCCCACAGGAAGAGCCAGTGCCCAGATCCAGAAAACAGAAGAGTGGTCCAGCAACCCAGCAAGCCTACTTGAATAAAATGAAAATCATCCAAAATGGTAGCTGGATTTGCACCAAGGAAGGTCTTACTTGGTCACAAAGTGACTTGGAACCCTCAACATACCAGATTTCTTAACCTGTTTGTTGATACAGGATATTGTTGTTATAATACCTACTCTTGCATAAATACTTGGCACTGTTTTTGATTGAATGTGTACAGTGTTTAGTTAATTTTTAGAATATACCTGTATTTTGATCAACTCTGGCTACTTGAACACTCCCATAACAGGCAAACACAAACCCTAGGAACACTTTTCTACATACTCTTTTCTAGATACTCTAAGAGCCACACCTAAAATCTTAATCTCTTACCCTGAAGATCAATTGATACAGCTAAGAATACCCAGCTAACTAGAAAACCCAAGCATTAACTTAATCCAAGATGAAAAAAATATATACATTATAAAACAAGAAACACCAAAAAACAAGACAATATAAATCCACCAAAAAGTATTAATGCATCAGAAATGACCTCCAGTGAGAACAAGTTAGAAGAAATGCCTGAGAAAGATTTAAAAGAATAATTGTAAATATGTTCAAAGAAATCAAAGGAATCAAAGAGGAAGTCAAAGGAATCTAAGAGGAAATCAAAGAAGATGCAGGACACCAACTTAACAAAATAAAGAAGACAATGTAAGACATAGATAAAGAAATAAAAGTAATAAAGAAACACCAGTCAGAATTACTAGCCATGAAGAACACAGATAATGAAATAAAAAAAACTCTGTAGAAAATCTCACCAGTAGAATGGATGAAGGAAAGGACAGAATATCTAATCTAGAAGACCAGGTGGCATATCTTATACTCTCCAACAAAGAGAAAGACAAACTAATAGAAAAGTGTGAATGGGAATATCAAGATATTCAGGACACTATGAAAAGATCAAACATAAGAATTCATGGCGTAGTAAAAGGAGAAGAATTTCACTCCAAAAGCATACTAGGCATCCTCAACAAAATCATAGAATAAAACTTCCCCCAATTTTGGAAAGAGGTGCCAATGCAGATACAGGAAGCCTTTAGAACACCAGCCAGAAAAAACCTGGAAAGAAATTCTCTTCGCCATATTATAATCAAACTACCAAACACACAATCCAAAGAAGAAATATTGAAAGCACTTGGAGAGAAAAATCAAGTTACCTACAAAGGCAAGCCCATCATGATTACAGCAGATTACTCAACACAAATTTTAAAAGCCAGGAGGACTTGGAGTGATGCATTCCACATTCTGAAAGATAACAACTGTCAACCAAGGTTACTTTATCCTGCAAAGCTATCCATTCAAATAGATGTAGAAATAAGTACATTCCATGAAAAAAGCAGGCTAAAGAGTATTTGAAGACAAAATCATCTCTACAGAAAACAATTGAAAGAATCCTCTATGTCAAAGAAAAGGAAAAGCACACACATAAGGAACCTAGAAAAAATAAGCAATACTCAAATACTAGCTAACACAAGAGAGCAAAGGTAGAACCAGAACCATAAAAAAAATGGCAATCATAAATACATACTGTTCAATAATATCTCTTAATATCAATGGCCTCAATGCCCCAATCAAAAGACATAGGTTTGCAGACTGGTTAAAACTCAGGATCCTACAATTTGTTGTCTCCAAGAAACTCACCTTTCTACAAAGGATGGACACTCTCTTAGGGTGAAAGGTTGGAAAAATGTGTCTCAAGCAAATGGGCCTAGAAAACAAGCAGGGGTTGCTATCCTAATATCTGACAAGGTAGACTTCAGTCCAAATTTAGTCAAGAAAGTTAAGGAAGATCATTTTATATTGATTAAGGGCACACTCCAACAGGAGAACATTACAATCCTAAATATATATGCATCTAACATGGGGGCTCCCAAATTCATCAAACAAACACTATTAGAACTAAGGTCACAGATAACACCAAACACAATGGTAGTAGGTGACTTCAACACTCCACTCTCATCAATTGACAGGTCATCATGGGAGAAAATAAATAGAGAGGCATCTGGAATAAAGGAGGTCATAAAAGGAATGGACCTAACAGATATATACAGGGCATTTCATCCAAATTCTGCAGAATATACATTCTTTTCAGCAGCACATGGAACATTCTCTACAATAGACCAAATATTAGGACACAAAACCAATCTTAACAAATTCAGGAAATTTGAAATAATTCCTTGCATTCTATCTGAACACAATAGAATCAAACTACAAATCAATATCAAGAAAGGCTATAGAGCATACACAAAATCATGGAATCTAAACAATACACTACTAAATGATGAATTGGTTGATGAAGAAATCAAGAAGGAAATCAAAAAAATTATAGACTCAAATGATAATGAGAACACAACACATCAAAACCTCTGGGACACAATGAAGGCAGTTCTTAGAGGTAAATTTATATCTCTAAGTGCCTGTATTAAGAAGTTAGAATGGTCACAAGTAAATGGCCTAATGCTTCACCTTAAAGCCTTGGAAAAAGAAGAACAAGGCAAAACAAAAATCAGTACATGGGAAGAAATAATAAAGATTAGGGCAGAAATTAATGAAATAGAAACAAAAAACAATAACAACAACAACAACAAAAACAATCCAAAGAATTAATGAAACAAAGAGTTTGTTCTTTGAAAGGATAAACAAGATTGATAAACCCTTAGCTAATCTGACCAAAAGAAAGAGCAAAGAGACGCAAATTAATAAAATTAGAAATGAAAATGTTAACATCACAACAGATGCCAGAGAAATTCAAAAAATTATAGGGACATACTTTAGAAGCATATAGTCCACAAAGTATGAAAATCTGAAAGAAATGGATGAGTTCCTTGATTTATATGACCTACATAAGTTAAATCAAGATGAGATTAATCCCTTAAATAGACCTATAACAAGCATGGAGATCCGAACAGTTACCAAAATTCTCCCAACCTAAAAAAAGCCAGGTCCAGATGGATTCACTGCTGAATTTTACCAGACCTTCAAGGTGTTGGGAGCCATAGAACAAAAGCTCAATTTTTACATCTTAAGTCCAGTGCTTATAACAAAATTAACTCTTAACACATATTCCCTACTTTAGGGTACAGCCTCAAGCTGAAACAATGGTCCTCATCTGAAACACACACACACACACACACACACACACACACACACACACACACTAGTAAACATACCCTCCAAAAGTTAAAAATGGGGGATTTATATCCCATAAAATGCTCTCCAAGAAATATCCTTCATCATGCCTTGGTTGTCCTAAACTTTTTAACCCTTGATACTCAGGGAAATTCAGCTGCTGATCGCTTTTGGCACACAAATACAAAACATACCTTTGCCAAAGCCATGTGAAAAGATCCTTTAACTTTAAAATGGAATGGCCCAGACCCAATACTCATTTGGGACCAAGGATCAGTATGCTTATCTGACACCAAAGAAAATGCTGCAAGATGGCTACCAGAGATACTTGTAAAATAAGCTGATGATCCTCCAGTAACATCTCACATATCCAGGGAAGAAACACTCCCTGAGAGAATCTCCCTTTTTTTCCTAACAGGACAAAGCTGGAAGGACCTCTACTTATCTTAATCCTCTCACTCATAATGGGACCCATTATTATAATTAAAATCATGTCTTTTATATGTCAACAGATTAAAGCCATTAAGGTGCTACCTTTACAGGTCCATTATCACATACTGGAGCTGGCAGATCGAGGCATTGCCACTGAAGACCTACTACCTGCAGCTGTCACTCTCCCTTTATCTTACATTCTGTACTTATTTACTATACTGCTGTCCTCTACACCTCTGCTATCACTGTGGTCTACCTGTCATGGCCAAGTAGCTACCCCTCCTATGGGAGCTACATGAGGATCCAGACCTATGCATGTTGGCTCACAATGAAGTGAGTGTGATATGGGCAATGTGGGTGTGAGGCAAAGCAATGCAGGGGAAGGTCCTTATGTGACCGCTTCTGGATTCCCTGAGAGGTACACCTGGCTTGCACGGAGGTTGGTACCATAACTGTTATCACTAAGGCTGTGCCTCACTCTCCAGCCACATTGGCCCTGCCTCCCCTCCCCAAAATGTGCCAAGGGCCAAAGATTGTGGGAAAAAGACATCCCAAGGAAGGAGTAGGGTCCCTACTCCCCCTGTTGGTTAATGCCCACTGCTACAAAGCAGGCCTTCCCCTCTTTTTGTATAAAAGAAGGGAGGAGATATTGGAAGCTATGAATCAAACCTTGGCCATGTTAACAAAAATCACCATATAGCAAGTTAAGTTTCTACTTCCTCACCTAATATTCAACTACCAGGGGATTGTATGCTTGGCTGGATACTCCCGCATGCTGTAGGTAGCTGATGAAGAAACAAAGGCATTGCAGCCCACCAGTGAATAGTGGGCCTCCCCCTCTTTTGTATCAAAGAAGGGAGGAGATATTGGGAGCCATAGAGAAAAAGCCTCTTCATTTGGCCTGGACCTGCTCATAAGCTGACTCATTACTCAGAAAGCTGGTCCATTCAGCTTTCTGTAAGGTACTACTGGAACCAGTCAGCAGACTGTTTACAGAATCTTACCTTTTGCAAAAGGCCCGTTTATGGTCAGGATGTGAAGCCTGGTACAGTCAGGATGTTAAGCCAGTGAGGCAAGATTAGATGAACACCTAATTACATCCCCTCTAGGTTTCCTGACAACTCCTTGCCCTGGCCATGTCCCCTTCCCCCTAAAACCCTATATAAACTTACATGTAAGAATAAACTCTCAAGGCCTTGACAAACATCTAGCATAGTCTCCTTCTTGTGTCTGTTTGTCTTTTTTCATTCAGGTTAATTTTCCCCTTGTTTCCTTGTTCGACTCCCCGCTGGCTGGGGCACCAAGGAAGAGCTAACACCATTGCTTCTTAAGCTTTTCCATAAAATAGAAAAAGAAGGAATTCTACCAAACTCCTTCTATGAAGCCAGCATCACCCTGATACCAAAACCAGGCAAAGAGAAAAAAAAGAGAAAATTACAGACCAATCGCCCTCATGAACATAGATGCAAAATTTCTCAACAAATATTGGCAAACAGAATACAGGAATATATCAGAAAGAGCATTCACTCTAACCAAGTAGGCTTTATCCCAGAGATGCAGGGATGGTTCAATGTATGCAAATCTACAAATGTAATACATTATATAAATGGATTGAAGGACAAAAATCACATGATCATCTCATTAGATGCACAGAAAGTGTTTGACAAAATCCAACATCCCTTCATGATAAAAGTACTACAGAGACTAGGAATAGAAGGAACCTATCTCAATATAATAAAGGCTATTTATGATAAGCCTACAGCCAACATATTACTAAATGGGGAAAAACTGGAAGCTTTTCCACTAAAATCAGGAACAAGACATGGTTGTCCAGTATCCCTATTTTTATTTAATATAGTACTGGAAGTCATAGCCATAGCAGTAATGCAAGAGACACACATAAAAGGGATACAAATTGGAAAGGAAGATAACAAGTTATCATTATTTGCAGATGACATGATTCTATATATAAAGGGTACTTTAGAGTCATCTATCTATCTATCTATCTATCTATCTATCTATCTATCTATGAAGGACCATAAAGACTCTACTAGCAAACAGTTAGAGTTGATAAAAACCTGCAGCAATGCAGCAGGATACAAAATAAATACACAGAAATCAGTAGCCTTCATATATGTTAACAAGAAACACACAGAGGATGAAATAAGAGATTCACTCCCATTCACAATTGCATCAATAAATAAATAAATAAATAAATAAATAAATAAATAAATAAATAAATAAAGTGCTTTGGAATAAACCTAACCAAGGAAGTAAAGAATCTCTACAATGAGAACTTTAAAAAACTCAAGGGAGAAATTGCAGAAGACACTAGGAAGTGGAAAAACATCCCTTGTTCCTGGATTGGAAGAATCAATGTTGTGAAAATGGCAATCTTACCAAAAGCAATCTATATATTTAATACAATCCCCATCAAAATTCCAAAGGCATTCTTCATGGAAATAGAAAAATACCAATGCAAACATTCATTTGGAATCACAAAAAAACCTCGAATATCTAAAATAATACTGAACATAAAAATAAGGGTGGTGGGCTGGAGAGATGGCTTAGCAGTTAAGCGCTTGCCTGTGAAGCCTAAGGACCCCGGTTCAAGGCTTGGTTCCCCAGGTCCCACGTTAGCCAGATGCACAAGGGGGCACACGCGTCTGGAGTTCGTTTGCAGTGGCTGGAAGCCCTGGCGTGCCCATTCTCTCTCTTTCTCTCTTCTTTCTCTCTATGTCTATTGCTCTCCAATAACTAAATAAAAAATGAACAAAAAATATTAAAAAAAAATAAGGGTGGTGGTATCACCATACCTGATTTTAACCTATACTACAGAGCCATAGTAACAAAAACAGCATGGTACTGGCACAAAAACAGACATGTAGATCAATGGAATAGAATAGAGGACCCAGATTTCAGTCTAGATAGTTATAGCCACTTGATAAAAATGGCCAAAGTACTCATTGGAGAAAAGACAGCCTCTTCAGAAAATGGTGGTAGGAAAACTGGATATGAATCTGTAGAAGGATGAAAATAGATTCTTCTCTCTGTCCAAGAAAAAGAATTAAGTCCAAATGGATTAACGACCTTAACATCAGACCTGAAACTTCGAAACTGCTAGAGGAAAAAGTAGGGGAAACCCTTCAACATATTGGTCTTGTCAAAGACTTTCTGAATACAACCCCAATTGCTCAGGCAATAAAACCACAGATTAACCAAGGGACCTCATGAAATTATAAAGATTTTGCACTGCAAAGGACACTGTGGATAAAGCAAAGAGGCAACCTACAGAATGGGGAAAAAAAAAAAAAAACTTCAACAGCTATATACCTGAGGATTAATATCTAGGATATACAAAGAACTCAGAAAGTTAAATAATAAGCAATCAAACAAGCCAATCAAAAAATGGACTATGGAGCTAAATAGAGAGTTCTCAAAGGAAGAAGTACACATGGCATATAAGCATCTAGAAAAATCTTCTACGTCACTAGTCATCAGGGAAATGCAGATTAAAAACTACATTGAGATTCCATCTCACTTCTGTCAGATTGGCCACCATCATGAAAACAAATGTTCATAAATGTTGACAGGGATGTGGAAAAAGAGGAACCCTTCTACACTGTTGGTGGGAATGCAATCTGTTCCAGCCATTGTGAAAATTAGTGTGGAGGTTCCTAAAACAGCTAAAGATTGATCTACCATATGACCCAGCTACAGCACTCCTAGGCATATATCCAAAGGACTCATCTCATTTCCTTAAAAGTACGTGCTCAACCATGTTTATTGCTTCTCAATTTATAATAGCTGGGAAATGGAACCAGCCTAGATGTCCCTCAACTGATGAGTGGATAATGAAGATATGGCACATTTATACAATGGAGTTCTACTCAGAGGTAAAGAAAAATGAAGTTACGAAATTTGCAGATAAATGGATGGATCTGGAAAGTATTATACTAAGTGAGGTAATCCATTCCCAGAAAGCCAAGCACCACATGTTCTCTCTCATATGTGGATCCTAGCTACAGATGATTGGGCTTCTGTGTGAGAAGGAAAATACTTAGTAGCAGAGGCCAATAAGTTAAAAAGGAGATATAAAGTGAAGAGAAAGGAAGGGAGGAGGATACTTAATAGGTTGGTATTGTGTATAAATAATTTACCTTAAAATTGTTTCAAATTTTGGATAGAAATTGCATTATTACTATATTGAATATTAAATCTCATGAGCATTTTGATTCTTTATTTTACAATAGATGCAGCATATATTTTGCATTTAAGACCTGCAATCATTCTGTCATTTCCATAGAAAGTTGTAAAGATTTTTTAAGTATATTTTATTTATTTACTTGAGAGAAAGAAAGAGGCAGAGAAAGAGAGATAGAGAGAGAAAATGGGCCTGCCAGGGCCTCCAGCCACTGCAAATGAACTAGAGTTGCATGGACCCCCTTGTGCATTAGGCTTACATGAGTCCTATAGAACTGAACCAGGATCTTTTGGTTTTGCAGGCAAATGCCTTAACAGCCAACCATCACTTCAGGCCATAAAGATTTTTTTTCTAATAAATTCAGTAATAATTTCAAAACTGGGAAGTAATTTTTAACAAGCAATTTTCTCTCCTTACATTTTTTCTGAGGTTTTCAAATGATGTTTGGGTATTGAGTTCAGCAAATTTTTTAATTTATTGATTAGGTGGATGATAAGGATATGTCCATATTAATGTCCTAATCTGTTAGATTATATCAGTTGACATTCAAGTACTGAATCACACTTATTCCTTGAGAAAATCATAATGTGATCATCATGTATAGTTCTATATGTTGGTATTTTGCTGGCCAACAGTTTATTAGAGATTTTTGTTCAAATATTCATGACAAATATTTATTTAGGATTATTTTTCACACAATTTTTTCTCTAGCTCAATAACATAAGACATTGTTTTTATATGTGCAAATTTATAAATGTATTTATCTATTTTTTGTTTTTTTAGATTTTGTGTTATATATATTTTATCACAATTTTAATTTATTTTTATTTATTTATTTGAGAAAGAGAATGAGGCAGAGGAAAGGAAAGAGAAAGAGAGAGAGTGAGAGAGATAAAGAGAAAGAATGAACACACCAGGGCTTCCAGGCACTTTAAATTAACTGTATATGTATGACACTTTGTGCATCTGGCTTACATGGGTCCTGGGGAATTAAACTGAATTCCTTTGGCTTTGCAGGCAAGTGCCTTAACCATTAAGCCATCTCTTTAGCCCAAATTGTGTCTTTGTTTTCTTTTTTAAATTTTTTTCTACAAATTATGTTTTTAAATCTATACATTTTACAATCTTAATTGATATGTACATATGAATATTTACACAATATATTACAATTATAATTATTGTGTGGGTTTACCATATTATCATTTTGTGTTTTTTTCTTCTCTTTAATTGTCATGCTGTAAAATCTACTTGATGTTGTGGTAATATTTATTTCCTTTGGATAATATTTATGTGATAATTTTGCCTTCATTTTAATTCAACCAAACATTACAATTATATTATAAGTGAATTTCTTGCATATAGTATATAGTTGTTTCATGTTTCTTAGTCTACTTTAAAGTCTCTGTATTTTAAGTGGGTAATTTAAACTATTTATATTTAGCATAAATATATTTCAGGGTTCAAATTGTCAGTGTAGTCAAATTTTCTGTTTACTCCTTTTGATATATGTTTTGGTATTTTCTTTATCTCTCAGTATATTATTACTTGACCAAATTATAGTGTCCTAAAATACTTTAACTCTTGAATATTTATTATCTCTTTGCACAGAGTGTAAAGTGATACTTCTTTTAAAAATATTCATTTATTTACATATTTATTAGGGAAAGAGAGGAGGAAAGGGGCAGGGAGAGAAAGAATAGGGACTCCAGAGCCTTCTAATACTGCAAATGAATTCCAGAAGCATGTGCAACTTTGTGCATTTGGCACATAAGTTGTTACTGTTGTAACCGGGGGATCAAACCAAAGTTGTCAGGCTTTGCAAGCAAGCACCTTAACTGCTAAGCCACCTGTCTATCCCCTTTGCCTAACTTCCTCCCGGAATGAATATTTTTTAATATAAATAAAGTATTTTTCTCCTTCCAGATAAAGCGATATTTTTCCAAGCTGCTTTTAAGGTTTTTCTTTAGTTTTGAGAGGTTTAATTTGATGTGATTTGGTGTGAGTTCCCTTTGGGGTTTCTTCAACTCTTACATCTATGTGGTCGTGTGTTTTGGCAAATCTGAAAAGAATAAAACCATTGTTCCTTCAAATGGTGTTTTCAGCTTTTTTCCTCTTGTTTCTCCTATATTGGAATTCTGATGGAACAAAATATAATTGATTTTTTCTTTTATAGTCTCAGGAGACAATGTAGCCCTGCTAATTGGCATAGAATTATTTCCTATTTGGGAAAAAATATAAACTCTGATATCTTATTTTTCAGTTCAATGACATTTCTTGTATCTTCCCATTCTGTTTTTAAAATATTTGCTTATTTGCAAGCAGAGAGAAAGGAGAGACAGACAGAGAGGATGGGCATGCAAAGGCCTCCAGCTACTAAAAACCAATTCCAGATGCATGTATGTGTCCCTTTATGTGTCTGGCTTTACATGGGTACAGAGGAATCAAAAAAATCAAGAGTGCTGTTTTCTTGGTAAATGTGATATCAGCACAAGGGTGAAGGAGATAAGCACAGGTAGCAATCAACTCCTACCAAATTAGATATCCAGAGACACAGAGGCTCCCAAGACTGCATCACTGAAGCAGACCTAAAATGAACACAACATGGCTCAGGGAAATTTGCTGGAGAGGGGCAGAAAAAATGTTAGAGCTACACATTGGGTTATGATACACAGAGACACTTCCTCCTACCCATCACGGATAGTTACCCCCACAGTGAATGACTCATATACCCCAACAAGGAGGGTCCATGTGGAGTGGGGTGGACAGAGAGGAGGCTAACAATGGTCCCAACCTGACTGTATTCACTGAGTACAAAACTAATAGAGAGAGAGAGGGGCAGAGAAAGACTGTAATAAAAGAACATGTTTTACCCAAAAAATAAAATGAAGAATAGTTGGTGAATTAAAGTCTATTAAATTGACATGGTTTGTAAGTTTATTGTCTAAGAAATTGTAACCAAAGAATGTCAAGAATTTTTCCATCCATTTTTTTTTCCAGTTATTTCTTTCCTCCTTAGTTTTGTTTTAGTTTATGTAGCACAGGCTGGTCTTCAATTCCTGAGTCTATCTCAGAACTCTCTGTCACCTGTAATTGAGGTTACAGTGGGCAAGCACCCACATTTCTGACAGGTTTTTCTTGGGCAACAACTTTTGTTGATGTGGGTGAGGGCCACAGTTTATGGTCTGTGATATCTGGCTTCTGCAGATGTCACCTGCTAAATTTAGCCTTTTCTGACACCTTGGCTACAGAGTGCAAGCTTTCCTTGAGATGTATTTTTTTTTTTTTGTTCTTATTAGCATTACCTTCTTACTGGCATCTTAAGCTCCTTGTCCAGGATATAAGTAGCTAAAAGGAAACATAAAAAATTTAAGCCTTATATATTTCTCTGGCCCTGAGCATTGCAGAAGGAGGTGTGGCTTCTTCTGTACCTTTCAGTTTTCTCACATTTGCTTTATGTAAAGTGCCCAAGGTTTTCACCTGCACTTAAAAGTATGTTGTTGTATTTTCCTGAATTCATCACCAAGATAGATATTTTTCTATTATGGAATCAGTGAAAGCATGGCTTTATTTAAAAGCCAGACTGTACACATTTTCTGCCTTGCTAGACCTACTAGAATTGTGCAGTGTATTCTCAAAGGGTCTGCAGATGCTTCACCTCTGGGCTGCTGCATATTACAAAATGGTAATGTATTTTAGTTGTTGTATAGGATTTCATTTTATTTATGTTGATGTTTTTGATTGACCCTTCCTATTTGGACACATTTATGAAGTGTGATGTTTTGAATCATGTCAGGGGAATTACTAGACCTATCTTCTTTAAACTGTTGTCTCTTTGAGCTATGTGTGTGTATTAGGGATTGATCCCAAGGCCTATCACATGCTGGTTCATTCTCCACCATTGAACTATGTCCCCAGCTTGTTTATTTTATTGTTTTATTTTGAGAAAGGGGGATGATTAAGTTGCCCAGCCTCATCTGAAACTTGAGATTCTCTTGCCTTAGTTTCCCAATAGGTAGAATTACAGGGGTTCTTTTATCATTGATGGTGATTATAGTCCAATTCCTTTATTATATTCAAGGCAAATAACGAAGTTGTGTTAATGACATTTAACTTGTGCACACAAGATTCAGAGTTAATATTTTACTATCTTTTTGTAATGGGATAAGTTGTTTATTTATCTGATATGGAAGAAAATAATTCTTTATGTGGCTTCCATTTTTGCATGTCAATCAGGCCAATCAGGGTGTTCACATGTGAGGAGAATAGCCCTTGAAAGTGGGTGGGAGAGAAGAAGGAACAGGAAATGAGCAGAAAACATTTTAAAATTTGGGTGGTATATCAAGGACAAAAACACCAGAATACATATACTCCCATCCAGACCTACAAATCTGGAAAGGAAGGTTGAGGCTCCCATTAAGAATTGAACCAAGGTGTAATATTATCAAACACTTTCAAGCCACATGAAACTTACAGAATTTTAGTTGTACATCTGTGAAGACATCTGCCAGTGCCCAAATCCTCAGATTTCTTGCCTCTGCATTAGTGAGATATCCAATCTGATTTGTAAGAAGGATATGGTGCCTGCAGATGTACTATTCACACCTCATATGCCATCTTTTTAACTGCTGGTTTCAATATATATATATATATATTTGTAAAATATATATATATTTGTAAACATAAACAGAGAGATAACTAGTGAGAAAAAGAGGAGAAAAAAATATAAGAGAGAGAATTAATGGGCTCACCAAGGCATCTTGCCACTGCAAACTCCAGGTGCATGTACCACTTTGTGCATCTGGCTTTACATTGGTACTGTAAAATTGAACATCATCCAGCAGGCTTTGTAAGCAAGTACCATGCACTGCTGAGCCATCTCCCCAGTCCAAGACCCAGACTTATTTCTTCTATTTTTACATATAGCATTGTACACACTAATAATCTTCCTGTCTTCCCACTTCTTAACTCTGTTAAACGCTATTCATCTCAACTTCATGCTAAATGATTCACATTGTTTTAAAATCTTTTTTCAGTTAGTTTTGTTCCCAGTGAATAGTCAAGTTAGTACCATTGTTAGCCTCTTCCTGTTCCCTCCACAGGGACCCTCCTTTTGGGGGTATATGGGTCATGCATTGGTGGTTAGCCACCAGCTATGGATAGGAGGAAATGTCTCTATGTATCATGACCCAACATGTGGCTCTAACATTCTTTCCTCACCCTCTTCCACAAATTTCCCTGAGCCATATTGGGTTCATTTTAGGTCTGCTTCAGTGATGGGAACCTCTAACTTTCAGTGACAACATATAGTATTGGCCTTTTGTTGACTGATTTATTTTCTTAACATGCTGTTCTACAGGTCATAAATGATAGAATCTTAGATGGTTTTAGTTTTTCATAGCTTAGATATTGCATTTATTTTTATATTTACCTTTTAAATGTGTGAATGCATATTGTGTTGGTTCTATTTGTTGATGGTTTGTTAATAACTTTAATTTTTGGTACTTAATATTGCTATGTGTATCTTGGGTTGAATTTATTTGGCCAGAGTATAATATATAAATATTTCAATGAATGATGCTATGTGATTTTCCAAGGTTATTGTACCAATTAATTTTATCAACAATTTTTAAAAATTCTTGTTCCTCATTTTTGCCAATACATGGTATGGAACAACCTTCTCCTTTTAACCATTTTACTAATTGTCTCATTATGTTTATTAGATATTCCTATGGTGATCAAATCAAATGTATAGCATTATATATAACAAGGGAAACAAAAAGGCATTAAATGACATGTTTATTGAGATGAGTCATATTCAATTAATCTATTTACTGGGAGCTTTAGGGTTACTTTATTGTTAGTTATTATGTGTGCATTTTTAACACTTTAGAGTAACTTTTTATTTGGCTATTTTATATTTCTGGCCAGCATGCTAAAAATGTGTGTTGTGGTGTTTGTATGTACTGTGTATGCACAAGTATTCAAGTGCATACACCTCACACACACCCATGTGTAGGCCAGAGAAGAATGTCAAGTGTTCATTCCCATCATTCATCTGCTTTGATTTCCTTTTGATGATGTTCGCACTGGACCCAGAGCTAGTGTTTTTGGCTGACCATTAATTCATGGCAATTCTGCATCCTTCCCAGGACTGAGAATAGGTTACATGTACTCATGGCCATGCCCAGTGTATTCTTTCATGGGTAGTGGGGTTTAACTCAGGTGGTCTCAGATCCATTAAGGCCCCCAACCTTGTTCTGCAAGTGCTTTCACACATGGAGCCATCACCTCAGCCCCTGGTCTTCTTATTTTAAAGATTGAGAGGAAATGAAGAGTCTTAATAATTTTTGTGAATTAATAGTTATTTTTGCATAAAATAATTAGATTTAAATATGAAGTTTCTTTTTCAAAGATATTTTTCATTCTCTTCATCTCTTCTTCACTCCACTCTGCTGCTTGTGCCATCCCCCTTAAAAAAATATCCCAGACTCCTTTCTTTTCACGGTCATACTATATTTCTTTCTGTCCCCTACCTGCTTCTTTCTCATGAAATCCCATTCTCCTCTTTGCTGTGCTATCTATTTTCACAGCTTATAACCACTCTCAAATACTCTAATTTACATACTATATTCATTAAAATTTATATCCCCATGTTAAAGATAATATGTGATTTTTTTGAGTTTCTGTGCCTGGGTTGTTTAATCTGGTATAATTTATTTTTCAATTCCATCTATTTTCTTATTAAGTTCATAATTTAATTTTTCTTATAGCTAAATAAAATTTGATTGTGACTATGCAGTATATCTTCATTGTCCTATCATCAGTTGATGGGAATCTGGATTTATTGTATTTCTTAGCTGATGCAAATAGAGCAACAATAAACATGGATGTAAAAGTATTTCTGTTAGTATATAAAGCCCTTTGTACTGGAGCAGTGCAACTGTGTCATATGATAGCACAATTGTTGGTGTTCTGAGAATTCTCCACATTGATTTCCATAATGGCAACACTATACTCCACCAATAATTAATTTGGGTTCCTTGCTCCTGGCAATCTTGCCAACATTTGTTGTCATTTGTTTTCTTGATGACAGCCATTCTTATGAAGGTGAGATGAAATTTCAGTGTGGTTTTACTTTGCATTTCCCTGCTAAATGACTAAGAATGTTGAACAATTTTATTAAGCTTTCCTGGTCACTAGTATACCTTTTTTTTTTTTTTTTTACATCTGTCCATTTCATTAACACATTTAATGATTCTGCTGTTTTTTAAAAAATATTATGTTTTTATTTATTTGAGAGATACAGAGGGAGAGAGAAAGAGAGAAAGCATAGGCATGCCAGGGCCTCCAGTCATTGCAAATTAACTCCAGACACCTTGTGCATCTGGCTTAAACAGGTACAGAGATATTGAACCTGGGTCCCTTGGCTTGGCTGACAAGTGTCTTAGCTACTAAGCCATCTCTCTGGCCCTCAATTATGTCTTATAGATGTTTCAATTTTAATCCCTTTACATGTTCTAGATACCAACACACTCATGAGGAATAGCTAATAAAGACTTTCAATCATGAATGAAATCTGGTCCAGCCATTGTGGAAATCAGTGTAGAGGTTCTTAAGACAGCTAAAAATAGATCTACCATATGAACTAGCTATAGCAGTCTTAGGCATATATCCTAAGAACTCATCTCATTACCTAAGAGATACTTACTCAACCATGTTTATTGCCGCTCAATTTGCAATAGCTGGGAAATGGAACCAGCCTAGATGTCCCTCAGCTGATGAGTAGATACTGAAGATATGGCACTCAGCATAAAAGAAAAATTAAGTTATGACATTTGCAGTAAAATGGATGGATCTGGAAAGGATTATACTAAGTTAGGTAACCAAGGCCCAGAAAGCTAAGTGTCTCATTTCTCCCTCATATGTGGATCCTAGCTACAGATTATTGGACTTCTGTGTGAGTAGGAAACAAAACAAAACTCAGTAGCAAAGTTCAGTAAGCTGGAAAAGGTATATAAAGGAAAAAGAAAGGAAGGAAGGGGGGTACTTAATAGGATGGTATTGTATATACGTAAGTAGTAGATTAATGGGGGTGAAAAGGGCCCAAAGTGAGGCTAGGTGAAGAGATTCAGTAAAGGAAAGGTAGAGGGAGGGCTAAAATCAAAATCTAAGAGGATATAAATAAATCATGTGAAAACCTTTTTTTATTGGGGGGGGAGGGGGGCAATGAAACACTCAGGAGCCATAGATTGTCACTAGAAAAATTTCAGTGCCAGGGATGGGATACCTTCCAGTGAGTTCTTGGCCAAGGAGGTCCCTGATGCCCCCAAAACATTACAGGGCATTGTTGAGGCCCTTGGTTTCCCACCAGGAATAGATGATAAGACCATGTTGCTGAAGACTCCACAATACTTGGTCACTGAGAAATCCTGCTGGAACTGAGCTGATAACTTCCTCCATATATAACAACTGACAGATAGCTGGAAGAAGCAATTCTGCATGCAGTTCAATGGGAGAAAGAGAAATCACCAGTGAAGATACTCAGCAGTGGACACTGCAAGCCTTATATTTGGCCAGCCAGGCCAAATGAGCCAACAGGTGCAATAGTGGCACATCTGTCATGGGGGAAACCAAATACCCTCTAATTGGACTGGAGGCTGGCTCCATGGGAGGGAATACATCCCTGATACTGAAAACTTAAAAAAGGGGTAGTCATGAGCCCTAGGGGTGTAATGTCTGCTGCTATCTGGCTAAATGTATATAATATGCTCAATAAATTTCCCAGTAAGCACTTATCTTAATGTTCTCACCCATATATTAATGCTACTCTCACTTTTGGTAGAGATTCTTCTCTTTTCAGATGGCAGTGACCTTGGGATGACTCAGAAGACAACATGATGTGGAAAGAATTGATAGGAGTGGTCAGCATTGCAATATCTCTATCATACCTTCCAAGGTCAGGGTCTATTTCAGAAGAGATGGCCGAGAGAATGTAAGAGGCAAAAGAAGGGTAGGACTCCTTACAAAGTGCTCCCCAGACATGTTATAGCCTAGACATACATGACCTCACAGTGTGTGACACTACCTACACAAGACCATCATAATTGGAGGAAAAGATCATTACATAAAACTAATATAGGTAGGCTGGAGAGATGGCTTAGTGGTTAAGCGCTTGCCTGTGAAGCCTAAGGACCCCGGTTCAAGGCTCGGTTCCCCAGGTCCCACATTAGCCAGATGCACAAGGGGGCGCACGCGTCTGGAGTTCGTTTGCAGTGGCTGGAAGCCCTGGCACGCCCATTCTCTCTCTCTCCCTCTATCTGTCTTTCTCTCTATGTCCGTCACTCTCAAATAAATAAATAAATAAAAATTTAAAAAAATGAGCAAAAATAAAAGAGAGGTTGATTGAGATGAGGAGGGGATATGATGAAGAATGGAGTTTCAAAGGGGAAAGTGGGGGTGTATTACCATGGGATATTTTTATAATCATGGAAGTTGTTAATAAAAATAAATAAATAAAAAGATTTTCCACTATTATGTAGGCTTTCTGCACTGCCCACTGACAATCTTCTTTACTGTGAGAAATACATTAATTTCAGGTTGTTGCATTCACTGATTCTTGTATCTATTTATTGTGCTATTGGAGTCTTTTCCAGAAAGTTTTTACCTATATCTACCAGTGTATTCTTTCTGTTTGCCTCTGTTAGTTCCAATGTTTCTGGTTTTACATCAAGGTCTTTGACATATTTGGAATTAATATTTGTGCAGTGTGAGACACAAAGAACTCATTTCACTACTTTGTCTCTAAATTTATTTATTTGGGTGTTCTCCTTCATTTGGATTATCTTGTTTGACTAAGGAATTTGTCCCTCTTGCTAACTTTTTGAAAGGACCCACTCTGATTATTTCTGTGTATTGTTCTTTTAGTCTCTACTTTATTGCCATTGTTTTGATTGTTTATATAAATATTTTCCAATTTATCTTCTTTACCCCCTCAACTAAATTTACTAAGGCTCTTTTTATTTTTACATTTTACTTTAAAAAAAATCTGGTTAGATTGGATCCTCATACTATAGTGGGTGCACCTTGATTTTATACATTCTACCTTCAGTGTTTATACGCACACACACGCGCGCACACACTCACACACACACGTATATATATATTATATGTAATTATATAATTGAAACTTTATCACTAAATATGCTATTTAAACTTTTCTTAAATTTGCATATTTATTGATATTCAAAACAAATGATTTTGACCTGCATATATTTGTATATATGTGCACAATCACATTACTTTGCATTCATGTACTTTGCATCCTCACTCCATTCATGCTCAATATTATACCTGATGGACAAATATAAATGGTGTGTATAAAAAAAAAAACTTTTATTTTCTTTTGTTAAAATGTTTTGCTTAGTGTAGATAACCATTTAGTTACTTACAAAATATAATTATTTGTCTTCATATTAAAATTTGAAAAACATTGATAATCTTTTGGTGATGTTAGTAATATTGTGGAATTTCCTATAGGTGATCTATATCCTCACTTATCTCAGGATTATTTTACTATGTAATGCCAGCTTGTTTAGAAAGTGATTTATTTTTATTTGTCTCGTATTAAAAGTCAGTGGCTTAGTCAATATAAAGAACCAAATCTTTCACCATTATCATTTTGTCAACCATCATGAATATTTTTACATATGTAATTCCTATAACATAACTGATTGAACTTATGTGTGATCCATCCTGAAGGTTGTATTGTACTTTTATCTTGTATGTGCCACATTTTCTATAACTTTTTAGCTCTAATTTTGTATTCATTAATTCTGAGGTAGGAACATCTCTGATTTCCAGGTCAGCTTGGGGCTACAAAGTGAGTTTGGTTCCAGATCAGCTTGAGCTAGAGAGAGACTCTGAAAAAGAAATAAGGAAAGGAAGGAAGGAAGGAAGGAAGGAAGGAAGGAAGGAAGGAAGGAAGGAAGGAAGGAAGGAAGGAAGGAAGGAAGGAAGGAAGGGGGGAAGAAAAGCAGGATTAAAAAAAAAAAAAAGCTACCGCCAATCCTCAAGAAAATAAAACAAATTCTGGCCAGGACACAGGGAAAGAGGAAGCTATGCATGGTTGATGCAAGGTAAATTGTGAAGCTAATATAGAAATCAGCTTGGATATTCCTCAAAAGCAAACATTAGAATTACCATATGATCCAGCTCCAGCACTGTTGTTTGTCTTACTGCAGGATGCTAGGTCAACATACAAGAGTGATATCTGCATATATATGTTTATATTTGCACTATTCAAAATATTCAGGAATGGATCCAGCCTAGATGTCCATCAGTGGATGATCACGGTACATAACAATAAAATTATGGAGAGCTGGTGTGATGGTGTAGGCCTTTAATCTCAGTGAGTTTGAGGCCAACCCTGGGACTACATAGTGAATATCACAGTTAAGCCTGAGCTAGAGTGAGACCCTACCTCAAAAACACCTAAAACATAAAGAAGAAAGAAAAAGAAAGAGAAAAAGAATGAAAAACAGAAGGAAGAAAGGAAAGAAGAAAGGAAGGGGGACAAAGAAATGTTATACAGCCAGAAATATTATTGAAATTACAGTTGCAGGAAAATTTATGGAACAGGTATCATTTTATTAAGAAAAATAAAGCAAATTGAAAATAAAGAAGCTTTATATTTTCTTTCACAGGAAGAGCATAGATTTAAGTTCTAAAATACACATGTGTGTATATTTATGTGTGTAGGTGATAAAACTTAAAAGGTGATTATGGGATGGAAAGAAGAGATCTTGTCTGGGAAGAATAAAGGGGTTACTGTCATATATGTGACAAAAGGTAAAAAGATGAAGCTGTCAGGAAAAGCAAGTGAACAAGCCAGAGACAGAAAAGGGTATGGGGATGCATAAGAGGACCGGAGAACTAATGAGATTAAGGCATAACTGCACATGGGGAAAAAAAAAAAAAAAGCTGCAATGAAGCACAATACTTTGTAGCCTAGCCTTAAACTACTTTAAGAAATATTTGTAGATAATTTTAAGTATGTAAAACCTCAGTGTGGTAATGTGGCAATGGCTTCTCTTTTAGAAGAGATGTTTCATAACATCTAGAAATGGATTATAAAACTAAAAACAAAATGATTAAACATATAAATCTACAACAAAATGCTAGCAATTTATTTTATATTTCCTAACAGCTTAGTATTTATTCCCGTCACCCCCTCAAAACGTTACACATAGTTACTGTAGCAGACAGCTTCAGGTTCACAGAGACGAACTTCCAGACCAGGCACAGTTATGGAGGAAGGGATTTATTGAAGCTTACAGATCCAGGGGAAGTTCCATAATGGCAGAAGAAGCTGGCCTGCCTTCACAGGACCAATCAGAGAGAGAAAAGCACAGCCTAAAGGTCAAAAGCCACAGCACACTTTAGGAACTCCAGCTAGGCACACTTTGCATATCTTTAGATTGAATTCTGAAACCTTAAGATCCACCCAGTGACACTGCCTCCAGTCAGGTAGCTGCAGATGCAAACTACAAAGAAATAAACAACTGATTATATTGGGGGCCATCTATTCTATTCAAAACACCACACTTACTTTCACAAGTTTTACCTTCATCTGCTCTTTTTCCTCACATCCTTTGTGGAAGATGAATGGAAGGAATTTTACTAGGGATGTGAGTTATTGGTCCTCAGTATAGAAGAGTCAATGAAGTTTTGATTTGGAATATGTGTCATTATGGCCATGTATTTCATTTTTAATTTCAAATTTATTTATTACTTAGCTACATTTTTGAACTTTGAAACTGGTTATTATTTTAATTGTACATATTTATGGAGTACATGATAAGATTTTAGTGCATATGTATGATGTACGGTGATCAAATCAGACTTCTGACCTCCTGGCTAATACTCATTATGTTTAGGGACTTGAACAGACTCTCTTCTATTTAATCATAAAATACACAATAGGCAATCAAGAATTATAGTCACCCAACTGTACTAATGAGTACCAGAGCTTATTACATTTCTTTGTTTTGGTGCCTGTTATCTGGTTTCTCTCTGTACTCTGTGACCCCTCACCTTCTTTTCCAATTTCTTATAATCACTACTACCCATTCCCACCAACAGTGTATAAGTGTTCTCTTTCCCATATTCTCACTGGCATCAGTTTCTTGTTGTTACTGCTTGTTTTGATCACCATTATACCTGCAGGTGAGATGATAAGGCTTTGTAGTGTTGACTGAATTTCACTGATGGCTAATAAAAGTTCAGCATTTCTTCATAATTTTTTTGGTCATTTGAAAGTTGGATGCGGTGGCTCACACCTTTAATCCCAGCACTTAGCAGGTATAGGTAAAAAGATTGCATAGAGTGAGTCCCTATCTAGAACTGCCCTCCCCCAATTTTTTTTTGGGGGGGGCATTTGAATTTGTTTATTGGAACAGTGCCTGTTTAGATCATTTGCTTATTTTTGATCAGGTTATTTATATTTTGTTGCTGAGTATTCTAAGTTCTTTAGGTATTCTGATTATTCATCCTTTGTTATATTTGTCAATTCATTTTCTTATTTTGTAAGCTGTGTCTTTACTTTGCTGATCCTTCCTTTAGATGTACAGAAAGTTCTTAAAGTGATAACATATATTTTATGATCCTCCTACCCCTACTTCCTGAGTGCTGGCATTAAAGGCATGCACCATCATGCCTGACATTTTTTCTAATATTTCTTTCAAGTATTTTCATGTAGTTTATTAAAATATATTTTTATGATAGTTTTGCAAAGGACAAATTGGGGTAAGTTTTCAAAATTCTGCATGTAGATATCCAGATTTTCAATCATCATTTATTTATTTATTCTTTTTTAATATATTTTATTTATTTGAGAGAGAAAGGTTGAGAGAGAGAGAGAGAGAGAGAGAGAGACAGAGTGGGCACTCCAGGGCCTCCAGCCACTGCAAACAAATGCTAGATACATGAGCATCTCTGGGCCATGCACTCCTGTCTCTGAAAGCCACATGCTGCTGGCAGGACTGCCACTCTGTCAGCTCAATGCACGCTGCAGTCACTATGATCACAGAGACAATGCATCAGTTGGCATGGAAGACATTTGTTAAGGTTCTGGTCATCTAAAAACCTGCCATGGATTATTTTATGGTTTCTGTGATGGCATATTCCTTATGTTTCCAAAAGAAATAGAATGAATCCTCTCTTTAAAAAAAAAAAAAAAAAGGCTATGCCATTTATCTGGTGCTAACTTTAGTCTCCGTTGGAGAATTTGCTTCTCTATTTCAGATAGATGCAGATCCTAAGGAAAGAGCCAGCCCATTATACCTCAAAAGAGCCCCAGCTGAAAATAAGAGTAATTTGGGAAATAAGCAAGAGTGCTGCTTTCTCAGTGAACCTGGTACTAGCACAAGATTGAAGGAGACAGACACAGAGAACATTCCTACCAAACCAGATATCCAGAGACATAGAGGCTCCCAAGACTTCATCACTGAGGCAGATTTAAATGAACCCAACATGGCTCAGGGAAATTTGAAGAAGAGGGGTGGAAAGACTGTCAGATCCACACTTTGGGTCATGATATACAGAGACATTGCCTCCTAGCTACAACTGATAGCTAATCCCACAATGCATGACCCATATTCCCCAATAAGGAGGGTCAGTCACTGTGGAGGGAGTAGGGCAGGAAGGAAGCTAGCAGTGGTACCAACTGAATACACTGAGTAAAATCTTTAAAAAAATCTAAAAAAATAGAATGAAAGCATTATTTCCATCAGATGTTGCATTTAAGATCCAAACTGTTATTAAAATTAATTTTTTTATCTATTAATTATAGGTTTTTTCTTCCAGAATATATTTACATGAATAAAACAAAATTTCTGTAAATGAAAATTCTCTTTGCATTCTTTACAAACAGATATTGAGATTATAAATAACAACTGATAAAATTGCTTTAAACAATTGGTATCCAGAAAAAAAAAATCTTTTCTTATGATTCAATATTCAAAGCTATTTGCTTATCCATGGAGTTGGCTATTTAAACATTAAATTGAAATCTTAAACTTTCTTTACAGAGGTAATTCCCTCATTTCGAGATAAATACTAGAATTTAGGAGAACTTCTTTAGTCTCTGAAAGATAATCATTTAGAGAATTTCTTTTTTTAAAAAAAATATTTTATTTATTTATTTGTTTATGAGCGAGAAAGATGTAGACACGTAGAGAGAGGGAAAGAATAGGTGCACCAGGGCCTCAAGCCACTGCAAAAGAACTCCAGATGCAAGTGTTATCCTGCACATCTGGCTTGTGCGGGTTTGGACCTGGGTCCTTAGGCTTTGCAGGCAAGTGTCTTAATCGCTAAGCCACTTCTCCAACCCCAGAATTTCTTATTTGAAAAATCTTTATTTTTATGCATTTTCTTGACAGAGACAGAGATAAGGAGAGGATGAATGCACCAGGGCCTCTAGCCACTGCAAAAAAAATTCCAGACATATATGTCACCACATGAATCTGGATAATATGGTTTCTGGGAAACCCAGGTCCTTAGGTTACAAAGTAAACAGGCTTAATCACTAAGCCATCTATCCAGCCTACAGAATTTATTTAAAGCAGTGAATTATTTGAGTATTTTAGTCATCAAGCTTGTGTTCTATAGTAAATAACTTAATTTCTTCATAACTACTTTTACCAAAATATTTTGGGTACACAGGTCCTCATGGCAGCCTTAAAACATCTCTGCTGTATTACAGCTGAGGTCCTTTTTGTATGGAAATTGCTTTATTTTGATGTGCTCTCTTTTCTTCTTTTTATTAGTATCTATTGGCAATGAATAGTGTGGAAAGTCCTTATTTTTCGTCACAGGAATATCTTAATTTCATGATTCACATAAGCAAAGAAAATGATGATTTTGTGGACAGTTTTAATGCTTTGTTATTTTTTCTGAAATAATAAAATGTGCAGAAATTCTTCAGGGTCCCTGATAAGGCCAGAATATATGCTAACATGTTTCCAAATAGTCTGTAAATCTGGTCTCTCCAGAATTGCTTGCAATACCTTCTACACTTTCAAGTTCCTTCACCTTAGCCTTTGCTTCTCTGTTTAGTTTGAGATTGGGACCCAAATTATATTTCACACACATTCTTTTCTTATTCCTTGTAGTATTTTCTAACTTTTGTATTACTATTTGAAAGACTATAATATCACTGGTAAAATAGCATTTTTAGCCAGCTTACCCTGACATCCTCTGAGGCATAGGATCTTCTAATGATTTTTCTATTTAAATACAGACAGGATGATGATGGTGATGATAAAGACTGACCTTAATTGTCTATAGATTCTCTCTCTTCTCTCTAACTCTTTTATATTAGTTATCTTTTTCTTCCTTTGTTTAGTGGGCACTGACCTGTAACTCCCAGTACCAGCATGTGGCTGTCATCCACAGTGAGCTTTTGATCAGAGACCTACACTGTTTCCTAAATGAAAGACAGATTTCTGTCAGAGTACTTGATGACCCACCAAAGGTTAGTGGTAAGACCCTACTGCTGAAGACACCATATGCAGACAGCATGTAACATGGAATGACATAACTGGAAGCTGGAAGAGTCAGTGCCCAGTCAGCCCATCTTGTGTCAGGAGGTGCGGCTGGGGGAAAATGACCAATATATGTCCAAGCAACTCATGGTCTAACTTACTTATCAGCAAATAACCTGTTCTGACGCTTACAAAAGTGCAATTGTGGCACACAGCCATGGTGGGAAATCAACTGCTCTTGATTTAGCTAACTGATCTGCTCAGTGGAACGGGACCCATAGCTAGAGCTGGGAAGCAAGTCAGAACCATATCAAAATATAAGCCCCTCTCCATTATCAAGTTGCCACTAATCATGGGCTAGAAGAGGGCCTACACCTATTAAATTCTGTATAAAAAAATAAGGATTATCCCATTTGTCTGGTGCTAACTTTACTCTCCGTTGGGGAATCTGCTTCTCTTTTTCAGAGAGACACAGTTCCTAATGACAGAACCACCCCATCATAAATCTAAAGGGCCCCAGTTGAAACAAACAATTGGCAAAACAAGCAAGAGTGCTGTTTACCTGGTGAAATGGGTACCAGCACAAGGGTGAAGGAGATCAACACAGAGGACAATAAACTCCTATCATATCAGCCATCCAGAGACCCAGGGCCCCCAACACTTTATCACTAAAGCAGACCAAAAATAAACCCAACATGACTCAGGGAAATTTTGAGAAAGAGAGGGTGGAAAGAATGTCAGAGTCAGAGGTTGGGTCATGATAGGCGGAGACATTTCTTCTACCCATAACTGTGGGCTAACTCCACAATGCATGACCCATATATCTCAACAAGGAGGGGCCAGGAGGAGGGGGTAGGACATGGATGAGCCTAACAATGGTACCAATTGACTGTATTCACTGAGTATATAACTAATTAATAAAAAAAAATAAAAATAAATAAATAAATACAGACAGGAGTAACTTTAAAAATAGTTTCAAATAAAAAAAATAGTTTCAGATGATTATATTGATACATTTTTATATTATACTTTATAAAGCAGGTTATTATATATTTTATGTTGCTATAAAATCAACATTGCTTCAGCCAAAGTGATTTGATTATATGGTATATAACTCTTAAGTAAATTTCATATATAGAATTTTATATTTATACATAGAAGTCTTTGTAAAAATTTGCTCTATAAGCCAGTTTACATAGCATATATTTTATATTCACATTATATGCATATATATATATACACATTATATATATATATATATATATATATATATATATATTCTAATTAACTTGTTGTATAAAAACCATAAAGCCCTTATTGATATTTATATCTAATTGTCAAAAATATGAAGTGGCTTGATTTTTAACATCTGTCCTATATTGGTGTTGGTTGGCCTTGAAGATACAGTACTAAAAAGTTGTGTGCTGTTAAGAACCTACCACATATTGGTAGGAGGATGGAACAAGAAGAACTATGCAGTGTGATTTATGGGACAGAAGTACATAAGCCATCAATAAAACTATAATTATTGCTGGTACTTGTGATACATGCCTTCAATCCTAGCATTCAAGAGGCAGAGGTAGGAGGATCACCATGAGTTTGAGGCCACTCTAAGATTACATACTGAATTCCAGGTCAGTCTGGGCTAGAGCAAAACACTTCCTTCAAAAACAAAAGACAAAACAAAACAAACAAAAAAACTACAATTGTTACTTTTTTGACCAAATAAAGAGAAAGTGAGAAAGAGGAAACCACATAGAAATTATGTGTTTTCTTGTAATTGCTGTTTCGTTTTTCAGTGATGTATCATGGTTAAATATGAAAAGGATGAAGGATAAAAGCTTTAAAAGTCTCCAAAGATGACAGATTTATCATCTTGTCTGCAAACTATCATCCTAATTAGTACTAGTCCTAGAAAATACACATCATGATTTTATCAAGTAGCTATTTTTGAATCTTCATAACCTTTTAAAAGGTATTAAAAGTGATGTGTTTTTATGGATTTTGTAAGATTTCAGTATTTTAGTTAATATATAAGAACTACCTATTTTAGAACTATTTTGTAATCATGAATGCCTATGAATATATTATTAATGAACTCTGGACCATCTAAAGACTTCAGATGTCTGTAATTCATAGAGTATGCCTGCAGTACACCAGAAGAAACCCAAGAACCGATGAATTTCATGTGGCTTTGGGGCATTCACATGACAGACTAAAGTTAGCTGACATGTACTGACAGTGTATGACTTTTCTTCCCACATAGGGTTGAATCGATTGCCAAGAATTCAGTACAGAGTAGACTCAGCATGGCTCCCTATCAAGGGAGATAGCAGACTGATGGAGGAGGATAAAAAATTGAGTAGTTCTAAGGTATTGTGAGGTTTGGGAAAGCAAGATAAACACAAGTAACACACTAGTACCTTGTTTTCCTACCTTTTCAATAGTGTGTGTGTATCTGTGTGTGTGTGCGTGTGTGTATGTGATGTTGGATAATAAAGAAGTAAGAAAGGAATAAATAAGTAAATGAATCTGAATAATGTATTGAAAAAAGAAACAAGAAAGAACAAAGGACACCATGGTAGTAGATGTAATTTTCTATCCCTAAAATTTAAAACATACATGGTATGTTTCATACTTTATTGGAAGTATTAAAAATGACAGGTTATTTGCTGCTAAGTAGGTTAGACCATGAGTTGCTTGGACAGATATTGGTCATTTTCCCCCAGTCACCCATGTAGCATCTTCTGGCACTAGACACTCTGACTGTCTGAGGACTCTCTTCCAGCTTCCAGTCATGCTATTCCAATTTATGTGTCAACCACCTATGGTGTCTTCAGCAGTAGGGTCTTACCTAAACTTTGGTGGGCCATCAAGTACTCTGACATAAATCTGTCTTTCTTTTAGGAAACGTTGTAGGCCTCTCTGATCAAGTGCTCATTGTGGATAATAGCCAAATGCTGGTACTGGGAGTTACAGGCCAGTGCCCATGAAGAAAAAGAAGAAAAAGATAACTGATATAAAGGAGTTAGGGAGAAGAGACAGAGAAAGAGAAGCTGTAGAAGATTAAGGTCAGTCTTCATCATAATCTTTTCAGTGTCTTGTGACTTGGGTGTTCCCTCTAAGGGCCTGGTGAAGGTTCAGCCATTTGGTCTGCCTTTTAGGATGTAGAATTTCATGGTACATTGCTGTTTGGGTCTAGATTTGTGTTCCCCACCCCTCTCTTACCCTCCCCTCCTTCCCCATCTATCCTATTGTCTAGTTCTCAAGATTCTTGCTGGGTATGTAAGGTATCCTGGGTAGATTCAGGTTAGGTACTGTAGATGAGTGAGACTATGTGGCGATTTTCTTTCTGTGATTGGGTAAGTTCACTGAGAATTATCTGTTCCAGATTCAGCTATTTTTCCTCGAATTTCATTCTGTCATTTTTTCTTACTGCTGTGTAGAATTCCATTGTGTAGATATACCACATCTTAGTTATCATTTCTTCTAATGATGGACATCTGTGTTGATTCCAGCTCTTAGCTATTACGAATTGAGCTGCTACAAACATGGTTGTGCAAATCTCTCTGCCCTGTAGTTTAAAGGTTTTAGGGTAGAAGCCCAGTAAGGGAATAACTGGGACTGTTGGTATCTCTATAGTCAGCTTTTTCAGGAGTCTCAATATTGCTTTCAAAAGTGGTTGTACCATCTTACATTCCCACCAACAGTGGATGAGTGTTCCTAATTCTCTGAATTTGAAGCTAAAGAAGAATTTTTTTTATAAGCACCCAGCTTCAGTTACATTGCTATAGTAAAAGAAAATGAACAAATACAAAATCTAGTCATATGTTAGCATGTCTAATGCCAGAAGGTGCTACATGAGTGACTGGAGGAAAATGACCAATACCTGTGCAAGCAATGCATGGTCTTTCCTACTTAGCTGCCAACAACCTGACGCGATGTTTATACAAGTGCAATAGTGGTGCAAAGCCATGTGGTGGAAACCAATGGATCTCAATTTGGCTAACTGATCTGCTCAGTGGAATGGAACCCATAGCTGGAACTGGGAAAAAAGTCAGAACCATATCCAAAAATGAGCCTGTTCTCCATTAAACTCTCTCTAAGAAATAATGGCTATCACATTTACTTGGTGCTAACTTTAATCTCCATTGGAGAATTTGCTTCTCTTTTTCACATAGATGCAGATCCTAAGGAGAGAACCACCCCATCATACTTCATAAGAGCTCCAGCTGAAACTAGGTATAACTGGGGAAGCATGCAAGAATGCTGTTCTCTTGGCAAACCAGGAACCAGCACAATGGTGAAAGAGATAGACTGAGAGAATAATCAACCCCTAAAAAACCAGATATACAGAGACACAGAGGAACCCAAGATCTCAACACTGAAGCAGACCTAAAATGAACTCAACATGGCTCAGGGAAATTTGCAGAAAGAATGTCAGAGCTACACATTGGTTCATGACATGCAGAGACATTTCCTCCTACCCAAAACTGAAGGCTAATTCCACAATGTATGACCCATATACCTCAACAAGGAGGGTCCCTGTTGTGGGGGGAGGACAGGGAAGAGGCTAACAATAGTACCAACTTGACTGTATTCACTGACTACAAAAAATATTCAAGTCATTAAAAAATTGACTAAAAGCAGGTATGACTTACCAGAGTTCTGTATGATTGAAGCAATATAACAACATTTCATAGTGTGTTTTAGTTCAGAGAAAAAAGTTGACATGGTAAACATATAACATCAATATAATATAATATAATATATTCTATTCTATTCTATTCTAAAAATATATAACAGCAATAGAAATTAATTTCATAAATTATGACAAACCTGCTGAGGGTAGTGATATAGACTGAAATCATACCAATTAGCAGGAAATGACAGGAGGGAGGATCATTATGAGTTCAAGGTCAGCATGGAAATACAGAATGAATTCCAGGTCACCCTGGGCTAGAGTGAGACCCTACATACACCACACACACACATAAAAACACACACACTGAGCTTGAGAAATTGCAAGTGCTTTAAAACATGATTCCATCATGTCAGCCCATGGTTTTCTTATTTTAAAGATTGAGAGAAATTGCTCAGTTGTTAAAGGCACTTTCTTGCAAACACTGATGGCTTGGATTCAATTCCCCAGTACCCACAAAAAGCCAGATGCACAGTGGCACTTGTACCTCGAGTTCATTTGCAGTGGCATTAGACAATGGTGTACCCATTCTTTCTTTTTCCCTCTGCTTGCAAATAAACAAATAATAGTACTTTAAAAAATGACACATCTTCCTGAATTTAAACACTCTTAGAAAATTGATGACCCTTATACAGATATGTAAAAAATTCTTTCATATATTAAAATTACAAATTTATAATTTGTATTTGAAAACAGTGATGACAGTATATTTCTGTATAGAAAGCATTTTTATATTCATGCATTTCTTAGAATAACATATTTATGTATATATGTTTAAATATATAAACACATTTACATGAATAGGTCTACATAAATATACATATTTATGTACATAAATGCACATACATCTATATCCATAAATGTGCATATAAAGTTACATACATAAATAGGCATATTCACATATGCATAGATTCTGGTAACTTAAAAAAATCCACCATCATATGACATTAGGTTTTGTAATTAACTCTAATTATATCCTATCTTGTACTTTTTTGCTTTTCAATTTTTCAATATTCATATGTATTGGTTGTGATTTTTCAATACTAAATAACATTATTTTCCCCAAATTTATATAAAATATGTAAAAATATTCTTTAACACTCTTAAGAAATATTTAAAATAGTTCATAAGATTTTCAATTTTTTTATTATGCCTCTATTTTATAAAATAGTTAGAATTCACACTTACAAATAATATATATAGATATGAAGTATTGTATTAAACTGTCCTTATGATACTTGTGATCTAATTTGATCTAATTGTATAACTTTCTATTTGATGCAGCATCTCTCGGTATAGCTCAAGATGATCTCAAAGTCACAATCCTCTTGCACCATCATTTTCAAAGCTAGGTTACAGGTCTGAGCCATCATGCTTTACATCAATTATATATTTAATAATTTATAAAGTAGGTACATTCTCAAAGACTCATGTACTCTGTCCAGGTTAGCTTTCCTTTAGCTCCCCAACTGTAGTTTGCACTCTGTACAATCTAGATTTTGCATATGCCAGCTGGGCTTTGTCAAGGGCTTTTCCTCACATTTTCACAAAGAATGATGTTTCCTTTTCCCTGTGAATATAGCTTGAAAGTGCTTTTCTCAAGAGCCTCTAATTACTGAACAACCAAAATAAAGTCAGCATCTTCCATTGTTATGTATTGCCATTCTCAAACATAAGTTTTTTTTTTTAATTTGTTTTTGTGTTATTTTTAATTTCATCAGTATGCTCAGAGATTCTAAACTACTGAGCAGGAAGTGTAGGTCTAGCTGATTTTCTTTTAATTTTTTTTTTTTTTTTTTTTATTGAGAGAGGGAGGGAAAGAGAGAGAGTGAAAACATCAGGGCATCTAGTATTGCAAATGGACTTCTTCAGATACATGTGCCACCTTGTCTATCTGGCTTACATAGGTCCTGGAGAATTAAAACTGGGTTCTTTGGCTATGTAGGCAAGCACCTTAACTACTAAGCCATCAGTCCAACCCAGTTCAACTTTTTTATAATGAGCTGGAGAGATGGCTTAGTGGTTAAGGCACTTGCTTGCAACACCAAATGTCTCTGTTTCAATTCTCCAGAACCCATGCTAGATGCATAAGGTAGCGCTTGTGTCTGGAGTTCATTTGCAATGCTGGATACCCCCTGCACCAATTCTCTCTCCACCTCTCTTTCTTTCTTTCTTTCTTTCTTTCTTTCTTTCTTTCTTTCTTTCTTTCTTCTTTCTTTCTTTCTTTCTTTCTTTCTTTCTTTCTTTCTTTCTTTCTTTCTTTCTTTCCCTCCCTCTCTCTCTCTCTCTCTCTCCCTCCCTCTGCCTCTTTCTCTCAAATAACTAAAAATAAAAATATATATAAGACTGAAAGCATGTATAAAATGTTTGCCTAGTTTATGTACCAGGAAAATTCATACATACATCATATATATATATATATATATATATATATATATATATATATATATATATATATATGTAGGGAGAGAGAGAAAGAGAGAATTTGTGTTTTAAAACTTGATTGTGTCAGATAATTTGAAAAATCACAGAGAAAGAACATTGCATCTTTTAAAGTTCTAAGTTTGGTTTAAAAAGCATATAAAGTTGTTCAAATGAGATTCATGAAGGAAGAGAACATTTTTATATTGTATCTAGTTCATCTCACTGGGAGGGTAATGTTGGGTAAATTGCTTATGTCCCCAGCCTATGTTCACTGCTGCACCATATGGTCATGTCAACTTCTTTCCCTCCATTTTGAGACCTGTCCTCATCCTTTCTAGGCCTGGCACATCTAAATTTGAATTCAATGAATTCTTAATGCTAGCATAAACATCTATCCATTGAACTTCACAGTTGAAAAATAAAGATCTATAACTGTATTTTATTGAAGTTTTTGAGGAAATTTATCTCAGGAACTTGTGATATATATTCAATGGCAGTATCTGACCATCTTCCCCAGTGTTCAGGTAACAAGGTAAATAATCCCACAGATCAATTATTATGGTCTAAAATCATCTTGAAGGTACTTCAGGTAATTCACTCAAGTCTTTTCTCAAAACTGACCATTACCCCAAGAGACACTTCTGCATAGTGCTCAGAATAATGTCAACTCTTAATAAATATTTACAAAATGTACATAGGCAAGAAAAAGTAACATGTGTTATGAAAACATAGGCTGATATCAATATGTGTTTTTACCACTATAATGATTATGATGGCAATCACTGAGTCTTACCAATTATAGGGGAAAAATAACAATATTAACATTATGCTGGCAGACAAGATAATCAGTATTAGTATAAATGAATTGCTGGTACATGTGAGTGTTAACTAGTTTATTTTATCCTAAAATTGGACATGACTAAAATAATGAGTAGTTTAAAAGATATTTTCCATCCTTAAAAAAAAAAAAAAAAAAAAAAACAGAAACAACATTTAATTCTCCTGCAGCAGTGTTGGATCTCAGCTAAAACACCATTTTTACATGTTTGGACAGAAAACAGCACTTCATTTATAAATAATGTTTTTATTTAAATAATCTTGAATTAAAATGAAACCTTTGGCCTTGCTAGTAATTAAACAGCAGTGCTTTACACTAGTCCCATTCTAAATATGTAGACAGAGAGAAACACTTTACAAATAAAAGTATATACAAGCTGCAAAATGTGGATCCATTAGGGAGAGAACACCTGCAAAAATTTGACTTTCCCCACTTAGTGTTTTTTGTTTTTGTTTTTTTTTTTTTCCTAATGGGATGAAGTGTGATAATACTCTTGTCCCCATATAGGAATCAGGTATTAGCCCCAGCTATAACATCGAAGACACTCAGCTACCTGCAAGCAGTGAAGAAACCTCAGCTTAACAGATATGTAGAGCTGGAGGAAAAGCACTTGAAACGACTGGCCACATGGGGCACACAGCGAGAGGGGTATTCAAAAGTCCAAATAAGCATGTGCTTGTTGGTCTCCTATAGAGGTGGCAGAAAAGTCACCACTCAGGATAGACCTATTCAACTTCACACAGATGGTGGAACTGGCTGAGCCTCTCCATCAGAACCCCATACAGTGCTGGGCCTGGAGTCCAAGAGTAGCAATCAGAGTAGGAGAGTGTTTCACAGACCACATTCAAAAACAATGGGGACAGTACTGCTTAACCTTCAGGCACAGTAACATATGGGAATGCAAACTTCTGTATTCTGCCTTACAAGAAGGATTTTACTTGTCTCCCCAGCTGAAAAATGCACAGGGAAGAAACAGCTGATACAATAGTTGTTTTGTGTCTCATCCCCTCAACATCATGGTTGACCAACCCACATGCTAAGGGGCTGCACACCGCAGCATACAATCAGCATTGCTGCATACTGCTTTTGAGCTGATGCACACACTCAAATACCCATGCAGGAGAACAATGAGGCCATCATGCTTCACGTGAAGTCAGGGATATGACTCAAAATGCACATGTCTCAAGTTGTGAAAAACATGGAAAATGTATATACTTAACAACATTTAAATGCATTACTGTGCTTAACATTTAATATATACTATAAAATAACTTCCTTTGTCTCTCTGTTCATATCCTCTAGGGCTCTTAGCACATCTTATTTCAACTATGCTCCCTATTTCTCTGTTCTAAAATCATATGAATTCATTGTCATCATAGTTTATACTCAGTAAATTTTTCACTAAGCATGATAATATTGAAAGTAAGTTTAGAAAATACTGGGTGAAAACTACATGGATATTAGCCATACTCCTATTGTTCTATCATATGAATGTCCCTGTAATTTGAGAACCTTATAATTTATTAAGGGAGATAGTAATTTAACCAAGTCAGTCCACAATCATATGCATGATATCACTACAAGAAACAAGAGAAAATTTAACTGGAGATCAGAGAAATCTTCCATTAAAAAATGATTTGGGGGCTGAAGAGATGGATTAGCAGTTAAGGTGCTTGACTGTGAATCCTAAGGACCCATGTTCTGCTCTCCAGGTCCCATGTAAGCCAGGTGCACAAGGTGACACAAGCTAACAATGTGGTGCACATGTTCAATTACAGTGGCTGGAAGCCCTGGCATGCTAATTCATTCTCTCTCTCTATGTATCTTTTCTTTTGGGCTTGCCTTATAAAAAACTGATTTTGTATATATATATAGAAAAGAAGAGTAAAATTATCCTCTACTCAGCAGAGTCAAGAGTATTTAAGCATTAAGAATCAGATATTATCATCTAAGACTATATTTGTAGTGATTGATGTAGAGACTCTCAGGAGATAAGATTACTCAAGCAGACAAAGTCAGAAAGCTTCTAAGGCCCTAGTAAAGGCTACTAAGTGCCACTCCAAGAATAATAGGCATAGCCCTGTGTCAACAAGGGCTGGGTAAGAACAGTACAAAACTACTATAATTGCTTTAAATGGAAGGGATATTTGAGAAGAGTTTAGACACCAACATGATTGTTAGGCAACCTATAAATTTGGCACATCAGGAAGATGTTATTAACTACTTAACTATAGGAAAACTTGGAGGAGATAGGGAGGTAGAACTTCTGATGCTAGAGAGAATTGCGGTTGCATTCAAACAAATGACTGTAATAAGGAAACAGAAGTGACAGGTGGGGGTGCAGGTCGCCCACTTTGAACATCTACCAAGAAACCAGCTACTAGGAAGGACTCCAAAGAAAAGACCCCCAGTGATAAAATGAAGAGCCATAATGGTTGAGAACACAGAGAAGAGCAAAGAAGCACTTAACCCAATGGATGTGTAAATGTGATCAAGTTTCACTTGAAACATCACTTTGGTGTTATATAATCCTATAGGTAGAGGGTGTCAAGAGTGATGCAGGCATTAAGGTGTCCAGTGCTACTATCCATGTGCTTGATGAGGCAGACTGAAACAGGATGCTCACAGTTGTGGTGAAGTGTCACACTTAAGTTTGACACATATTCAAGAGGAAGGTAAAAGCAGCAAGGATTGTTTCTTTTCTTTTCTTTTCTTTTCTTTTTTAAGGTAGGGTCTCACTCTAGCCCAGGCTGACTATGGAGTATCAGGTTGGCCTTGAACTCACAGCGATCCTCCTATGCCTCCCAAGTGCTGGGATTAAAGGCATGCGCCACCTCGCCCGGCAAGGATTGTTTCTTGAAGGAAGGGAAATATGATTTTTATGTGATGGGAAGTCCCTGAAAAATTTGGATGAAAGGTGACAGAAGTAGTATGATTCATTTGTGAGAAATAGAATGAAGGAGAGCTTGTTTATAAAGTTATTGCAATAGATCAAATGGTGATAGTCAAGTGTCAAGGTGAAGGGCAAAACAAAGAGGAAAACAAAACTACATCAGTCTAAAGATGATTTTATTCATTTTATTTAGATTGTAAGAGTGATTTTCATAGTAAACTTGTTTTTAACACCTTCATTGTATATTTTAGTCATTTATTAGCATTATTGTTTGTAAACCAAGAATTCGCTGGCATATTTAACAAAGGCTAGTGCTCTTGATTGATGTCAGTGTGAACCTGGATGAGCAAGTTTGGAGCCCTAATGACTGTATGATTAATTCCCATCTCAGCCTTTCTGATATCATTTATCAAAATCCAGAATTTTTTTTTTCTGGGGGGTGGTTACCGAGAAAGTAAATGTGTGCAGATTTTTTCTTTTCAATCTAGGTTTGTGTGGTCAAGAAATAATTGTCTAGAAATTTATAAATATTTTATAATAATTTAGACCAGAAATCAGCACTCATTATTTTAGAATGAGAGCCCTATAATTATGTCAATATGGTTGAATTAATTTCTTCACTTATAATTTTAAGTCTTACTAGTTTAGTTCATTAATTCTTTGTTTAACATGTTTATTCAGTGTTATAGAACAGAATTTTTGCTTATATTTGATAAAAACTAACACCAAACTTAAACAAGTGAAGTAGACAAGAAAAATAAAAACTACCCAGGTGGAATTTGCATTGTAGTCCTCATCTAATGGTAGGTGGGTGTGTTTAGTAATGAAATTGCTTCAAAAGTCCACTGCATGGAGACAGAAAATACTTTATATATAAAATTTCAACTCAGAAATATATTTTAAAAATATTCAATTTTTGTAAAAATAATGGAAGGAAGGCAGTATTAGAAAACAAACATTTTCTTTCTCATCTATATTATGGTTTTCTACAATATTATGCTGCATAAGTGCATGTATAACTTTACTTGTCTTAGGAAACAATAAGAAATCATTTACATTACTTTTAAATGTTTTCTGTATAATATTAAGCAATGCATGCATGAAATTAGGCTTAAGACCCATCAGGTCATTTTTCTATTATATCAAAGGCTCTGTTTTATCCTCATGCTTGTTGTATTTTTATTCCATATAAACAAAATGTATTGTCTACTGTGTTCTGGCTCTATATGAAAGGAGCTTAAGAGTCACCACTGTATCCCAAACCAAGAAAAAGCTACATGGACTGAAACCCCAGCTCTTAGATTTTTAAGAAATGGGAGGATACATGGTGTCAGCTGCTCCAAAGTCTGGTGAATGCTTCTCTAAGACAGAGTTCATTGGCAGCCATGAAACAAATATTGGGCAGAGGAATAAGGATAATTTTGGCATTTATTGTATGTGTGTGTGTGTGTGTGTGTGTGTGTGTGTGTGTGTGTATGTATTTACCAGAGCCTCCTGCAAACAAACACCAAACATGATGATTGTGCCATTCTATTTTATTTTATTTTATTTTATTTTATTTTGTTTTACTTTATTTATTTATTTTATTTTATTTTATTTTATTTTATTTTATTTTGTTTTACTTTATTTTATTTTATTTTATTTTATTTTATTTTATTTTTGGTCTGGCTTCCATGGTTGAAATGGGACCTGAACCCAGGTTTGCAGGTTGTGGAATCAAATACCTTTAACTGCTAAGCTAACTTCCCAACTGCTATTTTATTATTTTAAAGCACTCAAACCAATCATGTGATAGTATAGTGTTATTTGAAGGTAGATATTTATCATTCATAAATTTGCATCATTCTGAGTTAACTACTAAAATATTTAGAAAATTATCTTCTACTAAAAGAAATGAAAATGTAACTTAAAAAATCAGGTATAGCAAAAATAGTGCTTAGGGTAAAACTTTAGTTCTGTATTCATACACTAAGCTAGGAGAAATAGACGAAATTAATAATGTAATATGCTACCTTGCAAAATTAGGTAAAGAAAATCAAATTAAATCCAAGAAAAACTGATAAGAATTTGAGACAAAGTTTATTACTAAAATAAGAAATTAGTAGAATTAAAACAAGAAGCTAGTTCTTTGAAAGCAAGAAAAATATTAATCATAGAACCAGTCTAATGGAAAATAGAAACACAAATTATACATACTAGAAATGAAAGAGGGCCATCATGTAGAGCCTACGGACATTCATAGGATAAGAAGTCAATATCATGACCAACTTTATACTCAGAGCTAGTATAACTTAGAAAAAGTAGAATACTTCCTTGAAAAAGAGTCCAAAGCCAGATGTGGTGGTACATGACTTTAATCCCAGCCTCGGTAGGCAGAGGTAGGAGGATCACCATGAGTTCAAGGCCACCCTGAAACGACATAGTGAATTCCAGGTCAGCTTGAACTAGAGTGAGACCCTGCTTTGAAAAACCAAAACTAAAACCAAAACCAAAAAAAAAAGTCCATTCAATCTGATGATCTGATGCTTGGGAAAATAGAAAATATACATAGATTAATATTTAGAGAACAAAATTGTTCCTATTCATTTTATACAGGTCTAATAAGATACCCATATGAAGTCTTGGAGGTACAAAAACATGCATCATGAAATTTGGACTCATTAAAATTAAAATTTAGAATTCAAAGCTGATCTCTGAATGAGCATGTTACAAAAATTAAAGGGCCAACCATAGACCGAGGAAAATCTTAGGAAATAAATATCTGGGAGGAACATGTTAGTGTTTTTTTGTTACTCCCAGTCTAATAGCTATGCAATAGTATCTCTGGGGGGAATGTGGAACAGTAATGCACATTCACTTCTATTTTGACATGACATTATGGCATGACAAATAGACAACTAGTTTGTAAGACCATTAGGCAGCTTCTCACAAAACATATTTTCTACTACATGGTCCAGCAATCATGCATATACATGAGGGTAGCACCAGGACCTCAGTTTCTCTATTACCAGTGCTTTGTTATATCACTCAGCTACCCACCTAGTACTAAAGATGAAGATTGTCATGTTATACATTTTATAGATGTAATAACTTAATTGGTAAGGTAGGATTAAAACCAGCAATCATGTATATAAAAGAAGGATAACTTTTAAAACATAATAAAACAGGGCTGGAGAGATGGCTTAGTGGTTAAAGGCAATGCTTGCAAAACCTGGCCACTCACCCCCACTGGGTCGACTCCCCTGAATGCAGTGCCAGTGTAAAGCCAGAGAACACAGTGATGCATACATCTTCAGTTTGTTTGCACTGTCAGAAGGCCCTGGCATGCCAATTTTCTCTTCTCTCTCTCTCTTTCTCTTTATCTGCCTGAAAATAAACAATAAACTAAAAAAATTAAAAACAAATGAGGGAACAATGTAAATTCACTGGGGAATAAAGCAAGAAAAAGGAATAACAATATAATATTTTTTCAATTCCCCAAATATCAAAAAGTGAAGACAAGAGACACATGTCTATAAAAGTTAAAAGTATGGTAGTTTTGGGCTGGAGAGATGGCTTAGTGGTTAAGCACTTGCCTGTGAAGCCTAAGGACCCCAGTTCGAGGCTCGGTTCCCCAGGTCGCACATTAGCCAGATGCACAAGGGGACGCACGCGTCTGGAGTTCGTTTGTAGAGGCTGGAAGCCTTGGCGCGCCCATTCTCTCTCTCTCCCTCTATCTGTCTTTCTCTCTGCATCTGTCGCTCTCAAATAAATAAATTAAAAAAAAAAAGCATGGCAGTTTTTAAACAACTGGAATCTCATTAATCATATTAATACCATTAATAAATAAAAAAGTAATGAATTATGACAAATAAATATGTTGGATTGAATGAAAATTTAAAATATATACTGAGTAAAGAGAGATAATCAATGTTCATTAGGATGTTCTGAATTAAGATCAAAGTATCTTGAAGAGGGAAGAAAACAAAAGCTTGTGTACCTATCTAATTATAAACAAAGTAGAATATTTCAAAGCTTATATTTATAAACTGAATTTTGATAATAATTACTTTCAAGACATGCTTATGGACTCATTCTACACTGATATGCAATGAAATACATATCTTCAATTCAATGATTGCTGAAGTAAACAATAAACTCACAGTAAGCCCCCTACTGGCTATGCTCTGTAATCAAAGCACAAGAAGCTAGTTATTCATGAAGGCTATTGAGGAATCTCATTTTTTTAAGGAATATGTAATGGTTATTGATCAAGGAAAACAATGATAGAAAGGTATTTTATGAATTGTGAATATCTACCTAGGTTACTGTTCCTAAAGTGGTGAGTATGGACATTTCAGATATAGATAAGAAAGGAAACGGGATATCAATAACCTTATATATTTCAATGAGCTAAAATGTAACATACAGCTTGAAAAAAAAAGTAGAAGATTAAAAAATTAGATTGGATGTTAAGTAACTAGATTTCATTTTTTAACCTTGAATAAAAGTCTTTGAAAGGTTAATAGAATCCGTCATTAGCTAGTGAGACGAGTCTAGAGAAGTGGCACCAAGAACATACATTAGCTATAAACGAGACATCATAGGGTACCTATAAGCATTTAAAGAAGATATTTAGAAGACAAACACAAGCCCACTCTTCAATATCAAGCTACCATCAATCATGGGGTATAAGAGGGCCTAAACCTACCATATTGTCTATCAAAAAAGTAAGTCTTATCTCAATTTTCTGGGTGCTAACTTACTCTCCGTTGGAGAATCTGCTTCTCTTTTCCAGATAGATGCAGATCCTAAGAAGAGAGCTGCCCCAACATACCTCAAAAGGGGCCCAACTGAAACTAAGGACAACTGGCGAAATAAGCAAGGGTGATGTTTTCCTGTGAACCGGAGACCAACACAGAGAAAAATCAACTCCTACCAAATCAGAGAGCCAGAGCCTCAGAGGCCCCCAACACCTCAGCACTGAAGCAGACCAAAAATGAACCCAACATGGCTCAGAGAAATTTTGAGGAAGAGGGGGTGGAAAGAATGTCAGAGTCACATGTTGGGTCATGATTTGCAGAGACATTTATCATACCAATAACTGGGGGCTAACTCCACAATGCACGACCCATTTTCATTAACAAGGAGGGTCTAATGGGAAGGGGTAGATCACAGATGAGCCTAAATAATGGTACCAAACTGCCTGTATTTACTGAAAAGAAAACTAATAAATTAAATATAAATTAAATATAAATTAAATAAAAATAAATAAATAAATAAATTTAAAAAAATAAATGAATACATGAGAAAAAAATAAATAAAAGAATAAACTGTTCCTTCAGACAAGAAAAAAAAAGATATTTAGAAGACTTAACATTATAACATTAAATCCAAAAATATAAAATTAAGCCGGGTGTGGTGGTGCACACCTTTAATCCCAGCACTCGGGAGTCAGAGGAAGGAGGATTGCCATAAGTTCAAGGCCACCCTGAGACAACAGAGTTAATACCAGGTCAGCCTGGACCAGAGTGAGACCCTACTTCAAAAAACCAAAAAAAAAAAAAATAAAAGTAAATAAATAAAATAAAATTAGCCCTTATCTAAGAAAATCACCTCACAGAACTGGGAAGACAGCTCAGCAATTAAAGTTGCCTAATTGCAAAGCCTACTGTCATGAGTTAAATCCCCCAACCATCTACATAAAGCTAGATGGGTATTTGTTTGTAGTAGCAAGAGTTCCCTGACATGTGTGTGAACACACACACTAATGCATGCACGTGTATGTGCACAAGTAAAAAAAAAAAAAAAAAAACTTTAAAGAAAAAATAATTTCACCAAAACTGGAGTTTTAATAAAATTTATAATCAAATCTTATTTCTTTAAAGTACTGTAAAACTGAGAAAAATATCAAGCTCAAATCTTGATTTTTCTTCTACTATAATTGTGAAACAAATTGAAAGCACACCTTTGCCATGTTTTCTACATAAAACTTAGTTTAGGAATAGTGGGAAGCTTTGGATGCAGTGAACTATGAACACGTACTTCTGAATATTTTAAATCACCAAATTTTCATGGGCAACCTCCTTGTAGAACAAAATATATCTTCTTTTATTTTATTAGATGTGTTTTTTTTTTTTCTTTTCTTCCTTTTCTTTTTGGAAAGTAAAGACCTCATAGAACTCTTGTGTAGTTGCTTACAGGAGAAAAGCTGCTCTCCTCCAGGCTTGTATTTACTGATTCTCTTTGACTTCAAGCTTCACACCATAATGAGAGGTTGCTAGCTATGAAAGGGAGAGTATGTGGAATTAATTGTAAGATTAAAGAGATGGAATATATAGTTTTACTCTACCAAATCTACTCTTGTGTGGCTTTTTGGAAGATCTTAGATTACATATGCCCTGAATGACAGAAGAGAAGTATGATCACATAAAAATTAATCCATAAATACTTACTGAGAGCTAATTCACACTCCTATAAATGGAACCAGCTATTCATATTTGGTGTGCACATTTGCTGACATTAGTTAATTCTTTCGTATTTCATAGTTACTGTTTTGAGTGAAAAATACATTGTGTGCACTTTTGCACTTCATTGTTTTCTATTTGAGCATTTTTTCTGTGAATCTTGGGTGAAAAAGTATACATGGCCAAATACAAGAACATGTTTCCCCCTTTTTTGCAAGATATTGTGAGCATCATTGTGCTCCCTATGGTTGTTTAATTGAAAGATATTTTTTGCTATGGGAATTGAATATAGATGGAAATATAAGTGGGGCAAAGAATGAGCAAATATGGCACAAAGATAATCAAGATGAGCCAGAGTGTGCTATTTTCTTGGTTGCTGTCAGGTGGACTCTCACATGCATATGAATGATACATTACCAAGTTTGGTTCCCTTTGGTCAGCTGGGTTCATAGGGATTTATGGAAAGTTGATTGGAACAGGGAACTAATGTTATACCAGTCATTTCTGTGGCATAGAGCACACAAGTTTATCAATGTGAAGCAAATGTTGTTGTATCTTCACCATTCTTATGGGCAGTTGTGTATGTCCATTTGACTAATAGGTCTTATATCTTTCTGAAAAATGTAGGGTTCCCATAAATGACTTCTATTTAAGGTTACTTTCAGTGAGTTTATGCATAGTAGTATGTTTGAATGAGGTTGGTTTCAATGATGTTTTCCTTCTAGGAAATGCTTTTACCTTTATTTAGCCATAGTCTTCCTATTAAACTATCATTTAATTTATAGTAAAGTTACAAAATTATAGAAAAATAAAATTTCTATAAGTAATGAGAAGTTTATTACTCCTATGTAATGCTTTTGTCTAATTTATAAGTCATATCACTGTGTCAAATCACAACGAAAAGAATTGATTTGCCACACTAAAGTTGTTGAATGTCATATAAAAATTGTCATACTTGAAAGCAGGCATCATCTTTTGTTCTTTGACTTAATACTTCCTCTTCTCCTCATATTTCTCTTTCCTTTGTCTATGCACAATATAGTGTTCTGTGTTAGGTTTCCTTTTCCATAGCAAGATTGTATCATTCTAGTCATGGCATCAGTGGAAATAATACTGAATTTTAATTTTCTTTACATTTTGAATGTGTTTCCATGCTTTTGAAAAATATACATATGTAAATAGTTTTAATTTTTCATAACATAAATTATTTATAATATTTAATAGTGCACTGACATAAATCTTTGCATTTTCTAAATAAATTTTATTAGAATAGTTTAGCTTGTTAGTATTTATTACAAATATTTTATTTATTTATTTATTTTAATTTTTTTATTTATTTATTTGAGAGCGACAGACACAGAGAGAAAGACAGATAGAGGGAGAGAGAGAGAATGGGCGCGCCAGGGCTTCCAGCCTCTGCAAGCAAACTCCAGACGCGTGCGCCCCCTTGTGCATCTGGCTGAAGTGGGACCTGGGGAACCGAGCCTCGAACTGGGGTCCTTAGGCTTCACAGGCAAGCACTTAATGGCTAAGCCATCTCTCCAGCCCACAAATATTTTAATTTAAATAAATTTGTTAGAATATTCAGTTTTATATATGCATTTATCTGTTCAAGTTTTCATATAGTTGACTGTAAAGTAGCTTTAGTAATTATATTGTTAAAATATTAATTTTTCTTTATTGGGGTCATTTTTAATATGATGGGACTTTTTAGACTTTTTAATAATTGGAATAACGACACCTTTGAATTTAAAGTAGAGGGATGTTTGGAAGGAAGGGGATTATAGTAAATATTAATATAAATCGATTAGAAAGATTAGGTATAGCCATATAGATATAGATAAGTTTTCATTGGAATCTCATAATGAGGTGAATTTTATCATGTTAAATATCAAGCATGAGGACAGATACTGGTATGGACAGATCAAGAGATGCCATACAGGAAAATTTTGAAAATGCTGTGGGCATTAGATGGGAAAAAGCAAGGATCTGATTATTCTAGTAATATTCTACCTAGCCATACAGAAAAAGGATTGAGGGCTGGTTAGATGGCTTAGTAGTTAAGGCAATTGCTTTCAAGCCCAAAGGACCCAGGTTTGATTCCCCAGTATCCATTCAGGCCAGATGCACAAGGTGACACATACCTCTAGAGTTATTTTCAGTGGCTAGAGACCCATTTTCTCTCTCTCCCTCTCTCTCTTTCTCTATCCCTCTTTCTTTGACTCTCTCCTTATTAATTACATCAATAAAAAATTTAAAAGCTTAATGTCCATTATATTTCTAAGTATGTTTAAGAAAAGACTATATTGCATATAAATAGAAAACATTTTAAATAAATTGATGACTTATTTGCTGAACACTTACCACATAACAGATGTTGTGCTACTCAATGGATGTGCATTATCCTATGTCGCTTCAATAACACTCTATGGGATATTATTTTAATGTGCATATAGTGAAAAGTAAGATTATATCAAGGTTTAGCCTAAATATTTAAGGCTTACTAATATGGTCTAGTTTCATGTAGAAATATTTACACACAATGTGCCAGAAAGTTGAATTAAAAGTTAATGATTAGTATGTGAATATAAACCCCTTTAAAAGATTATGTAGGGCTGGAGAGAACACAGTGCTTAAGGCACTAGCATGTAAAACACAACCATGCAGGTTTGATCCCTCAGTACCCTCATAAAGCCAGATGCACAAAGTGGCCCATGTACCTGGGGTTCATTTGCAGTACTCTGGCATGTTCTCTCCTTCCCTCCCTCCTTCTCTCTCTCTCTCTCTCTCTCTCTCTCTCTCTTTCTCTCTCTCTCTCTCTCTCTCTCTCTCTTTCTTTCTCTCCTCTCTTCTTGAAAAGTAAATAAATAAAACTAAGTTTATGTATCTTTTTCTTTAGCAGAACTGAATTGCAAGGAATGGTTCTATCAACCTATGCTTTAATATACTATAGTACTTGTTTTAGTCTTCCTGTTCTTTTTATTACAAAAAGACTACAGTTTGATTTAGGAAATATAATCAGTCAGTTGAGCAAATATACCTTCATCGGGAAATCATATAATACTACACCTGTCTGAGATTCTTAGGTATAATCCTAAAATAATATTAATATTAAGGTAGATTTTATGTAAAAATGCTTAATGCTAAGTACATGTGCATGTAAATATGCATATGGCTGTGAATATATATTTACATATATGAAATGTACATTGTTAAACAAATACAAACTCAATGGCAAATTAGAAGTCTGTATTCAGTTAAGTTTGAGCTCATTATGAATTATGCATATTTTCTGAAATTCCTGGTTATGTGTTCTGTAAGAGGTTTGCCTCATGTGAAAGATATTACAAGCACATAGGCCTCCCATGACATCGTCCTGATGACCTAAGACAACTTATAACACATGTGGATTGTAACTGGATTATTCTATTAGCCAGGATCACAGGTCATGCCTAAGGATAATTTTCGTCTTTGCTTTATGTTCGTATTTCATGGTGACAGAGCTAGCAGCGGAAGGGCAGTGAGATGCATGTGATTGAAGAGGACAGCCTTAGCTACTTTTGCTCAGATGCTTTGTTCCGAAAATGGTGAAAGTTCTGTTTATGCTGCAAATCTGAACCAGAGCACTGTAGGCGATTACCACTTCCTGGAGCAGTGAGCGGCAGGTATGTGCTGCCATATCCTCAACACATCGGTACTCCATATGCCTGAAGAATGTCACTGAAGTCTGGCAGCAATTTTGAAAGGCTCTTGACATGTTGTTTGGTGTCATTCTTTCATAGGAATTGCCTGGGGTTGTGACTGAAAGAAAGGGGAAATTGTCGCAACCAAGCTACACAAAAGCCTAACAGAAATAAAAGGATATGGAAAAGGTCTCTAGCAAGGAACAGTTGCAGATGATTTACTGAGAACAGGAAGGAGAGAGAATGCATAGGCCAGAAGGGGAGAAATAAAGAACGGGGGAGGAAGAGATAGTAACACCAGATGCATAGAGTACGCAAAGTACTATTAGTTGTATGCTTTTTAAGTTCAATAATGAAAACAAACAAATTGACACAACAAAATGTGAGGCTTTGTCTCTTTGACACATTTTGAAAATTCATCTGAGAAGCATTGAATACAGATATAATTTTTTTCTGGTCAATTGTTATCACAATAGGCAAACATTTTAGAATTACAAGTATCTCAGTTACTATACCAGGTTGTCCCTAAACCCAAAACAGCTTGATTTACAAGAATCCCTACATTCTTTCCCATTCAGCCATTTTTTGCAGAAATCATGTAGCATTCTTAGTACATTGATAGCTGAGATTTTTTAAATATCTCATCATTATCAAGTTTATGAAGTCATTAGACAAATCATTTGCTATACCAGCATAATTGAACAATTACAGAAATTTGTTGTTTTAATTTATACCTGGACATCTACAAGAGATGAAGTGTTTACTTACAGATTATTGTTACTGGCATGGAAAATGGGAAAGGAAACTAGGTAATTTGCTTTTCATGAAGCTAGATAATCTTGACAATGAGACTGTCATGGGATGACCTTAATAGTGATTAACATTTGTGTGATCATGATATTGTCTGTTTTCCAATATCTTTGAGTAAATTAATCTTTCATTAAAAACAATAGCTACAGACAACATAATAAAGACATTCATCTTAATTATAAAATATCTGAGAATGCCAAATTGTTGTGACTTAATAACCGCATACGTATGTATGTGTGTGTGTGTGTGTGTATATATATATATATATATATACATATGCACATATATATAATTATTTATGTATAATTTTCTGTGTATTTATTTTGGACCTTTATAGACATGTGTACCTAACAATGTTGTGACCAGTAACAGACTTCAGAGATGATGGTGAGGCCACAAGAGCATGTTATCTACTGACACTCATTCTATGAGTTTGTGTGAGTACACTTTAAAGTTTGCACAGTGGCAAACTCATGAAGAAATTCATTTCTCAGAAAATACTCCCATTAGGCAGTTCCTCATTACATTTGTTTATATTACTTTATTTTTATCATAAAAACCTATACATTGTCCTATTTTTAAGTACTATATAGCCCTTGACATGTCAAACTGATAATATAGCATTAAGCCAATATTGTTACTATTTACTTGTATAGAAAAATAGAACTTTCCTGATTTAAACTTTTATGAAATAACTCACAGGAATAACTCTAAAATCAGATGTGAATACATTAACCTAATTATCTTTAACAACACAAAAGGGAGGAAGATAGTTGCAAAAAAGCGATCATATATGAATATAAAATTTTCAGGAGCTGTGTATTCAAACAGAACATCAATGTAGATAGTAGTATGCTCATTCTCTTCTATTAGATCTCCAGGTTTCTCCTTCCTTTGACGATTTTCATTGTTTTAAGTCTGTTTAGAAGAACTTAGATATAATACAAGACAATAACAAAATATTTAGCCAAGCCTGGTGGTATGTACCAATAATCCCAATATTGGAGAGGCTGAGGTGGGAGAATCAAAATATCGAGGCTAGCCTTAGCTATGTAGTGAGACTCTATATCAACACAACCCTCCTCAATAAAACATTGTTAAATAATGCTTACAGAAATATAGTAAGAAAACCAAATATTAAAAATAAGGATATTGAAATAATTAGGAAAAATAAAGATCTGATGGCTTGTATCAAATACAAAGCTGTTTTATTTAAATCTAAGAATCAAATACGAATACCACCATATAATGAATTGCAACAAAATAATATTTGCTAGTTTTCAGTTGCTTCCAGTATGCACTAACATTTATTGTGCAGTCAGGACATATGTATGTCTTAACATGTCATCTCAAGAATACATTATGAAGAGATAGCTCCATGGCCACAGGCACTTGCAAAGCCTGCTAACCCAGGTTTGAGTCATTTGAACCATGTAACGCCAGATACACAGAGTGGAGCATATATCTGGAGTTTACTGATCATGGCAAGAGATCCTGGCCTGTCTGTGTTCTCTCTCTCTCCCTCTCTTTCTCTCTCAAATAAAATATTAAAAATGTATTTTGAATATTTTTTTATTTTAATAGTTTTATCAAGAAGTTTTATCAAATAATGCAAATTAGTTTAAACAGTACATTTTAAAAGTGATGTATTAAATATGACAATAGAGCTTTCAGTAGAAATTCAAAACAATTTTTATTTGCTAAAATATTTGGAATTATATGTTAGTAAAAATGGAAGAACATACGGTGATGTTAATAGAGTTTAAATTTGAGCAATATTTTTAAAGTTTGTATAAATAAGAAATAAAGTTCAATAGAACAAGGTTAAAAGATTTTAAAATATGACATTAAACTTAAAAAACTGAAAAAAATAAAAGTAAAGAACATTCTATTATGACAATTATGGTCAATATGATAAATCTATTGTAAGGTTATTATGCCTTGTCTCAATACACTAGGTTTATGCTCCTGATAAGCTCATTTGTTTTGAATATAGACAGCATCATAAAACAATTATTGCTACTTGTGGTAAAATTGAATATCAATATTTTAAAATATAGGACTCAGTAATGCAGCTAACACCACCAAGAAAAAAAGTCAATTAGTTTACCTCCTAAGCTGGAAGCTAGGAAAGGTTGCTTTAACGTGGACAAGTCAGGTAAAACCACCAAACCCTGAGCCCTGGAAGGGAAATGACACTTACTTAACATGGTGGTTGTGATGCTGACAGATATATTTCCAAGAAAATATGTACAGAATTTAGTTTTCTAGAAAAAGTCAAGTGAAATTACTTAGAAATGTAAAATTTGAAATATATCTTCTAGAAATACATCATAAAGGAGATGGATCATAAGTAACATCCAAACTAGGACCTAATGCAATTTAAAGTTGATATGGGATGATAACGCCATCAAATTTCATTTTATTTATTTATTTGAGAGAGAGATAGAGGCAGATAGAGAGAGAATGGGTGCATCAGGTCTCCAACCACACTGCAAATGAACTCCAGACACATGTGCCACAATGTACATCTGTCTTACGTAGTTACTAGCAAATCAATTCTGCATTTTTAGTCTTCATAAGCAAGTGCCTTGACCACTAACCCATCTCACCAGCCCAAATTCCACCGCATTTAAGTAGATGAACTCTCTAGTAGTCTGTATACTAAAAGTATGCATTCATTATTTTTGGTGCTATAATCTGAAACCCAGGAGTGCTATTCAAGGATCTTTATCAAAGTCTCTGGATTTAGTGTTGCATACAGTTATATCTCAAACATTTTTTTCAATGTTAGCAGAGGGCAAATGTTTCTTGAGTGCTTGTGAAATAAATGGATGGACATGTGGATTAATGAAAGCATGAATGTATATCAGAATGCCTATTTTGTATCTCCATTTTAGTGAATAGGTCTTTGAGATGTTTACAGAATGCACAATGCTTTGTGTTGTATAATATAAGAAGATATGTTTGCTGCCACCAAAGAAACTAAAATCAGCTTAGTAGAGGACAGGAAAAAGGCATGTAAAAAACTATGTGTAATGCCACTGGTAAGGTCCATGAACATAGATCATGAACATAGATAGCCTTGGAATTTCCAGAAAGGCATACCAGAGAGGAGATAGGTTTGAAAGGAACTTGGTGACTTGATAGAAGGTTCATTTTAGTTATCTGAATCTCTATGAATTATTACGTAAAATAAGAGAAGTAGAGCCCACAGCCAAGTAAAGAGAAAGGCGTGCGTTTGCTTTCAATGTAGAAATTGTCAATGAGAGGTATATAGGTGAGGCAGGTCAACAAGGATGAATTGACTTGGGCGAGGCTACTTGCCTACTTACTATCAGTATGTAGAAAGCTAAGGCAAAAACCATGCAAGGCAGCAACACGCTAAATTTCAGGGAATGAAAATAGCTTTTGAGAAGCCCAGAGGGAAATCCGAAATCCAGGTGCCATTACATCTTGCTTGTGATACCTCCATTCATTCATAGTAGTGAAACTTGCTCAAATTCCTTTTATAAATCAAAGGGAATCTCCCCAAGATGTGAGCCTAAAAATATTAATTCCACTCTTTTACAGGTAAGCATATGTGTCCTACTGAATACATGTTGTTGGCACTTTTCATCATTAATTTGAAATATACTTACATGTCTTTTGAGATTTTTTATATTGAAAATAAGAATGTTTCAGCATCAAAATATAAAACACAGCTCTTCAAATAATATTAATGAGGCATGTGTAATTAATTTAGAATCATGCATATAATGTGTATTTATTGAAATGTCTGTTATCTTATTTTACATTCCCTTTTAACTGCTTGAAGTTAAATGCATTTATAAAACCTTTGCCTTAGAACATCATAATGTAGCACACATTAAATTTTTTCTTCATTTATCTAGGTTTGAAATTGGGTAGCTTATAATATGAATATAAAACCATGCTTGCTTTATCTAGTTGTATGTAATAGCTACTTCTTAAGTGATAATTTTTAAAGTAAGCAATATGCCTGTGAAATTTCACAAATGTGTTGTTTCTGCTAAAACTATGTCAATAGCTGACTAATATTACAACCCATTATAAGTAAAACTTCAAGCCTACATTCTCTTGCTTATATAGTCACAGAAATAGGTTGTGATGTGAAACATTGACAATATAGAGATGATTTTTTTTTCTTGAATCTTTATTCATGGATTGTTCCCTTATTTTACTTTGCAAAGGAAGATTTAAACACTAAGCTTTGTTCAGAAGTTGAGTGTTTGCAATTTCCAAGTACTTACCAACACCAAAGAGAGAGAGAAAGACAGAGAGAGAGAAAGAGAGAGAAAGAAAAAGGGAGAGAGAAAGAGAGAGAGATGGAAAGCAAGTGCATGCATGTCAACAAGTTGCCTAACAATCAAGACAATAAACAAAACCATAAGGCTGGGAAGAGCCACCCCTCCTCCAATTTATAGATGAATAGAATCAATGCTTCAGAAAATTTCCCTGGAGGGTACAGGGTGGAATTTGGAAACTGTAAAAGGAGCAATGAAAACAAGAAGAGCAGATGGAAGCTATTAAATCAGAATAACATTGCCTCTCACAAAGACACAAATCAAATGTCATGAACTTCTATTATTGACAACACAGGCAGGCAGCAGCTATCTTTGGACTTAAAAAATATAGTATATGCAATATTACACTATAAATAGTCATAAATTCTGCCTCAGTAATTGTTGTGCACCTGGGAGGTACACAATAAAGATTTGTTTTTTTATGAAATTGATCCTAATCTTAATAGAGTCACATGTCTACACATTGTGAAGAAGGGAGAAAAACTGACAAAAGTTGGTATAAATTTTATTTTGTAAACATGCAAAAGTACTCAAATGGGAAAATAGGCAAATTATTTGAATTCATTGCTATGACCAACCAATTTAGAATAAAAAATATTACTTGATGATTTTATATATATTTTATCCACTCACCAGTAATTCTTACTTCTTTATCAGAAGTGATCAAAAGCTCTTGACACATGCTTCCCACCTGGATTCTCTCCATGACCTCTATATCCTCGATGGAGTCTTTTAACGCCTTATGAAGGCATGAAATTATTGAAAGATTTGGAAATAAGATTCTTCAAATGGGGCTCTGGGATCTGAGGTCACATTGCTGTACCTGCTTGTTCTCCTTCTATGGTTATGTGTTCTCTTGATCTTCCACTGGCCCAGCTGTTGGTGCACATGTGAGCACAGATGAAGGTCAATCACCTCCTTCCTGATGCCCTTACTCACATGACTTCATCCAGTGGATGCTGCTCAGTGGATGGCTATATTCCTCCTGCCTTTTCCCCAAATCTCATTTGAAGCCATATTTCATCAGAGATATTTTCTATAAAATTCCATACATTTGCCATTGTTATACCATTCTACATTTCATCCTTTATTATTTTATTGCTTTCTACACCATCCAATCAATACTAGAGGCACTATGCCACAAAACTTGGCAATGGAACTTCTTGATAAGGAAAAACTGAAGAAAAAGGAGAGGTGATGTGGAGATTCCTGAGAAAGACTAGAACGCTCCCCCATGACCTCATTAAATTAACTAATAAGTTAAAAGATTCAAAAGATAGATGTTCATTCTTTGTTGTTTCTTAAGGTTTAATTAAATTTACAAAGAATCTGAAGAAATGATTTCTAGAGTGAGTTTTAATCTTTGAATTACCAATAATATAATTGATGAGAAATGGTTGATTTTATTTATCTCCCCAGGTATACTTTTTGTATTTGTATATTAGAAGTAGGCCACTTCACAACTTACATGCATGCTTACATGGGTGCTTCAGACTAAGAATAAATGAAATCTTTTGAACTATCAATCATTCCTTGATACTGTAGATGTTATACTCATTCAGGTCTGCAACTGAAAGGTATATAGAAATAAACAACAGATTATTCCAATATATCACCTTATTATTCTTTCATTTAACTTCATTTTTTTATTAGTTTGGGTGTATATGTAGCATTTGTTTATGTGTGTGTAATGTATGCATGCCTATATAGATCCATGTATCTATTCACATACATGCAGTGCCTCTATCACTATTCTACCTTGTTTCTTTGAGGCAAAGTTTCATGCTGGGGAGGAGGGCATATCTGCCTCTTTGGAGATTGAACTCTGGTCCCTTATGCTTGCATAGTAATACTTCTACCAATGACTCATCTCTGTAGCCCTGTGATATTTATCCTTAACTTTTAGTAGAGTTGACTGTTTCTTGCTTCCCCTCTGTCCCATGCCTGTGGCAATTCACATGGACATGTGTAAGTCAGACTCCTTGACCATGGAAAGCAAGTCATATTCCTTAATGAGCATCACCTATGTCATATGAAATTTAGGGAGCTTAAAAGTTTGTTTTGTCACTGTTATTGCTGTATTATTGTATTATTGCTGTATTAAATCCTTTGTTCTACAATTGCAGGTCATTACTTAGTTTGCTAAATGGGCACAAATTGCCAGTTTATCTAACAAGTTATTTAAAGCTCTATTTATATGTAGAATATAGATACTCCCAAGTCTTAATCAAATGTACAGTTTCATAGCACAGTGTTGGCCTGGAAAATGGCTAAATACATAAGGTGCTTGCCTGCAAAGCCTGATGACCCAAGTTTAATTCCACAGTAGTCATTTGAAGTTGGATGCTCAAAGTGGTACATTTGTCTGAAGTTTGTTGGCAGCAGCTAGAGGCCCTGGCACACCCACACCTATGCTCTCCCTTTCTCCCTCTCTCTGCTTATAAAGAAATAAGTAAATAAATATTTTGTAAAAAATTAAAAAGCTCAATGTTATCAATTAAAAATTTCTTTTTTATTTTATTATTAAAAACATTGTACTTACATATTTACTTATTTGAGAGAGATAGAAAGAGGCAGATAGAGAAAGTAGGTATGCCAGGGCCTCCAACCAATGCAAATGAACTCCAGATACATGCACCACTTTGGTCAGGTGGCTTACATTTGTACTAGGGAATTGAACTTGGGCCCTTAGGTTTCATGGGCAAGTGCCTTAACTGGTGAACCATCTCTCCAGCCTACTTTAACATTTCTTTCTCTGTGATTATATTAACTCATAATTTGGTATAAACATAGCTAATCACAAATGTTTCACTTCTTTGCATTTTTTTGCTCAATCATTTACTTCATTATTTTAGTATCTGCAAGTTGACATTAAAATGATAATAATGATTAATATCAATAGTTTCAGAACTGATTATTTAGGGAAATATAGGAATTAATATTTGTGAATAGAACAAAGAAAGACTTTAAATTTAGATTTCATTGTCTTTCATCCAAATGTCTTTTTCTTCATTTATTCATATATAGATCATTATAATTACAATGATGGTGGCAATAAATATGAGGGTACGACTACTACCAGTTATGATAGAGTGATATGTGATATGCTACACTGACTTAAACTTACTCTGCCTGTACAGACAAAGTTTTCTTGGGCCTAAGAGGGAGTGGACCTCACTGAACAGCAGAAGCATGATGTGAGTTTTAATGACCAAAGAAGCACTAGGGAGGGAGGGTGTGGTCAGAGATGAAGGGCCAGCCATCCCAAGTCCTGTTGTTTAACTGACTGCTACAATGTGGACTAATCACTTTTTTGAGTCTATTTCCTTGGTAAAATTAATAGAATAATATTTACCTCTGAAGATCGCTATGAAAATTAAAGGAGGCAATACATATATAATGCTTTGAAGGACAGCTGCGACATAGGGAAGTGTATTAGTTGTTTTTCTCATTGCTGTGAAAAAAATACTTGAAAAATTTTTTCTTAAGTAAGAAAGGGACTATTGTGTCACATAGTTTGTGTTTGAGGGAATGTAGTCCACCATGGCAGGGAAGGCATGGTGGGAAGACATGAGGCAGCTGGCCATACTACAATGCACAGGCAGAAAGTAGGGAGTAATGAATGCTGGCCCTCAGCTTTTAATCTACTATGTTACTTATTATTCAGTTCAGTAGCCCAGACTGTGGAATGGTGATGTGCACATTCAAAGTCAGTTTTCCCTCTTCATTTAAACTTACAGGAAACACTATCACAGACATGCTGAAGATGTGTCTCCCAGGTGATTCTAAATCCAACCAAATTGGCAATGAAGTTTGCCTTTCACAAGTCTCACCTTTATCAACAATACACTTTAAACCAAAAGTCATCAGAAGAGAAAAAGAAAGTCACTCCATACTGATGAAAGGAATAATTCACTGAAAGGATGTTATAACTCTAAACATATATGCCACATAGGCACCCTGAATTTCCAATTAAACAAAATCTTCTATATATAAATGCCAGCACAATAAAAGTGGGCATTTTCAATGGCTCACTATCACCAACAGACAGATCATCTAAACAGACAACAAATAGAGAACCAATGGAGCTAAGTGAAAACTCAGATCCAATGAACTTAACAAATATCTACAGGATATTTCATTCAAAGCCAACAAACTGTCCATTTCTCTTAGCAACACATGAAAATTTCTCTGAAATATGGCACATATTAGGATACAAAGCAAGTCTTCAAAAATTCATCCAAAATGAAATAGATATTTTTCTTTTATCTGACCACAATGCAAGTGAAGCTAGAAATTAATGAGAGAAACAACAGGAAGCACAAAAACTCCTGGTGATGGCATAATGAACTCACAGTGAATGGGTGTTTGAAGACATCAAGAATGAGATAAATAGTTCCTAGGATTTTAATGAAAATAAAAATAAAATGTTACAAAACCTATTGGACACCATAAAAACAGTGTTAAGTGTGAAGTTTAAAGCTCTCAACATCTGCATAACAAAGTTTTATTATATTATTATTATTTAATTACACATATGTATTATTATATTATTATGCTATAAATAAATAATAATCAATATTAAGGCCTTGGGGGGAAAAACAAGAACAATCCAAATTAAAATATTCCAGAAAGAATGAAATAATCAATGTCAGGGCAGAAACCAATGAATTAGAAGTGAAAAATAAATAAATAAATAAATTGAATAAACAAAGAGTTTGTAATGCAAAAGAATAAAAATGTTTCATAAACACCTAATAAAATTAACCAAAAGGAAAATAAGACTTTAATCAATAAGTTTAGAGGTGAAAAGGGAGCTATTACAACGGATTTGAATTAAACTGAAATGCTCATATAAACATGTTTCAAAAACCCATATGCCACAAAATTAGGAAATTTGGAAGGAACGGGTGAATTTCTTGATATACATGAGTAACCAAAGTAAAACCAAATGCAAAAAGATAAACAATTTAACCAGAGAAACAACAAATATCAAGATTTAAGCCATAATTAAAAATCTCACAACCAAAAAGAAATTAGACTCATACAGATTCAGTGATGAATTCTACCAGTTTTAAAGAAAATCTCAAGCCATTGCTTTTCAAGTTATTTCATAAAATTAAAAAGAACAAAGTACTCACTAAATTATATGAAACCATCATTACAATAATATGAAAACTAGACAGAGACATAATAAAAGTAACATGATAGGCTAATATTTTTGATAAATTAGATGCAAAATTCCTCAATAAACTTCTGGCCAATTGAATCCAAGGACACATTAATGGTATCACCCACCTTGATCAAGTGGACCTCATTCCAGGAATGCAAGGACGAATCAAATCATGAAACTCTATAAGCATAATACATCATATCAATGCACTTAAGGATAGAAATTGCAAGGTTATCCCAATAGATTCATAAAAGGCCTTAAACAAACATATCTTTTCAAGATAAAAACATAGAAGAAACCAGGGATGGAAGGATCATAACTCAATATATTAAAAGCTATATGGATACAACAAACCCAAGGCCAATATAACACTAAATGTGAAAAAGCTTGAAGCATTCACATGAATATCTTTAACAAGACAAGTGTCTCCACTCTACCCACTGCTACTTAACATAGTACTTGCGGTCTTTGCTAGAGCAATATCTAGGAATATCTCTAACCAAGGAAGCATAAGACCTGTAGAAAGAAAACATTCAAATACTGAATAAATTGAAGAAGACACCATAAAATAGAAACATTAGAACACTGAAGCAATTGACAGGACTCCACAAAACAATAGACCACCCACACTCATGGGTTAAAAGAATTGATGATAATGAAAATGGCCATCCCACCAAAAACAATATACAGATTCAGTGAAATTCCAATCAAATTTCCAGCAACATTCTTAGCTGAAATAGAAAAATAATTTTAAAATTCAAATTCACATGGTAGTACAGAATGTATTAGATAGCAAAAAATATCCTTAGGGAAAGAATTTTGCTGATGGGTATCACCAACTTGAATTCAAGTTAAACTGCAAAGACATAGTGATAAAACCATAGTTGTACTGGCATAAAACACAGACACATTCATCAATGTAGTAGAATCAGGGATGCAGGTATAATGTCAAGTAACTATGGCCACCTTAAGTTTAACAAAGAGGCCAAAACAAACACTGGAATGAAGACTGAATTTTTAAAAAGTGGTGCTGGAGAAAATGGATATCCACCTGGTATAAAAACAAGCCTAGACCCTTCTCTCTCACTGTTCATAAAAATTAACTCCAAATAGATCAAGGACCTTGATATAAAACCGGGAATTGTGAAAGAATTAGAGGAAAAGTACTGAGAAAAGAAGTTCTGAATAAGACCACAGTAACACAGAAATAGAATAAAAACTCAACCAATGTCATCTTAGGAAACTCAAAAGTTATTGCGCAGCTGAACAAACCATCAGTAGAGTCAATAGCCTAAAAATGGGAGAAAATTTTCACCAGCTACATATCTGACAGAGGTTTAATTTCTAGACTATGCAAAGAACTAAAAACACAAAGCTCTCTGTGCAGTCAACCCAGCAAAATCATAGGATAGGGAACTGCACAGAGAGTTGTAAAATGAAGACATAAAGATGACCAATAAACATTTTAAAATTTTTTCAACATTTGCAGCAATCAGGGAAATGCAAATTAAAACTAATTTGAGATTCCATTTTATATCATTCAGAATGGATATCATCATAAAATATAATAATCAAATGACAAAAAATGTTGGTGAGGGTGTGGGGAAAAAGGAACTCTTGTTCACTGTTGGTAGGACTGTAACCTGGCTATGCCAATATTGAAATCACTGTGGAGGTTTCTTGAATATCTAACAATAGATTTATTATTTGACCCAGCTATATGCTGGGTATATACTCTACTGCTTCTCTTCTTTACTATAGAGATACTTGTTCAGCTCTGTCTGTTGCTGATCAATTCACAATAGCTAGGAAATCATATCAGCATGGAAATCAAATAACCTTTCAACTAATGAATGGATAATGAAAGTATAGTACATATACACAGTGAAGTTCTGTTCAATGGTAAATACTGAAGAAATTCTGAAATTCACAAGAAAAAGAATGGATCTAGGAAAAAACAAAACAAAACAAACAAACAAACAAACAAAAAACTTCTTACAGTGATTGAGGTAGCATAGGCTCAGAAAGACAACTGCTGAAGGTCCTCTCCCATATGCGATTCCTAGTTTGCAGAAGTTAGCTTTATAAGTTATATCAATAAAAGTGATCAGGAACCTTGGAGAGAGGAGAAACAATTAGGGATTGGAAAAGGGGTTAGTAGACAGGAAACAGCAGATAAATACAGGGGGTAGAAATAAATGGGGGGGGGGGCAGGGGAAACAAAGGATCAGAAGGTGAAGGGTTATGCAATACTAAAGACAATATAAATGAGTTTTTGAAAACCTACTCATTAGCTGGATAAAACATACAATATTTTTAAAAAGAACAAAGATGGAGAAGTACCCCGATTGGGTGGAGAAACCTTTACCCAGAAGCCATAGGTTGTAAATCCCAGTAATATTAATTGTATCACCTTTCTCTCCCCTGCAGTGAACTTCTGGTCAGGGGTTCCCATGAGGCCCACAAAACAGTGCAGGCCATTTAATAGAGCTTGGTTACCAATCAAAACTAGATGGCAAGATCCTCTTGCTGAAGATACCACAAGCTAAAATCAAGATGGAACTGAGATGGAAGCCATAACCCATTTGCATAGCTATCAAGGTACTGAAAAGTGCTGTGAGAGCTACCGGGCAAAAAAATCATGAACAGTCTAAAGAAATGCTGGATCCTGCAAGCTAATGAACCTGTTGGACAAGATTTTCCTGTGGGTGCAACAATGGCACATAAGTTATGCAGGCAATTAATTGCTTCTGATTGGTTATGAGGCCCTTCCCAGTGGAAGGGAATTCATGCCTAGTACTGAGAATTGAATCAAAAGCCTATAGTTTGAAAGGTCAAAGACCACAGAGGAAAATACCCCCTGCTCTTTGGCTAAAAAGAAACGTTATGCCCATCAAAATACCTTCCAAGTACATATAATGTTGATGTCATTTTTGGTTAGTAAACCTTCTTTTTATAGATGGTGAAAGCCAAGGGGACCCAGGACTCATCAAAAAAAGAAGAAAAGAAAGCCAAATTGAGTCATCTCTATCACACCTGCCAGGGCATAGTGATCATTGCTGCTCTTACTGCTGTCCAGAGAAGCTTCTTTATAGAGATGGAAGTAGTAAGTGAGGAGACTAAAAACTCATCAAAGCAGAAAATAAGAGGTCATTGAGAGCTCAACACTAAAAGACATTTCTATCATGCCCTTCAAGTCTCAGAGAACACTGTGGAAGGAGAGGAGCAGAAGTAATTAAAGAGCCACAGTGTATGTGCAAAATCCCTCTTATGCAATAAAGTATATCTCACACTATTTCATAAGTGCAATCAAATAAACTGTTAATGTATATTATCATTATCATTGATACTATTTTTGTGAGTGGTCAACTCCCAAGCTCATATTTCTATCCTCCTCAAGGTAAATAAATTATTGGTTTTTACCCATGATTTCTCATACTTGGACCAATCATAGTAATATTTTGTCAGACATAGGCAGGGCCCTGGGTTAAAGCAAACTGAAGCTGTCTGACACAAAGGGCCCAGGCTATGGAGGGGTTGCAGCAACCTTGGATCATATCTTGACTGGACAAGCAGGGGAGCTCCTCCCCCTATTCTTGGGGGTTGCAGTGAGCTTGGACCCCCAGATAAAATCTCTGACCCAAGATTGGCACATGTAAGGCCACTCCTTCTCCAAGTATGGGATACCTGGACATTCAAATAAAACTTTGCCTATAACCCTGTGTCATTTGTCCAGTTGCCTAGGAAGCTCCTTATATGGTATCAGCCAGCAGCTTTGCACAGCCCCTCACCCTGCTATTGCCTACCTGCTAGACTGAATGTCCCACATTAGGTGTAGGTTAGCAACCTTGAAACCCGCCAGTCCCCTTAGGGTCCTCTTCCCATCTTCAACTGCTTACAAATCCATTTCCCTGACAATAAACGGAGAGCTGTTCACCAAAACTATCTCTCGAAAGTCTTTGCTTTCACGTGCTAACCACCCTGGTTGCCTGGGTGCCTTTGGGGGGATTGCAGCTGGACTGGAGAAACACACAACATTTTATTTATATTCTTCTTTAACTTTATCAAAACAATATACAATTATTGGGCTGGAGAGATTGCTTAGTGGTTAAGGTGCTTGCCTGCAAAACCAAAGGACCCAGGTTTGATTCCCCAGGACCCACGTAAGCCAGATGCACAAAGCAGTGCATGTGTCTGGAGTTTGTTTGCAGTGGCTGAAGGCCCTAGCAATTCACTTTCCTTTTCTCTCTCTCATAAATAAATAAATAAAAATATAAGAGTTATAACAAAAAAAAAACAATACACAATTATCTTTTCTCATAAATTTCTGATAATTTTAATATTATATATATAATATTAATGCTAAAATATGGGCATTTTTTACTGATACATGGCTTTTCAGTTTAAAATTATAAAATATTTATGCATTTCTTTATTTGGTAAATTAGTTATATTTGTTACTGCTGTATTTTTCTGTATACTATTGTATGTAAGGCAGAGTTCCTAAGAAGTAAATATCTGGATCATAGGACACAGGGATAGGTGAAGTTAATGATATGCTGTCAGTGGCTTCTGTAGAAACTATGGCAATTTTCAGGCTCATTGGAAACTGTGATAGTAACTAGTTTTTCCATGTTCATTTTAACAATTGCAGAATTGTCTTATTTAATTGATTGATTGATGAGAGAGAGAAAAAGAGAAAGAGGGAGAGGGAGAAAGAGAATGGGCACACCAGGGCCTCTAGCCCCTGAAAATGAACTCCCGATGCATGTACAACCTTGTGCGTGTGGCATGCATGGGTCCAGGCAAATCCACCTTGGTCCTTAGGTTTTGAAGGCAAAGCCCTAACTGCTAAGCCATCTCTCCATCCCAATTTTGTCTTTTCTATGGATTATCATAAAAAGCACCACATTCTGACTTCATTTACCTGATCATTATAGGGATTCAATGTATTTGTATATACTTACTGTTTCTTTATGTTTCATTTCCACCAAATGCCTACTTTTACTTTGACATTTCTTCATGGATAATTCAGGAAGATTCTTCATAGTTTCTCATATATTTGAGCATTATTATGTGGAAATTGCCATTGTTAGTCTGTGATTTTCATTTTTATTTTCTCTATGGTGATCTTTTCATTAACAGAGGTTCTTGAACTTCATGTGGAATCTTTTCCTTTAAGATCGTGCCTCTTGTGCTTACACAAAACTACTTTACCTGAAGTCCCCAGTGTACTACTTCCTCTTCTACAATATTATAATAGTTCTCCTTTACATCTCATTTGTGAGTAACTTTTAAGTGATCTATATGGAATGCATGAACCTTCATTTGCTTGTCTATATATGTAGTATGCATACATGCTTACATGTATATGGATGCTCAGGTAAGTGAGAGCATATGAACATGTGTGTGTTTCTGTGTGTAGAGGCTAGAGGTCAAAATTGAGTGTCTTCCTAGATCATTATCCATTATTATTATTATCATCATTATTTTGATGCATCTTCCTCTCACTCTCTCACTCATTCAAAAATAAATTAAATAAAATATAATGAAATAGTATATGAAACAGAATGTTGAACCTTAAGCGAGTAAGGTGATGAAAAAAAAAAAACCAACATATTTACCCTTTAAGTTTCTAAGGGTTTCAACAATTAAACTGTTATTCACAAAGATGTATCATGTGAACTTTCTGATTGGGAAAAACACAATGTCACTTCCCTGTTCAAAACTATCAGTGGTGCTTTTCTTTCTATTCAAAACACAATTTAAAGTCCGTACTTGAGCCAACGTGGTATGCAACAATTTAGCCCTTTTTCTCTGAGATACTGTGCTTCTAGAACCCCTTGTCTACCTTGTTCTAGATATTTCCCATGCACCAAGCCATCTTTGAATCCTCTCATTTCTTCTCTTATAAGGGTGGTAATTTAATTAGGTAGCTACTGAGAAAGTGAGTGAAAACTTAGTACATGGAAATATAATGTAAAGACAGTCTGGAAATTACAATGAGGAACATAGATTTTGTCACAGCTTCTATGAAGAGGTTTTTAAGTTGATCTCAGTGACATATAGAAAGCTTCCTGACATAGTAAGAAGCATTTGTAGAATGAATGAATGAACCAATACACAATAATTAAAACAGCTCTTTGATTTGGGTCACTCAGCTCCTTGACTGTTTACAAGTCATTTTGTTATCTAGACAGCCTTTTTTTTTTTTCATTTGTTTGTTTGTTCATTTGGTTGTTTGTTGGATTTTGATTTTATGAGATTAAAGTCTTACTGGTCAAAATCTCTCTGTACCCTAGCTGGCCTTGATAACTTGATCCTCTGATTCAACCTCCAGAACGCTAGAATTACAAGTGTGTGCCATAATGCCTAGCTGGCTATTTCCCTTTTTAGGTAAAATTATGTTATAGTCATCACAAAAACATTTGCTACATTTAACTCTCACTACATTTAGCTGTTATGAAAGTGTACTTCTGTTCGATCAGAATTTTTAGTAAGTTCATAATTTTTCACTTTTATTCCTGAAGCAGATTATTTAGCTTTGTGTACTGTTTTGGTTGTAGGATCTAGCATTCTAAGTGCTCAAAGGACTTCAGTAGGAAATTAAAATTCACTTAAAGCTACTTTTACTTAGTCACAGACAATTAATAGCTTTAGTTAAAGTCAAATATCAATGTGGAAATACAATTTTAATTTGTGCATTCATTACTAATTTCTTTTGGGGGAGCAAGTTGGTAAGAATACTTTTACTAATTCTTTAGCTAAATCAAATACAAGAAAATTTGCAATAATTAATAAAATGTATTCTTATTTTATAGCACTTCAAATTAAATTGCATATATAATACATACATATAAGAGTGAACACACACACACACATATGTATATATATTCTTCATACAATTTCATTCATCTGTAGAAGTGTAATCTCTTTTTAATCACCATTTCTCATAAAAATTAACTTGAAATACAACCACATTTGGGCATGTGTGCTCAGCATGCTTGCTGTAATCAATGAGTTCTGCATCCTTTTAGACCTTCGTTCCACTTAGGAGCCAGCTGGGCTCAAGCTGAAGCCCTTTCCCTTGCTGCAGCCTTCTACAAGATCAATATTAGTCTCAGTCTCTGTGAGATGCAGTCTGTCCTTTCTTGCTCCAGTGCTACTTCTGTGTGCAGTCGCTTTTCTTTGTACTCTTGGCTTCTTTCTTATTTACTTTCTTTGGCAATCATTGGATCTTAGGCTTAAAACTCTCTTCTCTGTCTCCTGAGTCAATGTCATGGCCACTTTCCAGCCAAGGCCTCTGTACTGCTCACTGTCCACACTGCATGGTATGTGGTGCTCAGATACCATAGAGGGTTGGGACTGACCAAGCCTCTATAGAGGGCCTTATTTCTTTCCACTCCTCATTTTTTATAGTTGTGTTCTGTTGCCAGTTCTCAAAGCCTTCTCTGAGGAACTATAGAATGTTGAAAACAAATGGACAGTAGGGATGGATGCCTACTTAGGTTCACTTTTATCAAGATGTTATGTGAAATTTTACATTTTTATCAAGCATAAGCACATTTTGATACAAAAATAAATGGGGAATAAATGCTAGATAATGCTCCCCAAAGGACCAGTCTCACTCTCCCTTATTTTCAGTAAGCTGGAGTCTGGAATTTTCAGTTTCTATATTAACTAACTAGTTAATTATTTCTTCCCCTGTCCCCTCTTTCCTTTGATTCTCTATCCTCTGGGATGCACTTATTATTAGCTACATCACTTGGGCTCATCTAAAAGAAATAATATATGCATGTCATTAAATTAATTCTACTATTTTCTAATTCTGACTACATCTGTGTTAATTTGTGAAGTTTTTCTTAACATTTCATTGGCCCTGATACCTGTTTTCTTACAGATTCCTAGAGATTCTGCAGACCAAAGCAAGAATTATGATGCTACTTTTTAGTAGGAGCTCCACCCACCCCTCACTACTTCACAGGTTTGAGGCAGAGCTGTGCGTAGCATTTTTGATTGTCACCAGTAGTAGCATATTGGGTGTGACAAGCCCTGGATAAAATATCTTCCAATCACCTCCCTCACAACATTGTTGGAAAGATTCTTTTGCAGACTTGTCTTCTTCAAATTAAGGGACAGAGAAGGTACAAGCAGGCTTCTACTACCTTTAAACATAACTTGAGACCTTCTACCCATGCCATGTCTGTTGTACTAAGATAAGATATCCTGGTTCAGATGCCTGTCAGAGATCTGGCCTAATTCATCATCTATCCATTCTTTCAACAATTCCATATCCAATAACTTAATTCCTCCCTGCTGGGAGGATCTGGGTCAGTCATACTATGGATAAAATCTCAAAAGTATTGATAAAGAGAATGAGAACACAAAGTTGAGAATGAGAAGTTGAATCAGCTGTATCTAGGTGTATGTTTTCTCTTTAGCTGTCATGACCTGCTGCCTTAGAACTTGTTTATTGGCCTGAAGGCTTCTCTTGCCCCTTTACTTGCAGAGGAATAAATCATGATTCCCAATTTAAAAACATATTCATATTCATATTTTATTTTATTTATTTATTTATTTTATATTTTTTGTTCATATTTTAAATTAAGGAAAGTTCTTGCATAAGGGCTAAAGTTGCTAGTTTGCTTTTAGAATCTGTGGGGACTGAGGGCATAGCTCATAGATAAAGCAATTCACTAGAATGAAGGACCTAATCTTAGTCCCCAACACTGATAAATAAAACTTAAAAATTGTGATTTGAGGGCCCTCTCAGAAGGAGGAAATGTCACCAGTTTCTGAGGATAATGATATGATAATGGGATTTTTTGCATAGGCTCTCATTTTTTTCTTACACATAGTTATGGTGTGCAATCTTTGTATCAGGGATAGTTCAGAGAACCCTTTTCCAAATGAGAAGGACTGAGGGTGGTGGTACAGAGCATAACCTTGCCAATGGTAAGTCATGTGCTTCTGAAGTTGCTCTGAACTTCTCTATTTTAGCTCTGTAATCTACAAGGCTTCTGACAGCTTAGAATTCTTTCTGGTCATCTTAAGGAAATTAGTCATAGTATATCTCTGATAAGCAATTTGAAAGAAGTAAGTATATGCAGAATATATAAACTAAATTGTGATTACCTGATGTTTTTAATTACTTAACTTATTCAGATAAGAAAAAGTGAGACAAGAATAGAAAGTGAAACCTGGAAGATGAACTTTCTCATATTTCCATTCCTTTCACTGTGTTCTAAGAAACTTTGCAGGAGGTCCTAGGGACAGGGTACTGAGAAGAATGCTTAAGCTGCCACTTTCTCAAAAGTGGTAATAGCACCTTAGAAAAGTTTTCTGTCTTTTCTGAGCTGAGTCAACTTGTCAGTGGGAGAATCACAATCACCACAGGAACAACACAATTCCTAAATTAAGGTCACCATTGAGACATCATACCACTTCACACTAAGCAGAGCCCTTGCCCTAATGTGTTTTATGGTCCCTAGTTGGAATAAGGATTGAAAGATGCTGTCATTAGGGATACTTATGCTTAGAGCTTGCTTATCTGGGAAAACATAAATATGAGGATAGTTTAATATGAAAGAAAAGACTGGAACATTGCCTAGCCATTCTTCATCTGCATGTACTGTGTTCTCAAATTTTCTCCGCAAATTAAAGTTGTCAAGAACGAAAGGTATAAACTGAAGTGGGAGATTTCTTTGAAATAAAAATTTAGGTTTCATTTTCCTTCCTTAAATATCTTCTAAGATTCTTGCTTTTACTAAATCTGGGATTCCTACATTTTATGCACCCTTACTGGTGGATCTGATAACATTATGCATTGCACATTCTCCTTACTGCAGGCTGTAGGCAAAGGTAACATGTAAAGAAAGTTATAAAATCTGGATAGTGAAGAATCAGCACCAACTTACCATCTTGCCTTTAAATTCCATGCTGCTTCCCTGACTCTAAAGCAGGTGAATGCTGGATACAGCTGCTAGCGCAAAGCCATTATTGTAACCCACACTGTTAGTGCAAAGATTTCATTTGCAGAAAGTGGCTATGCCTCATCATGCTTGGAAACCTAGAACACGTTCCCCATTCACTCAGTGGCAGCCGCGTTTATATTTTAAGCAGCATGTGGTGCACTGAGGAGATAGGTCCTGGGCATATCCTTACACATATGAATAAATAATGTTAAAGCTAATAAGATCTCTGGGAGAAAATGATGATTGTCTTTAATCACTAACCTTAAGCAGCAGCGAACCGTATTATCAAACACCTTCATTTCTTATAAAACTATCTATCACACACAATATAGACCTGATGAAAAAGAAGGTGGAAGTAATCAGGACAGAATGCCAATTACCTCATTACTTGTCATAGCACATTGTAACTGGAAATTGCTTCTTTCAGGTTCTGTTTGCTCAGGCAATTACAATAAACTCTCTGCTTGACATGTTGTTTGCACAGATGTAGTGCATTAATAAACATGAGGGCTAATCTGAATTATTGAACCAGCCACAATAATTCCAACAAAGGATTTATAATAAGTCCAAGAAAGCTGAGGTATCACTGGAATTCCCTGTAAGCAACACTGACATACTTTATCACATGTAAAATCCTCAAATTTAATGTACAGTCCTGGAATATGTCCCATAGGTATTTTATATGTAAGTTCTAAGCAACTGCTACTAAGAAGGAGAATCAAGACTGCTGAGGTAAGTGGCAATATCACAGGCTTAGAGGAAATTACTCTATTTGCTATGTAGCAGTACATGTGGAGCCCTTTTATTCACTCTTGACAAATATAATTTTATTTTAAAAAATCCTGCTGTGGAATCAGTGAAGATTAAATGTTCTGGGTGTCATGAAATGTACTATTACCCAAGAAATGGAATGAAGGTGTAGAAAGTCCTCAATGGGGCACCATGCAAACATGGAATAGTCTCTTGTCAGGGTCAAAATGCTGAATAATCTTATAGAGCAAAATTCATGATCAAAATTTTCTTCTTCGAAATTAAGTTTATTTAACTGAGTTAGTTTTTCTTATAAATGATTCTCATATAAAGTTATCATATTAGTGTAAAAAATATATACACTTGGAAAAACCACGTGTCTCATCAATTTCTACTATAGAGAGGCTAGATTTTAAAATAACTCCTTTTTGCCATGTGAGCAATAAATAAAATTTGAAATAGGAATATTTTCAGAAGAACTGGGTGCATTTATATATAATGACTTCTGGGGTTTGTGGAGAGAACTGCTAATGCTACTAATTGTGGTTGGGAGCATGTCCCAAACGTTTGAAGTTAAGGTCAGGACAGATTGGTTTCTGCAAAGGTGGCAGGAACTTACCAGCAAATATCCATAATGAGTCTTACTTTCTTAAGCAAAGCCATATACACAAAATAGAATCCTAATCATGTTAATTGACTTCTTTCTAACCTAGGCAGGACTCATAATTAACTTGTTTCTTAAATTTCCTCTAATATTCTGTCACCTTTTGTTATCATGTAATTAATTGTACCTGAATGGTGGTATAGTAGCTTGAATATAATGATAAATTAAAGAGCTGCAAGTTTTGATATTAGTAGTACTAATAGGGAGGAGAGTTACCATCATGTATTCCTTCCCAAATAAACAACATGTATTGCCCAACTCTAAGCATTGCTCAAGTTTGTGGTACACTAGCCAAGGACACTGGGATTTGAAACTCATCTTGAGAAATTAGGGAACAAGGATTATTGTTCTCTTTCCTTGAAATTTTTATTTCAAATGAAAATTATGAAGTATTTTTTTCTAATATTGGATCTTAAGGGTTTGATCAATAATAAAATATAAAATTAATGTTTACAAATGAAATTTCTCTTCATGAAACGCAAATTCATATTGAAAGTAGACACTGCCTCTTTTGGGGCACACAATTCCTCCTCAACTCCTGATATCTCTACTTATTATCCTCTCTCTGTGTACCTAGAGTCACTCTATCCCACCCTGGTCTCATGAAATGCTATTTGCTAGTTCAGAAACTACTCTTTATAGAATTCAAAATGAAATGTGAATCAAGATATCTCAAACACTAATGGGATATATTAAAGCAATTCAATTATTTTAATCTTTTTCTTATATCATGAAATTATGTAGAACAATTTCATTAAAGTGTTGCTATCATTGTTGAGACTTATTGTTACACTAGCAAATATTGAAGAACATGCATAGTAGAGAGGTCCTATTGCGGTGTATGCAAGTGAAGACCAGAAGTACACCAGAGGAAAAATTTCCATCATAATCAACTCATTCATTTGGTAATAACCTCCTTAGGAATCATGCTTCAAGATTATAATGTCCTATGATTAGTTTTAGTCTGGAGTTAATGTTATTCTTTGAGTCACTGTTTGCTTTTTGCAAGTTATAACACTCTCACATAGAGCAAGAATACTTTTAATTATAAAATAATTATAAAAATAAATTGAATAAAATAAATGAATAATAGCTTAAAAGAAGATGAATTAGACCATTTACATACTACATAGAATAAGCCTTCTCTGAAAGACAAAGTACATAGCAAAGTTAAATGTAAGGAAAGCTAGATTCCATGGAGGAAAAATTACTTTCCAGTTAATTTTAACTACACAATTCCCTGCTTCATGATGAGATTTTATTAAAATGCTTTTGATTTATTATAAGGCATGGATGCAAAGTTGCCTATTCCTATGTATATAGTTGGGATAGGTGGGGGCCACTTGATTATTTTTCAATAATATTATTTTACTTCAATGAGGATTAAAAGCAAAAATATGTACTTTGCCTTTGTAATATTTAACCACAAAGCAAATTATGTTACAGTTAAAGCTCCACCATTGATAATATTATAGCTTATGAAAATGTTCTAGAGTTTTGGATCTGAGAGTCAATCTCACATTTTCTCATCAGATATCAATCCAGATGAATAAAAATTGATGGATTAAAATTTTATCTTATGTATTTTTGTGATGTGTAGAATTCTAAGCATAAAGAAAATGATAAAAATAAATTTGTAGAATGTATAAAAATGACTAATGAAATCCATGAGAAATTACATTATATACACATATATACATATATGTGTGTGTGTGTGTGTGTGTGTGTTTAAAAATAAAAATAAAAGTAGTTACTCGTAAACACTCCAATTTAAGTAAATCAAAGTAATTATTGAACATAAGTGGATGCATTCATGTCCTACCAAATAAAAGGAATACTGGGAATACTGAGCAGGTATGGTTCTCTGACTTTGCTACTAATCAATGTTGAAACCTTAGGAACTTGAATAGGCAACATCAGAAGATACCAATGTCAGTGTAGAGTACATCACTTCATACATGTAAGCATATTATATAATAGTATTGTTAGTTTCACACAAATATGTACACCAACATTCAACTCTATATACATCAAGAACATGATCATTACATAATACTCCTTTCTTCTATTTAAAGTTCCGATAAAATTAAGAAAATTTTTAAAAAGAACATGAATTTGTATATAGTTAGTAGAATGTTCCAGAGATTAAATATTATTTTAATTTCTTTACATATTAGTTAAAATCTAAAATATTAGGCCAGTAAAGTAAAATCATCCTAACTATCTTACTATTATAATACTAGAGATTATGATATACTCTAGAACAGGAGTGACTTATACCCCAGTTCTCAGGAGCAAGAGTTAGCATGGGAACATGCCCAGGGTAAGACCACAGTCTTTACAGTATTTTTTTTACAATATTTTTGCTTTCACTAATTTTCAATATTGTTTTTCTCATAAGAAACTGATATTTCATCTTACTGAAATACAAAATTGTCAGTTTTGTTAGCCATTTCTGTTCTGCACTCAATGAACCTGAATATATAAACTTGTACCACCATGTTCCAATGAGACATTAGGAAATGCAGATATGGGAAAGGAAATTTAAATTATTTCTCTTTTTAAAACTTAATATATCATATTAAAATAATATAATATATCATATTAAAATAATATAATATTTATATATATTGTTAATATATCATTAAAGAACACATTTTTTAAGTGTTATAGACATTTCTAATATCATTTTCATAGTATTTTTTTTAGAAATTTACCATTTGTCACTATTAGATATTATTGAAAACAATGAAAAAATGACCACAGAGAACCATTTACCCAATATTTTTGCTATGATTTAATTTTTAACATTCATATGTTTCTTATTGAATAATTGGGAATCTCAGAATTCAAAATAACCACCAGAAAAGATCCTAAAAGTTAACCATATAGTTCTTAAAGTTGTTGAATTTTACATGCAAAAATCATGAATCATTTTTGAGAATATTCCCCACAAGTTGCAAATTCAAGCATCAGAGAAGTGTCCAATCATTAACATGTAGCACATGTCCTCAGTGAACTCATCAAAGTGCAAGTCATTACATATTTATCTGTGTGCATGTTCATATCAATCTTCCTCAATTACACAAGTATTTGTACACAAGAAGATATTCAAGTGCTATTGGATAGCAACATCCTGAGTTCAAATTTTGTCATTGCAAGCCATTTATGCTTTCACCAAGTCTGCTTCATTTAAAATTAGTGACTACCAAATGGAACTTTTGACATAAAGTGATATGCTTTTCTGAGGAACACGGTAAGGCTGGTGCTGTGTTTGGATTCTTCACACTCGTAAATGGATGAGGCTGGTCACATGAGTGTCACACTCCTTTGGAATGCCACACTCCTGTTTTCCAATTCTGGGTGGATTTTCACTAGATATTCCCAGAAAGCAAATTAACTTACTCAATATACAAATAAAGTTTTAAGTTAACTTTAAGAAATGTTTTCTTTTTTTTCTCAAAATGCTTTCTATTCTGATTTAGAAATACCTCCAAGCAGCCTTTGAAGTAAATTACACTCTGTTCCTAGTTGTTGTTCATAGAAAAGCATGAGTGTGTGGATTTTCCCATAAAGGTAAAATGTTTTGAGCACAAATGAAAATCTCTTCAGCTAAGAACTCCATTTACTGTCATAGGAGAAGGGAAGAAACAGAGTGGAAGAAATCAATACAATTTTGCATTTCCTGGAGATGGTTAAAAGACTACTAAATAAGGACCAGTGTTGAGAGATGCCTGCTGAGAAAACTGAAGTTGGAAAACAGTCAGGGACAGCATGAGGAGCTGTCAAGACCATGCAGGGAGGAGCGCTCCAGTATTGACTAGGGGCTTTTAAAAAGTGCCTCCACCCTGGTAAGAAAAACTCAATACCAGAGAACTTGGAACACTGAAAGGCAGAACTTGCTGTGGGGAAGAGAAGTAAAGAGGTCCAGGACTCCATTAGACCCTCTCTCAAGGACAGACCTCTGAAAAGGGCAATTACGGGCAACCTTAAATGTCAGCCATCCACCTGGCATTCACTGAGCAACTTTTACTAACAAATAGGGAAAGAAAAAAACACTGTAACTTCTGAAGCTTGGTAATTTTCATAGGCCAGCCTAAAGTCAAACTCTTTATAATGTCCATTTAAAGTGTGATTTTCATCACAATAAGAACATGCAAGAGAGCAGAATAAGGAACTAACTAAATACTTGGCCACTTTTTGTTATTTTAGACCATGTTTCTGGCTCCTCATTACCAAATAACTTTAATACCCCAAAACAAGATCATTTTTGAAAAAAAAAAACACAATAATTTAACTTCTGAAGCTAAGACAATCCTGAAACATATATGTCTGTCAGTTTTTCTCTGGAAAACAGCACTCCCCTCTGATAATTTTCTCATCTGTGTCCATATTTAAGTGCAAAACATTGTTTTTTTTTGTTTTGTTTTGTTTTTTTGGTTTTTTTTTTGCCAAGTGCAGGGCCATCAAATTTTCTTTTTCTGTTTTCCTTGTACTTCAGCCATTAGAAACAATAACAGGATGAGTTTGTTGGACACAGGATGGGTGTTCAAACAAACTTCTCTCAACCAAGAAAACTTCAGCTTTGCCAGCTAAGAAACAAACAGTGGAAATACTGCAAGGAAGCAAACTTACCTTTACTGCTCTGCTCCTCTTAGCAGTTCAGGAGCTACAGTGGCAGGTCCCGCAGAGCTTCCCCTTGGCAGAACTGCATAACGGATACAGTCAGGAGAGGTAAACAGGGGCTTTACCAAAGAAAATGTGGAAAATCCAAGTATTAAAGTGCTGTTATTTCGATTAGAGGAGAGTACAGTCTATTTCTTAGAATATGTGACTCAATGCATATTTCTTTGTCATTGTTTTCAGGTTCACTTAACCATAAAGAAGGAAGAGAGCTCAGTGAAGCATGGCCAGCTAGACAATAGGCTTTCTGCAGGTTAGCCAAATTTAACTGCCAAAAGCTCTCCCCAAACCCCTTTGTCTGCTACATTTGCACCATAATGTCAGTCCCTCTTCGCATATTTCAGAAATCCAGCCTGCTTATTTATCCCCAAAGATGGAAAAAGTCATTTTCGGTTCTGTCCTTAAAAGTTACTTTATACAGAATTGTGCAGTTCTACCAGAAAATACAAAGGGGTAGGAGCCCTTCACACGGCCACAATTAGGGCTTCTGTTTCCGCTCTCGTGCCCTTGTCAAAGCTTTGATTTAGATTGCCTCGGTTTTGTCCAAGGGTCATTACAGATGTCTGCAGATGATTAGCATCTCCCCGACAGCACTCTCCAACTGGGTGATTAGCAAATTAAAACTTTGCATTCTTCTCTGTTTACTGAGACCTCTGGGAAAAGATCAGCAAATGTGGCCATTTCCTGGGACATAAGAGGGGTATCAAGGTGTTTGCCTCTAAGTTTTGGAAGCTAAAGATAAACTTAGAGATTCAGGATCCCATTAGGGCACATGCTCCTGTGTTTAATGAAGCATTCAACTCTGAAACTTAGAAACAATTGTATCCTTGCTGGGGGGAGGGGATAGTGCCTGGAACATTTTGCATCCAGGCCATATATAAAGGGTGCCAACCTGACCCATTATAAACTGGATTTGGCATGTACCATGAGCTGTATTGAGCACATTTGCAGCCTCTGAATTAGAGATTGAACCCCTTTGCCATATATAAGGATTCTGTATAATTTTGTATTCATGACCTATGAAATCAAGCAAATGCCAACCATAACTGAAATATTCAAATGATTCAGAAGAGATGAAGTCTTCAGTTTCAAGTGGCAATTTAAATACAGGAAAAAACTTTACTGGCTCCATCTTTGTTTGAGGAGAGCAAATGTTTGATGAAGTTAGCAGACGGTGGAGGCGGAAGGCAAGGCTTTGGCAGTATTGCCTAAACCATATATAGGATAGAGACTCTACAGAGAGGTCGGGCAAAGGAGACTCGATGTCAGGCTTCCATTCAAAGTATGCAGCCTGCAAAATGAATACTTATTTCTAATGTTTATCCCATAGGAGAACATAACTAAATTTTTTAAAAGAAATTTTTCCATTTTTCTTTTTATCACTAATTTTATATTGGTTACATATATTTCAGAGTATAGACATCAGTGGCAAATAGAAAGGTAGAAGATCACATATGTCAATCATTAAGCTCAATCTCATATATGTACTATGCAAATTTCAACTTCCTACTTGATCTACTAAGACTCCAGACAGAATGTTTTCCTGGCACCTCTGTTTCATGGCATTGCTCCTGAAGTAGCAAAACTTCTTTACCAGGTAGGAGCAAAATGGCTTAACCTTACAACACGTTCTCTTACACCAGAAAGGCACTGTCCCCTTTCTAACACAAAGAAGCCTATTGAAAAATTCTGAGAAAAGGCACATTTGATGATTGAGGCCATCTGTGCATTTTAGTTTGCAGAGTAAAAATGTTTATAGTAGCATATCTCAGGCACATAGTAATTGGCAAGGAAGAAGAGAAGAAGATATGAACAGGAGTCCGTGTTCTGTAAACTACGCCTAACATCAAGCAGTTCTCATAATGATATGGTAGCTCAGGCATGTAAGCCAAGCTTTTAGGAGGCTAAGGTGGAAAGGCTAGTATGAATTCAAGGATAGACTGGAATATAGTGTGACACTTTGACGCCCACACTTACACCCCCCAAAAAGAAAGAGAATAGAAGGAAAGAGGGAAGAGAGGGAGGAAGGAAGAAAGGAATGAAGGAAGGAGAAAAAAAATCAACCCAAGGATTTCAAGATAATTAATATACCCTTCTTAGTTGAGATAGGCCCAAATAATCTTGAGAATATTCTGGAGTATGGAATAATGCATTAAATCAAACTTGTTGAACAATTTACAAATATATACAAAAGAGACCAGAGGAGTATCCTGATGTATAGGATTTATTTTATTATTTTTTTATTGGAAAGTTCAGATGAAACAGTGCCTCATGGGAGAAGTGGAATTTAGTATTAACGATATGGTGCATAATGCACAAGTGTATATAATAAGTACTGATTGAGTGAAAGAAAACCCTCCAAACTGTGTCAGTCCTAGCCTTTGCAAAATGTAGTTTCAGCAGTCTAGGCACTTATCTTTGGAAAAAGTGAAAAAGTTCTCTAAGGAAGGTCTTGCATTATTTTATAGTCTGATAGCTTGGATCAACATTTTCCCTCATATATGTCTTGTCTATTACCAGAAGAGTGAATATTCTCACTGAATGAAAGGGGAGTTTTCATCATATCTTTGCAAGGAAATTAATTAATCATTTGTGGCAATTGATGAAAAATTCTCCCTGTAGGGGCATATACCAGCTATTGATATAAGTGTCTACTTTTCTCTGTGTCTTGCCAGTACTAGTTCTAATGAAGAATTTCCATCCTTCCCAGTCCACAAAATTCTTGGCTTCCACAATCCACATCCTTCCTGACTCTCATTGTATTCTCTGCTCTGTGATGTTATTATATGAGAGATTAATATGCAGGGTACATTTTCATTTCATGTTTAATAGTCCTCTAACTTTTAGTGTGGAACAAGACACATGGATCACCTCAAAATATACTTGGTTATTTGGTTTTGCTTCTTCATTCATTTGTTAATATATTTCAGATGTGATCTGAAACTTTCTTTGAATAATGAAGAAGAAAAATTGGACATGAAAACTGTAGCTAGTATGCTATATAATTTATGAACATAATTTATCATACAAAAATTTCACCATTTATTAAGGGGAATGAATAAGATAGAAATAGATATAAATCAAGGTGACCTCATGCAACCTGAATAGATGATAATCCTAGAACAAATGAGCCATTCCTATGGGCTATTTTATCTTCATTACCTTCTCTGTTCTTCATTACAGCCATATGAGGCATATGCACTTGTTATTGCCATTTTACAGGTAAGTAAACTAAGTTAAGTAACTAGACCTTAGTCATGGAGCTTATAGCTAGGACATAATGGTTGTGGTGGTTTGATTCAGGTGTCCCCCATAAACTTAGGTGTTGCGAATGCTAGCTCCCCAGCTGATGGATATTTGGGAATTAATGCCTCCTGGAGGGAGTGTATTGTTGGGGGCGGGCTTATGGGCTTTATAGCCAGTTTCCCCATGCCAGTGTTTGGCACACCCTCCTGTTGCTGTGTTCCATCTTATGTTGGCCAGGGGGTGATGTCCACCCTCTGCTCATGCCATCGTTTCCCCCTGCTATCGTGAAGCTTCCCCTCAAGTCTGTAAGCCAAAATAAACCTCTTTTTCCCAGAAGCTACTCTTGGTTGGGTGATTTCTGCCAGCAATGCGAACCGGACTGCAACAATGGTGTACCTTGTTTCAATTACTGAGATTAGCAAAACTCATACCTTGGGACAATTTTAAAGGACAATTCCAACTCCATGGTGAATACCAGCAATCCCACTGAGGAGGGCCTTCCGTGGAGTCGGGACAGGGAGGAAGGAAATAATGGAACCTACACATGACGTGTTCATACAACATTTCCACTTAATAAAATAGTTTATAAATATAAAAAGTCAGATCAGATGCCTGGATGCATATGTGCTTATTTATGGATCTTCCATCCTATTGATTTCATCTATGTTTCTGGTTTTGTGCCAATACCACCCTGGTTTTGTTACTATGAATTGGTTTTATAATTTGAAAGCAAGTATTATGATAACACCTAGCATTTTTTTTGTTGTTCAGGATTGCTTTGTGCTTAGTAAAGTATTTAAATTTAAATATTTTTAAAAGGCAATTCAAGGAGAGGAAGAAACCAATTAAGGAGCAGTATTAACTGAAGTCATAATATCTTTTACTTAGTTTTATTGCCTATTTTTAATTTTTTTGTTTACATTTTGTAGACTTTGGTAGCCTTTTATGGTACTGATTTTCTTTGTCTACACCTACTCTCTGATATTTTTTCCTACTGTTATTAAATGTCTAACCCGTATATTTCTCTTTTCATTCTTGCTTTACTCCCTTTTCCCCATTTTCCCTTTCCTTCCTTTAAATAGTTTAAATACTGATACCTTAGCTCTGAACTTCTACGAACTGTGTATTTCCCACTGCCACTGTCTCTGAACTTGAACAGTGAGGGGCCCAAGTGTACTCTCCTGCAGGTTAATGCATAGACCACTGTCAAATTACTGTATCTGCTGCTGTAGTCATGTCTCTTCTAACTAGCAGTAGGGAACATAAATTCAAGTAAAGACAACACACCAGTAGGGCTCACATAATAAAACAGAATAAATGAAATGAATTAAGCAAACAAAAAGAGTGAGCAAAGGGGACAAAAGAATATGTAATTTTCCCATCAAATGTGGAAAATACAACAAAGAAAACCAAACAAATATGACTCAAAACCCCACTATAACACCCATGAAGGTGCATAATTCTGCAATATCAGAAATCAAATATAAAAAAGATAGCTAAAATGAAAGTAAAATAATTCACAGTCCTACTATTTAAGAGGCTCAAGACCATACAGACATCTCTAATATAATGATGAATAAACCATATCAATTCATGATCTAGACAAAAAAAGTTTCAAAGAGGATGAAATGACCAATAAATTATAGCCAATTTTTAAAAACATATGGTGAAAAATGAAGGAAAAATTGAGACTCTGACAAAACCTAACAGAAGTGAAAGAACAACAAAAAACTCACAGTGGAAAGTATCATCATCCGAAAATACAAGTAAAAGAAAAAACTGTGGGAATGAGGACCACATTGAAATAATATGCTCAGACATATATAAAGAAAACAATAAACATGATAAAAGGCTTTAAACAACTGTGGAATATATTCAAGAGACAAAATTTACAAAAATAAAATACACACACATGAACAAAGGTAAAAGAGAGAGCTAAGGTAAAGATTTCCTAAGCCTGGAAGAATAAATGAACATCCAACCATGAGACATTTAGACCTCATATCAACATAACCAGACCCCATGTCATGTCAGAGTAAAGAGGTTTAAAGTAGCTAAAGACACAATATTGAACTTTGAAATTGAAAACTACAACAGACATACAAAGCAGAAATGTGAGACTTATAGCAGACCTCCCATTAGCAACACTAAATTCCAGAATTATTTAATTAAAGTTTCAAAATTAACTAACTTTCAACTAATATGGATATACAGAAAAAAAAAGATATATCTTAAAATTAGTGGAGAAATAAGAATGTTTCAACCATTTCAAATTAGGGAAATTTAGAACAACCAAGCCAGCATTGCAGGAAAAAAATAAAGAAATACAACATGCAGAGGAGGAACAAACACTGTTTTATCCATAATGCCATAGAAAAGAATGTATTCCATTAGAGGATTAGATGAATGAAGGAGATCTCAGTAGGTATCCATTATCTCCATAACAGAGAACCAGCACATTATTACATGAACAGAACAAACCAGAAGAATAAACAGCAAACCACAGAATATAGAACTCTTGGTATTTGCTTTAAATGTCCTTAACTTACCAAATAAAAGATAAATTAAGTGACTGGTGTTTTAAAAATTCATCTATCTTCTTGTTAAAGAAACATACCTGAACAGAAAAGACATCCAAATTCTGAGAGCTAAAGTGTGGAAATGAATCTACCAAGCAAGTGGAAGCTGTAAACAACATGTCCTGAGTATTCACATGTCTGATAAAGATGACATAACAATTGTAAACTGTAAGCTTCTCAATTTGATTAACTAAACACTAAATTTAGAAAATAGGGTGTACCACAATAATCATTAATTTTAATAATTCATTCTCATCGTTTGATAGATCTTTCCCAAGCAGACATTCTAAGACTCTATAGAGCTAATTTATAGTATATACCTATAGAATTCAACAACAATTTACAAACTATTCCATTCCATATTTCATGGAAGCTTTCCTAAACTTGATTCCATTTGTAGGACACAGAGCAAGATTTAATAAAAACAGAAAAAATAAGTGACTCTTTGCATTTTATCAGGTGTTTGGGTATAAAATGAGCAATCAAAAGTATTGGAAACAAAACACAAAAGGTACAAAAATAATTACAGAATCAACAATAATACACTTATGAGTAAACAATGGTTTATTGAAGAAATCCAGAAGGAAATGTTAATAAATCCCAGAATCAAATGGAACTAACAATACAAACTAGCACGAACTCTGCGATATAGGAAAGGCATAATAGAAGGAAAATTTATAGCTGCAATTCTTACATTTAGAAGTCAAACAGTTCACAAATAAATAACCTAATGATGTACCTCAAGATTCTTGCAAAACAAGAAGCCAAATACAAATATACTTGAGAGCCAAAATTAAACTAGGTAATGAGTAAATTAAATAGAGACTAATCGAACCATACATAAAAAGTCAATTAAGGGCTGGAGAGATGGCTTAGCAGTTAAGTGCTTGCCTGTGAAGCCTAAGGACCCGGGTTAGAGGCTCAGTTCCCCAGGTCCCACATTAGCCAGATGCACAAGGGGGCGCATGCATCTGGAGTTCGTTTGCAGAGGCTGGAAGCCCTGGCGCGCCCATTCTCTCTCTCTCCCTCTATCTGTCTTTCTCTCTGTGTCTGTCGCTCTCAAATAAATAAATAAATAATTTTTTTAAAAAAGTCAATTAAATCAAGAGTTGTTTCTTTGAAAGATACAAAGATTGATAACCTCTGCTTCTAGCCTAACTGAATGGAGAACATCCAAATTAGTAAAATCAAATATGCAAAGGGAGCAACTTCTAAAGTTTTCAATGTAATATAGATGGTACTGAGGACGCAGTTTTAATCTTATATTCTGAAAAGCTAGAAATCTTTGAGGAAAGGCATAAACTTCTAAACATATGTGACATATTAAACCAAGAAGATATATATATAAAAAAAAACTTAGGCACATGTCAAGTACTGAGACTGAATTAGTAATTAATTCTCCCCACAAAAAAAGGACAAATCCAGCAGGATTCATGACAAAATTGTGTCAAATATTATGGAACAGCCTACACCAATATTTCTTAAATTGTTTCATAAAATAAAAAGGAAAAGAGCATTACCAAACTCAATCTACAAAGCCACTGTTATCCTGATATAAAATTTGGGAAAGTATACTACATATGATGAGGAAAGTCACAGACCAATATTCCTAATAAACAGTCACTCAAAACTTCTCCAAAAAGAAAAAAAAAAAAAAACTCCAAGAATCTCAATGAATATTCACGTAATTGAAGAGATTAAAGAATTCTTTATAAAGTGCAGAGAAAAGCATTTTTTTCCCATTTATGAGAACAACATTTTGATGTGGTAAACAAATCCTTTGAAATGACTCTGTTAAGACAAGAAGCATTTAACAAAGCCACAGGGTTTGATGATCAGAGTTAACTAGTCTAACTTTTAAATAAATATGATACCTGTAGCTGTAAGTCCTTGAATTACTTCATTAAAAAATCTTAAATTAAACAAAATTCTCTAAAAAATCTGAAATCTGAATTAATGAACAGATCAAGAAGATTCACCATGACCAAATAGTTTCATCCCAGAGGTTCTAAATTGTTTTAACATTGCAGATTAATAAATGCAGCGTTCCATGTGAATAGACTTTAAGAATAAAAATTACCTAAGTATTGTCAGAAAGAGAGAAAAGTCATTTGACAAAGTTCAATATGCCTTCATGATAAAAGTCACAAAGAACTAGAAGTAGCAAGAAATATCTCAATTTAATATAGGCAAACCTATATCCAAAATTATAATAAATTGTGATTAACAGAAATTTTCCTTTAAAATCTAGAATGAGGTGATGCTGTGTACCCCTCTACTGTCATTCAATATTATTCTTGAATTTTAGGCTAAAGCAATAGTACCAAAAAAAAAAAGAAAGAAAATAGATACAAATATGAAAGGAAGAAATCAAAGTGTTCCTTTTTCAGATAATAGGATTCTATCATTAAGAAGCCAAGAAATTTTTAGATCGCATCAAAACTTACTGCAAAGTAGTAGGATATAATATCAACCTACAAAAATATCAGTAATTTGTAAAAATATTCCATTCATAATAGCCTAGAAAATACATAGGAATAAGCCTAACCAAAGAGGTAAAAGACCTCTAAAAAAATAAGTAAATAAGAAATTTAAAAATGAAATTAAAGTAGACACCATACAATGAAAACCTTCTATGTGTATGTATTAACAGAGTTAATATTAAGAAAATGGCTATATTGCTGAAAGCAGTCTATAGATTCAACACAATCACCATCAATAGCCCTATAGTCTTCTTTAGAGAAAAAGAAAAACACAATCCTAAAATTCATATGGAAACATAGAAAACAATAGCCAAATCAGAAAGTATAATGTTGGGATATCATCATATCTTATCTCAGATTATATTGCCGAGCATTAATGACAAATATAAGACAGTACTGGCACAAAACAGACATATACCACAATGGAATAGAACGAAGGACTCAGAAGTAAACATACAACTACAGATACCTAATACTTGGTGTGTATGTGCATACGTGTGTGTGTGTGTGTGTGTGTGTGTGTGTGAAGGACACACACAGATTTATACTTCCATGTGAGGGCAAGAGAGCAACCTCAGGAAAGCCATTCACTGTCTTTTATTGGTGGTGTTTTTGTTTTGTTTTGTTGTTTTCATGGATTTTCTTTTGCCTGCATCTTGTCAAATAGGGTAGACTGGTTGGCCAGTGAGCCCCAGTGAAGAGCCAGTATCCACAGCCTTAGCATTCACATTACAAATGCATACTAACATGTCAAGTTTATTCTTGTGGGTTATGGGAATTATGCTTCTATGACAAGTAATTTACTAACTGAGCTGTCTCTGTCTCTAGCTAAATTTTGGAAAAGGTATAAAGAACATTCCTCAGAAAAGGGAAGGCTTCCCAAACAATCAGTGATGAAAAATTAGGTGAAATTCTTAAATTCTGTTGTTAACTTGATCAGAATATGAATCCAAAGACATTCTTCTGGGGCAGATCTATGAAGTTGCACCCAGGTAGGATTAACTGGAAGAAGGTCTCAGAGTTAGCCCTTCCTCCACAGTGGGTGGGCCTTTTGGTGCTGGGTTATATATAAGGAACCTCTGGAAGAACACAACCCCTTGGCTTCCTGTGTTATTTACTGGTCAGTACCTTTTGCCTGTTGCCCCACCATGCCTAGACCTACCTATTCACAAAAATGTTTAATACAAAACTCACTCCTATCCTTCCTCAAAGGAATCTGTAGCATGATGTTAGGGTAACTGTACATTTGCAGAAAGAAAATAATCAGACCTTTTAAGGCCTAATTGACACTGACTCTGAATTGATATTGATTCCAGAAGACACTAAAAACCATCATTGCTTTCCAGCTAAAGTAGGTGCTTATGGAGGTCATGTGATTAAAAGTTTTGGTAAATGTTTGGTAGACAGTGGGTCCTCAATTTCATCCTGTGGTTATTGCTCCTGTCCCAGAATGCATAATTGGAAAAGATATATGAATTGGAAGAATCCTCACATTGGCTCCCTGAGCTCATGAACGAGGACAATTACATCTGGAAAGGCCAAATGAAAGCCATTAGAGCTGTCTCTACTAGGAAAAAACAGAGAAGCAAAATAGCATTGCATCTCTGATAGGATTGCAAAAGTTAATGCCACCATAAAAGTCTTGAAGGATACATCAGTAGTGGTCTCAACATAACTCTCTATTTGACCTATCTCTTATTTGGCTTGTTAAGAAGACAGATGGATTCTGGAGAATGACAGTGATTATTGTAAACTTAATTAAGTGGAGATAACAATTGCAGTTGCTAAACTATATGTGGTTTCTTTACTTGAGCTAAAGATTAATACATCTCCTGGTACCTGTTATTCAGTTAATAATCTTGATTGGTTTTAGTTCTAGTCCAAGCTGGCCTGGAATACAGTATGTAGTCATCTCAGTGTGATCTCCAACTCAAGATGATCCTCTGCCTCCCAAGTGCTGGAATTAAAGGTATGGGACACCACACCACACCCAGTTATTGATCTTAAGAATGATTTATTCTCCATACCCATTCATAAGGACCACAATAAACAATTTGCATTCAGCTGGAAAAGTCAATAGTTCATCTTTACTATTTTACTTCAAGGTGGTAATAACTCCCTAGCCTTGTGTCATAACTTAGTTCACAGAGATTTTAATGGCCTGTCCTTGCTACAAAGTGTTTCATTGGTTCATTATTTTGATGATATTATTCTCATTGGATCTAATGAGCAGGAAGTGGCAACTACCCTGGAGTTGATGATATGGCATGTGTGCATCAGGAGATGGAAAATAAACCCAACCAAATTTCAATGACCTTTTACTCCAGTGAAATTTCTAGAATTTCAGTGGTGTGGAGAATACAGAGAAACTCCTTTAAGGTGAAGGATAAGTTGTTGCATCTGGCACCTCCTACCACTAAGAAAGAGGCACAATGCCTAGAAGGCCTATTTGGGTTTTGGAGATGGCACATTCCTCACTTGGGTGTGCCAGGTGACTTGGAAAGTTGCTAGTTCCAGTGGGACCTAGAACAAGTGAAGGGTCTTCAACAGGTCCAGGCTTTCTGTGCAGGCTGCTCTGCCATGGGCCATATAATCCAGCAGATTCAATGGTACTTGAGGTGTCAGTGGCAGACAGGGATACAGTTTGGAACTTTTGGCAGGGCCTTGTAGTTGAATAACAGTGGAAGCCCTTGGGATTTTGGAACAAGGCCCTGCCATCATCTGCAGACAATTACTCTTACTTTCAGAGACAGTTCTTGGCCTGCTATTGGACCTTTGTGGTAAATGAACACTTGACAATGGGCAACCAAATTACCATGAATCTGAGCTACCCATTATGAGTGGGTTTATCTGACTCACAAGAACATAAATTTGGTTGTGCACAGTAGCTGTCCATGATCAAATGGAAGTAGTATATACATGATTGGGCTCAAGCAGATCCTGAAGATACAAGTTACATGAAGAAGTTGGCCAAATGCTTATGGTTTCTACTCCTATTACAATGCATTCTGTCCACTCCATTTAGAGTTGATTTTTGTGCAGAATGAGAGAAGAGGGTCTAGATTCATTCTTATTCATGTGGCTGCAAAATTTCTTCAGCACTATTTTCTGAAGATGCTATCTTTTCTCCAGTGTGTGTCTTTGGTCATTTTATAAAAGATCAGGTAGCTGTAGTAATTAGAATTTAAACCTGGATCTTCTATTATATTTCATTGACTCTATGTGTCTATTTTTGTGTAAGTGCTCATGAATTTTTTTTTTATTACTATGGCTTTGCAGTATATCTTGAAGACAAGTATGGTAATAACATCAGTTGTATTTCTTCTGCTGAGACATTTTTGGCTATCCAAGGCATTTTGTGCTTATTTATGAATTTTGAGAAATTTTATCTAACTCTGTGAAGAAAATTGCTGAAGTTTTTATTGGAATTGCATTAAATCTTTATATTAATTTTTAGGATGGCAATTTTCATAACATTAATATTATTTATTTATTTTAGAGTTATAGGGAGAGAGAGAGAGAGAGAATGGATGTGCTAGGGTCTTCAGCCACTGCAAACAAACTCCAGATGCATCCTTCCCCTTGTGCATCTATGGCTTACATGGGTCCTGGAGAATTGAACTGGGGTTCTTTGGCTTTGCAGGGAAGTGCCTTAATTGCTAAGCCATCTATCCATCCCCACAACAATAATTCTTATGGTCCATTGCATGTCCTTTCTCATATGTGGATCCTAGCTACAAATGATTGGACTTCTGTGTGAGAAGGACAAAAACTCAGTATCAGAAGCCAGTAAGCTAGAAAGAAGATGTAAGGGGAATAGAATGGGAGGGAGTGGGAACTTAATAGGATGGTATTGTATATATGTACGTAGAAGAACAGATGAATTGGGGTGAAAAGGCATAAGTGAGGTCAGGGAAAGAGAATGAGTAAAGGAAAGGTGGAGGGAGGGCTAATCAAAATCTCAGAGGATATGAATAAGTCATATGGAAACCTACTGTTTTAGACAATGGAACACACATGAACCATAGATTGTTACCAGAAAAAATTCAGTGCCAGGGATAGGATATCTTCCAGTGAGTTGTTGGCCAGGGAAGTCCCTTATGCCTCAAAAACATTACAGGCCACTGTCGAGTCCCTTGGTTTCCCACCAGGAATAGATGGTAAGACCCTATTGCTGAAGACTCCACATAATTTGGTTGCAAGGTCATTGAGAAATCCTGCTGGAGCTGGGCTGAAAACCTCCTCCATGTAAACCAGCTGACAGAAAGCTGGAAAAAGTTATGCTGCATGCAGTTGAATGGGAGAGAGAGAAATCACCAGTGAAGATAAACAACAGTGGACACTGCCAGTCTTATATTTGTCTAGTCAGGACAAATGAGACAATGGGTGCCATAGTGGCATGCCTGTTATTGGGAAAATCAACCACCCCCTAATTCGACTTAAGGCCTGCTACGTGGAGGGAATGCATCTCTGATACTGAAAACCTACAGCAGGGGTAGTCATGAGCCCTATGGGTGTAACATCTGCTGTGGTCTGGCTAAATGTATATACTATGCTAAGCAAAATGCCCAATAAGCACTTAATGTTCATACCCATATATTAATCTACTCTCACTTTTGGTTAGAGAAGCTTCTCTTTTCAGATGTCAATGACCTTGGGATGACTCAGAAGCACAATGATGCTGAGAAGAAGTGACCGAAGAGTGCTAAGCACTGAAATATCTCAATCACAACTTCCATGGCTCAAGGTCCATTGTGGAAGAGGTGGCAAAAAGAATGTAAGAGCCAAAGGAAAGGTAGGACCCCTTACAACAAGCACAAAATGGCCTGGATATTCATGACCTCACAGTGACTGAAACTACCTACCTACACAAGGAAAGATCATGACATCAGAATAAGAGAAACTGATTGAGAGAGGGAAGGGATATGATGGAGATTGGATTTTCAAATGGGAAAGTGGGAGGAGGGAATTATCATGGGATATTGTTTACAATTATGGAAGTTGTCAAAAAAAATCTTATGGTTCATTAACATGAAAGTTATTTCCAGTTCTCATGTCTTCCATAATTTCTTTCTTCCATGTATTTATGTTTTTATATATAGGTCTTTCACTTCCTGGTTTAGGGATATTCCAAGATTTTTTGTGGCTATTATAAATAGGACTGCTTTCCTTATTTCTTTCTCTGTATGTTTGTCATTACTATATATGAAATGTACTGAGTTATGTGTGCTCATTTTTATCATATCACTTTACCGAAAGAATTTGTCAAAGTAACCTTTAGGAGTTTTGATGGAGTTTTTCAGGTCACTTGCATATGGAATCATGTCATCTGTGAATAGGCCTAGTTTAACTTCTTCCTTTCCAGGTTATATCTCTTGTATGTATGTTGTCTTATTGCTTGATCTAAGACTACAAATACTATGTTAAAATAAATGGGGATAGTGGGCCCCACTGTCATGTTACAGATCTTAGTGGGGAATACTTCAAAATTAGTATAATATGGTCCTTAGGCCTGTCATATATAACCCTTATTATGTTGAGATATGATTCCTCCATCTCTCATCTCACCTGTATTTTGTTCATAAGAGGATATTGCATTTTGTCAAAGCTTTTATAGCATCTATTGAAATGATCATGTGATTCTTGTACTTATGCCTATTTTTGTGATGTATTACATTTGTTGATTTCCATATGTTGAACCAGTCTTGCATCCCTGGGGTGAAAACTAATTGATCAAACTGGATAGTTCTTAAAATCTACTTGCAAGAATTATGATGAGAATTTTTGCATTTAAGTTTATCAGAGGTATTAGTCTATAATTTTCTCTTCTTCTTTTGTCTGTCTGGCTTTGGTATTAGTATAATGCTGGCTTCATAAAAGGAGTCAGAGCAATTTCCTCCTATTCACTTGTGTGAAATAACTTGAGAGGAAGTCATTTCTGTTCTTGAAGGAAGGTTTTATAGTATTTGGCAATGCATCCTTCTGAGTCTGAGCTTTTATTGTTGGGAGGCTTTTAATTACATTTTCAATATCATTACATGTTCTAACTAATTTCAGGTAATTTATCTCTCCTGGTTTAGTTTTAGACAGTGGTATGCATCAGGCAATCCATCCATTTTTTTTCAGATTTTTCCATTTTCATCAAATATAATTTTTTAACATGTGCTGATGAGTCTCCCAGTTATATTGGTTTATCTTATAATATCTCCATTTTCATACCTAATCTGATTTATTAGAGTCTTATCTCTCTTTTTCTTAGGATTGATTTGTTCAAGGGTTTATCAATCTAGTTTACTTTTTTAAATAACAAGTTACTAATTTCATCAATATTTTAAAATCACTTTAATTTTATTAAATAGAAATTTTGTATGGAAACATCATGTGTTGGTGCAATTTCTCTTCTCCCTGCTCCTATTCCACTGAGGGGCCTCCTAAGTGGGATTTCTGGTATTCACCAAGGGGTTTTATGGGTTATGAGTTGTGACAGCAGCAGTCAGTCATTAAGGGGGTGAGCAATGCCTCTGGATACTCACTCCTACCAAATGACTCTTACAATCTTTCTGTCCACTTTCCACAAAATTATTTTCAATTGTTTTCTTCATTTCTAATCCATTGATTTCTGCTCTGATCTTGATTATTTTTTTCATTTGAATACTTTTTCATTTGGATCGTTCTTGTTTTTCCAAAACACACAGATGAATGGTAAAGTTATTCTATCTATCTATCTATCTATCTATCTATCTATCTATCTATCTATCTATCTATTTGCAGGCAGATTGAGAGGGAAAAAAAGAGAGACAGAGAGAAAGTAGAAAGACACACAGAAAAACAATGGGCATGTCAGGGTGTGTAGCCACCACAAACAAACTTCAGATACATGTGCCACTTTTTGCATCTGGCTTTAAATGGGGATAGTGGAGTTGAAGCCAGATTCTCAGTCTTTTCAAGCAAGCACCTAGACTGCTGTGACATCTTTTATATACTTTGCTCTAAAGACTGTCTTCATATGTCCCATAAGTTTTGTGTGTTGTACTTTTCTTGTTGTTAAGTTCTAGACATTTTTATATTAAATTTATTTTTTAAGTTGAAATTTTGTATGGACATATCAAGTATTAGTACCATCATTCCTCTCCTCCCAACCCCCACTCAACTGAGGATTCCCCTTGATGGGATTGCTAGTATTCACCATGGAGCTGTGGTTTAGGAGTTGTGAGAGCAACATTCAGTCATTGCAGTGGTAGAGGTGTGTGGCAATGCCTCTGTCTATTCCCTGCCACCATGTGGCCAATATATTCTTTTCACCCCCTTTTTGGCAAGATCCCCTGAGCCTTGGTGGGTGTGCTTTAAGTCTACTTTAGTGTTGAGCTCTCAGCAGCTTCTGCATTTCTGCATTGGTGCATTTTGAGAATCCTCAGTGTCTGTCCTTATCACCATGTCTCAGGTTGTCAGGGATTGCCATGAAAGCAGCATGTTTGTTCATCTCGCTGATTCCTTTGTTTTTCTGGGCCCAACCAGATATGATAGGGATGGTTTGCCTATTGACATGGAGTTAGGTATCCTTGTCTTGATAGATTTTAGTTGCCCTCAGTTCTCACTACTTTTTGAAAAAGGAAAACAAAACAAACAAAAAAAAAAAAAAAGATTATCCAATGGAGAGTGAGATCAAAATAGGTTAAAGTGCATAGGCATTATTAATTTAGAGAGATTTTTATGGGTTTATCCTGACATGTGGTCAAAGACTGGTGGAAGCTTCTCATTGGAGTGCATAATCTTGGTCTCCGGAGGATTCTGTCCTGGTTCTCATTTCCAGCTATGGTTTCCTATCCAATGAGTGGATCTCTTAGCCAATCAGAAAACCAGTGGTTACCTACCTAGGATGGATGACACTATAGCTCAGGTGTGTATATCTTGCCCAGATGTTTGCATGCATATAGCAGTGTTCTCTGTTTGCTCATAGCATTGTTGATTGTTTTCATCCAGCATCTCATTCCTCGGTTTTTAGCACAATGTGGGGTAAAAATTCAGCAAGATATCTCAATGTTCTGCATTGCCAGCATGTGTTTTCTTCAGCAACAGGTTCTTAACTTTCCCTTCAGGCTGGTAATCAGGCACTTTGACAGAAGTCCATATTGTTTGGGGGACCTCACAGGTCTCTCTGATCAACAGTTCAATGTGAATTGTCACCCATTTCTGGTACTGGGATTTTTAATGTTAGGATTCATCTCACCCTCTTTAGGGCCCATCTTATCAGACAATCCTTACATACTCCATTTGAGTGTTAAATCATTTACTCTTCTATCAGGGAGGAAGGTTTCTATGGTACCAATTAATTTTGGATATGGTTTTGTGTATATCACCCCACCTTCTCCTCCCTCCACAAAACCCTTCAATCTCGCTTATCTGGCCCTCAAGTTTCTTTTAGAATAGGACAAAAATTCAAGCTATTTCAGTTTAGGAACCACAGATGAGGGAGACCATGTGGCATTTGCCTTTATATGCTTATGTGAGTTCAGTTATATGATCTCTTCCAAGTCTGTCCATTTTCCTACAAATTTCATTGTAATATTTTTCCTTACTGCTGAATAGAATTCCATTATGTATATGTACAAAATCATCATCATTTAATCATCAAATGATGGGCATCTGGCTTGATTCCAATTTTTAGCAGGTGTTAATTTTTTTGTTTTTTTTATTAATTAGTTTTGTATTCAGCAAATACAGTCAGTTTGGTACCATTATTAGGCTCATCCATGACCTAGCCCCTCCCCTTGGCCCCTCCTTGTTGAGGTATATGGGTCAGACATTCTGGAGTTAGCCCCCAGTTATGGGTAGGATAAATGTCCCTGCATATCATGACCCAACATGTGGCTCTGACATTCTTTTCACCCCCTCTTCCACAAAATTTCCCTGAGCCAAGTTGGGTTCATTTTTGGTCTGCTTCAGTGATGAGGTGTTGGGGGCCTCTGGGTCGCTGACTCTCTGATTTAGTATGAGTTGATTTTTCTCTGTATTGATCTCCTTCACCCTTGTGCTGGTACCTGGTTCACCAAGAAAACAGCACCCTTGCTTGTTTTGCCAATTGTTCTTAGTTTCATCCAGGGCCCTTTTGAGGTATGATGGGGTGGCTCTCTCCTTAGGATCTACATCTATCTGAAAAAGAGAAGCAGACTCTTCAATGGAGAGTAAGTTAGCACCAGGACAAATGAGATAACCCTTACATTTTTATAGAGAATTTAATAGGTGTAGGCCCTCTTGTAGCCCATGATTGATGGTAGCTTGATAATGGAGAGTGGGCTTATGTTTGGATATAGTTCTGACTTGTTTCACAGCTCCTGCTATGGGTCCCGTACCACTGAGGGGATCAGTTAGCCAAATCAAGAGCAGTTGGTTCCCCACCATGGCTGTGTGCCACTATTGCATTTAAGTGGGCATCAAAACAGGTTATTGGCTGCTAAGTAGGTTAGACCATGAGTTGCTTGGACATATATTGGTCATTTTTCCTCAGTTGCCCATGTAGCACCTTCTGGCACTAGATGTCTGGGGACTGACTCTCTTCCAGAAAGGGTATGCTGAAGACTGAACCTAATCTTCTACAGCGAATCTCCCCCCTCCCCTCTCTCTTCTCTCTAACTCTTTTATATTAGTTATCTTTTTCTTCCTTTAATTAGTGTGCACTGACCTGTAACTCCCAGTAGCAGCATGTGGGTAAAATCCACAATGAGCTTTTGATCAGAGAGACCTACAAGGCTTCCTAAAAGAAAGATTTCTCTCCAAGTACTGGATGACCCACCAAAGATTAGTGGTAAGACCCTACTGCTGAAGACATCTTATGTGGTCAACACGTAAAAAGTAATGGCATGGCTGGAAGCAGTTGTTAATTGAGTAGCTATAAACACGGTTGAGCAAATATCTCTGCAGTGAAGCATGGAGCCTTTAGTGTAGATACCCAGTAGAGGAATGGCTCAGTCAGTTGGTAGCTCTATGTTCATCTTTTTCAGGAGTCTCTATATTGATTTCCACAGTGGTTGTACAAGTTTGCACTCCCACCAAAAGTGAATAAGAGTTCCTATTTTCCCACATTCTCACCAGCTTTTAGTGTCATTTGATTTTTAAATGATTGTTGTCCTTTCTGGAGTAAGTGGAATCTCATACTTGTTTTAATTTGCATTTCCCTGACAGTTAAGGATGTTGAAATTTTCTTAAGTGAGTATTAGCTATTTGTTTTTCTTCCTTTGAGAATTACCTCTTGAGTTTTCTGCCCCATGTTTTGAGTGGATTTTTTTTTGTTGCTGTTTTTTTTGTTTCTTTGTTTTTTTTTTTTTTTTTAATTTTTATTTAATTTATTAGTTTTCTTTTCATTAAATACAGGCAGGTTGGTACCATTATTTAGGCTCATCTGTGATCTACCCCTTCCCATTAGACCCTCCTTCTTAATGAAAATGGGTCATGCATTGTGGAGTTAGCATCCAATTATTGGTATGATAAATGTCTCTGCAAATCATGACCCAACATGTGACTCTGACATTCTTTCCGCCCCCTCTTCCGCAAAATTTCCCTGAGCCATGTTGGGTTCATTTTCGGTCTGCTTCAGTGCTGAGGTGTTGGGGGCCTCTGAGGCTCTGGCTCTCTGCTTTGGTAGGAGTTGATTTTTCTCTGTGTTGATCTCCTTCCCCTTTGTGCTGGTATCCGGTTCACAGGAAAACATCACCCTTGCTTATTTCGCCAGTTGTCCTTAGTTTCAGTTGGGCCCCTTTTGAGGTATGTTGGGGCAGCTCTCTTCTTAAGATCTGCATCTATCTGGAAAAGAGAAGCAGATTCTCCAATGGAGAGTAAGTTAGCACCCGGAAAATTGAGATAAGACTTACTTTTTTGATAGACAATATGGTAGATTTAGCCCCTCTTATACCCCATGATTGATGGTAGCTTGATATTAAAGAGTGGGCTTGTGTATGGGTATGGTTCTCACTTGTTTCCCAGCTCCAGCTATGGGTATAGTACCACTGAGTGGATCAGTTAGCCAAATCAAGAGCAATTGATTCCTCACCATGGCTGTGTACCACTATTGCACTTGTGTGGGCATCACATCCGGTTATTTGTTGCTAATTAGGTTAAACAATGTGTTGCTTGGACAGATCTTGGTCATTTCCCCCAGTCGCCTATGTAGCGCCTTCTGGCACTAGACACGCTGACTGTCTGGGGACTGACTCTCTCCTGGCTTCCGGCCATGTCATTCCATTTTACACGTCAGCTGTGTATGGAGTCTTCAGCAATAGAGTCTTACCACTGGCCTTTGGTGGGTCATCAAGTACTCTGACAGAAGTCTGTCATTGTTTTGGGAAACCTTATAGGTTTCTCTGATCAAAAGCTCATTGTGGATGGTAGGCCCAAGCTGGAAGTGGGGGTTACAGGTCAGTGTCCACTAAGAAATTGAGGAAAAAGATAACTAATATACAAAAGTTAGAGAGGATAGAGATAGAGGGGAGATGGGGAGAGGGAGGGAGAGAAGATGTAGAAGATTTAGGTCAGTTTTGATCCTACCCTCTCCAGTGTCTTGTAGTTCAGGTGTTTCCTGTAAGGGTCTAGTGAAGGTTCAGCCATTTGGTCTGTCTTTTAGGAAGTAGAATTTTATGGTACCATTGCCGTTTGGGTCCGGATTACTGTTTTCCACCCTTTGATTCCCTCCCCGCCCTCCCATCCATCTTATTGTCTAGTCCATGAGGTGCTTGCTGGGTATGTAAGGGATCTTCGGCAGATTCAGGTTAGGTGTTACAGATAAGTGAGACTATGTGTCAATTTTTTTTATGTGATTGGGTAAGTTCGCTGAGAATGATCTGTTCCAGGTTCAACCATTTTTCCTCAAATTTCTTTATGTCGTTTTTTTCTTACTGCTGTATAGAATTCCATTGTGTAGATATACCACATCTTTGTTATCCATTCTTCTAATGATGGACAACTGGGTTGGTTCCAGCTTTTAGCTATTATGAATTGAGCTGCTACAAACATGGTTGACCAAATCTCTCTGGCTTTTGGTTTGAAGGTTTTAGGGTACAAGCCCAGTAATGGTATAACTGGGTCTGTTGGTATTTCTATAGCCAGCTTTTTCAGGAGTCTCCATATTGCTTTCCAAAGTGGTTGTACCATCCTGCATTCCCACCAACAGTGAATGAGTGTCCCTGCTTCTCCACATCCTTGCCAGCATTTATTTTCATTTGACCTTTTGATGTTGGCTATCCTTATTGGGGTAAGGTGGAATCTCATAGTTGTTTTAATTTGCATTTCTCTGATGGTTAGCGATGATGAATATTTTCTTAGGTGTGTGTTGGCCATTTGTATATCTTCCTCTGAATTGCCTGTTTAACTCTGTGCCCCATTTTGTGAGTGGGGTATTTGTCTTCTTATTGTTTAGACTTTTGAGTTTTTTGTAAATTCTAGAGATAAGGCCTCTATGAGTTGGATAACCTGCAAATATTTTCTCCCATTCTGTGGGTATTCTATTGGCTTTGCTTATTATATGCTTGTCTGTAACGAAACTCTTCAGCTTCATATGATCCCAATGGTTGAGTGACTGTTTAAGAACTTGAGCCACTGGGGTTTTATTCAGAAAGTCTTTTTCCATTCCTATATCATGGAAAGTACTTCCTAAATTTTCTTCCAGTAGTTTTCGAGTTTCTGGTCTTATGTTGAGTTCTTTGATCCATTTGGATTTGAGTGTTGTGCATGGTGAAATGTGTGGATCAAGTTTTAGTTTCCTGCATGTGGTTATCCAGTTTGTCCAGCACCATTTGTTGAAGATGCTATCTTTTTTCCAGTCCATATTGTTTGGGCCTTTGTCGAATATCAAGTAGCTATAGTTGCTTGACCCAAAATCCGGGTCCTCAAGTCTATTCCATTGGTCTATACTCCTGTTTTTATGCCAGTACCATGCTGTTTTTATTACTATGGCTTTGTAATATAGCTTTATATTGGGTATGGTGATGCCACTAGAGGTATTTCTTTTGCTGAGGATATGTTTGGATATGCGAGGCCTTCTACCTTTCCATATGAAATTTGAGATCATTTTTTCTATGTCTGTGAAGAACACTGTAGGGATTTTAATTGGAATTGTGTTAAATCTATATATTGCCTTTGGTAGTATTGTCATCTTCACAATGTTAATTCTGCCTATCCAGGAGCATGGGAGGTCTTTCCATCTTTTCAAGTCCTCCTTAATTTCTTTTTTGAGAGTTTTTATATTTTCGTTGTATAGATCTTTTACTTCCTTGGTTAACGTTATTCCAAGGTATTTTATTTTTTTTATTGCTATTCAAAATGGGACTATGTCCTTTATTTCTTTTTCTGTGTCTTTGTCATTTGCATACAGAAATGCTACCGATTTTTGTGCATTGATTTTGTATCCTGCTACTTTGCTATATGAGTTAATCACCTTCAGGAGTTTTGGGATGTTGTCTCTCGGGTCTCTTACATATACAATCATGTCATCAGCAAATAGAGCTAACTTAACTTCTTTCTTTCCAAATTGTATCCCTTTTATTTCCTTCTCCTGCCTTATTGCTTGGGCTAGGACTTCCAGAACTATATGGAAAAGCAGAGGTGAGAGAGGACATCCCTGTCTTGTTCCTGATCTCAATGGGAATTCCTCCATTCTCTCTCCATTAAGTATTATTTGGGCCTTTGGAGCTTTGTACATTGCCTTTATTATGGTAAGATGTGAACCTGTCATGCCGATTCTCTCCAATGTTTTGATCATGAAGTGATGCTGTATCTTGTCAAAGGCCTTTTCTGCATCTATCGAAATGATCATGTGATTTTTATGTTTAAGCTTGTTTATATGGAGTATTACATTGACAGATTTTCGTATGTTGAACCACCCTTGTGTTCCTGGGATAAATCCCACTTGGTCAAGGTGGATAATGCTTTTGATGTGTTGTTGGATTCGGTTTGCAAGTATTTTGTTGAGGATCTTTGAATCTATGTTCATTAGGGAAATAGGCTGATAGTTTTCTTTTCTTGTGGCATCTCTGCCTGGTTTTGGGATTAGGGTGATACTAGCTTCATAGAAGGAGTTGGGTAGCTTTCCCTGTACTTCAATTGTGTGGCACAGTTTGAGGAAGATTGGTTTGAGTTCTTCCATGAAAGTTTGATAAAATTCGGCAGGGAATCCTTCTGGTCCTGGACTCTTCTTTTTGGGAGGTTTTTTATTACTTTTTCAATCTCCATGAGTGTGATGGGTTCATTGAGGTGATTGATCTGCTCTGAGTTTAGCTTTGATAGATGGTAGGCATTCAGGAATTTATCCATCTCCTCCACATTTTCCAGTTTTGTGGAGTAGAGGTTTTTGAAATAAGTCCTGATGATTCTGCTAATTTCACTGATGTCTGTTGTGATCTCTCCTTTTTCATTTTGAATTTTGTTAATTTGGAGTCTCTCCTTTTTTTGCTTGATCAAATTGGCCAGAGGTTTGTCAATCTTGTTTATTTTTTCAAAGAACCAGCTCTTTGTTTTTTCAATTGCCTTAATTATTTCCTTGGTTTCCAATTCATTAATTTCTGCTCTGATTTTAATTATTTCTTTCCTTCTCGATCTCTTTGGGTTGGATTTTTCTTGTTTTTCCAATGCCTTTGGTGGATGGTTAGGCTATTGATTTGGGATCTTTCTGTCTTTTTTATGAAGGCATTGAGTGCTATGAATTTTCCCTTGAGGACTGCCTTCATTGTGTCCCACAAGTTTTGGTATGATGTGTTCTCATTGTCATTCAATTCCAGGAATTTTGCAATTTCATCCACTATCCATTTATTGTTTAAGACTATGCTATTCAGTTTCCAGTTGCCGTTGGGGTTCTTGTTGGTTTTTTTGTTGTTGATTTCTAGGAATATAGCATTATGATCTAATATCATGCAGGGTATTATGTCAATTTTCCTAAATATGTGGAGGCTATCTTTCTGACCCAGTATATGGTCTATTTTAGAGAATGTTCCATGGGCTGCTGAGAAGAATGTGTAGTCTGTGGATTTGGGATGGAAAGTTCTGTAGATGTCTGTTAGTTCTAAGTGCTCTATGGTTTTGTTGAGCTCTCTTACTTCCCTGTTGAGCTTCTGTTTGGATGATCTGTCTATTACTGATAATGGTGTGTTAAAGTCCCCAGCTATGATGGTGTTGGTGGTTATTTCTGTTTTATTGTCAAGTAGGTTTTGTTTTATGAACTGTGGTGCCTCTGTGTTTGGTGCATACAGATTTATGATTGTAATATCCTCTTGATGGATTGTTCCCTTTATAAGTAGGAAGTAGCCTTCTTTGTCTTTTTTGATTGTTTTTGGTTTGAAGTCAACTTTATCTGATATTAATATAGCTACACCTGCTTGTTTCTTATTCCCATTTGCCTGGAATATTGTTTTCCACCCTTTCACCCAGAGGAGGTTTCTATCTTTAGTGGTAAGGTGGGTTTTTTTAAGGCAGCAGATTGAGGGGTCTAATTTTTTGATCCACCCTGTTAGTCTGTGTCTCTTGATGGGTGAATTAAGGCCATTAATGTTTAGGGTGATGACTGTGAGATTTGATTTGATCCCTGTCATGTTGTGGTGGTAGAGGTGTGTTGGCATTTCCATGGCATTTAATTTTTTTTTTTTCTATCTACTCTGGGTTTGGTTGCTGTGATCTGCTTCTTATAGGCATTTGTGTTTGGTTATTTGTTTCTTCTCTGTGGAGAATTTCCTGGAGTACTTTCTGTAGGTTTCATTTTGTGTTCATATAATTGCAAAGCTGAGTTTTGTCATGGAAAGTTTTCCTTTCACCATCTATTATAAGGGAGACTTTTGCAGGGTAGAGTAGTTTGGGTTGGAAGCCATAGTTTCTTAGAGTTTGGAGAGTTTCATTCAGGGCCCTTCTAGCTTTCAGGGTTTCCATTGAGAAGTCTGAAGTAATTCTGATGGGGTTTCCTTTGAAAGTGGTGTGCTGTTTTTCCCTAGCTGCTTTTAGGATTTTTTCCTAGGTGTCAATGTTTAGAGTCTTAATGATAATATGTCTTGGGGAGTTTCTCCTTTGGTCTAGTCGGTTAGGAGTTCTGTTTGCTTCTTGAATCTTAATGGGCCTTTCTTTTAAGAGACGGGGGGAGTTTTCTTCAATTATTGTGTTAAATAGGTTCTCCATGCCTTTGGTCTGAAATTCTTCTCCTTCTGGTATTCCAATGATTCTGATGTTAGGACGTTTAAGTGTATCCCACAATTCTCTCATGTTCTGTTCACAGGAACTTTTGAACTTACTGAAATTTTTGGACTCTCGAATTGTTTCTTCCATCCTATCTTCCAGATCAGAATTTCTATCTTCCACTTCGCTGACTCTATTCTTGAGAGCCTCTAGTGAGTTTTGGAATTGTTCAATTAAGTTTGCATTTTCTACTACTTTCCTATGTATCACTTCCATCGCTTTGTCCAGCTCCCTTTTTGTCTCATTTTCTGATTTTCTGATGATTCTTGGAAATCATCTTTGCATTTCTTTATATTTTTATTTAGTATGGCCAGCTGATTTTTAAGGTCCTCTTTTTTTTCACTCTCCCTCAACTCTCTTAGCTCTCTTTGAATTCCTTCCAGTGTCTTATCATATTGCTCTAGCTTAGTGATGGTAGCATCCATACGATTATCTATCCTTTGTAGTTTTCCTGTCAGTTCTAGCAGTAGTTTGGTCAGGGTTGCATTGTTCATTGTTTCCACTTGATGTTCTGATCCTAAACACTCTTCTATGTTTTGGTTAGTTGTGATCCTTGTTGGACTGGGTGATCTGTCTGGGTTTTCTTCCATTTTATTTTTCGTGTTATTTCTTTTGTGCTGTGGTCTACCCATGTCAGTGTATGGGCAGGTAGGTGGTGGAGCAGCCTGGGATCTAGCTTAATGAGAATCCAAAGCAGCTTGGGGCAGTTGCAAGCAGCCTGGTTTTTTGCTAACTCTTGGCAATGCCGCCCATCTATAGCCTGACAGGGGCACCAAAGTTGCCTAAATTCTCACCCAGTAATGCACCTAAGCTCCCTGCCTTTGAGCTTGAAAGGGGACTGAGGTAGCAAGCCCTGAAAGTGCCCAGACTCTGGCTGGGTACACTGGGGTCTGTAAACAGTCTGTGCTCTCCCGCCTCAGGGGAGTGGGGGTCCAAAGACAAGTCTGGAGCTTGATCCACAGACTTTGCCCCAATTGGGCCCATATACCCCAGACACACAGCCCCTCACCAGCTCCATGTGCACAGGCTCCCATATGCAGGTGCCTAGAATGCACAGGCCCCAGACACACCTTGCCCCTCTCCAGCCCGGAGCTCACACACACACACAGGTGACCATTCTCCATAGGCCCTATGCAGCTGGGAGCTCACAGGCCAAGCTGTAGATTTTTTAGTCCTTTTTTATTTCTTCAGTTACCCATTCACTGTTTAATACTGAGTGGCTCAGTCTTACAAGTTGGTATATTTGCTGTTGCTTCTCTTGTTGGTTTTTAAATTTATTATATTTATAATATAATACAGAGAGTTATGAATGTTTTCCTGAATTTGTGTAGACTTGATTTATGTCCAAATATATAATTAATTTTACAGAGCATTCTGTGAGTTGCTTAAAAGAATGCGTATTCATTACAGTGAGGGTGTAATGTTCTTTAGATGCCTTTTAAGTCCATTTGATCTATGAACTTGCTTAACTCCATTTTTTCAGTGTTTGATTTTCTATTTATACATTCTATATGTTGATAATATTGGTGGTATTAAAGTCTACTATGATTTCTGTATTAGAATTTATATTAGATGTAATGTGTACTAGATTTTGTTTGTATAATTTAGTGCACCTGTGTTTGGCACATGTAAATTTATTATTTTAATATTCTCTTATTGAATAATTCCCTTAATGAGTATAAAGAGACCTTCTTTACCTCTTTACTTCTTTACCTCTTACTTGTGTATAGATATATCATGGGCTAGTAACCTTTCTCCCTTCGTCCCTGCACCCATTCCATTGGGGACCATCAGTGGGGTTGCAGATATTCTGCATGGGTCGTGTGTTATGTGTTATGGGAGCAGCAGTCAGTTATTTTTTTGGTGGGGTAGGAGAGAATGACTCTGAGTATGATGTCTTAACCTGTGGCTTTCATAATCTTTCTGCCCCCTCTTCTGCAAAATTCCCTGAAACGTGGTGAGTGACTTTTAAGTCTACATCAGTAATCAACTCATAGAAACCTCTGGATCTCTGTTTTGGTAATTGTTGTGTATCCTCAGGGTCTGCCTCATTCACCCTGTCACTGTTTATCAGGTTCACCATAGAAGCTGCACTCTTGCTCCCCTCCCCAGTTCATCTGTGGTTTCAGCTGTGGCTTGGCTGATGTGCAAGGAGTAGTTTATCTCCTTGGGTCTTGCTACCTTCTGAAACAGAAGAAGATTCTACAATGCATATTTTAAATGGGATAAAAATGACTAATTTAGGGAGAATTTGATGTATGTAATCCCTCTTTTAGCCAAACACTAATGAGAAATTGAACACTAGACTTCATAATCTTAGTGACCATATGACTCAGATCTGGATCCCAATTCCAGATATGAGTTCCTTGACATTGAGTGGATCTCTTAGTCAATCAGAAAGCTATTGGTTACCTACCACTCTTGCCACTATTGCAATAGTGTGTACATCCTGCCATATTGTTTGCTTCTGAGTAACTTACACCTCTGGTTGCTCAGAACGTTGTTGGCCCCTTTCCCCCAGTAGCTCAAGTAGCACTGTCCAGCACTAGATGGGATAACTGGCGGCTCTCTTCTGGATTCCAGCCAGGTCTCTCAATGCTCTGTGTTGGTGACATATGAAGTCTTCAGTAGTAGAGTCTTACCATTTAACTCAGGTGGGAAACTGAGTGCTTTGACAAAAACCTGTCTTGTTTTGCTGACCTTGTAGGCACTGGGAATTACAGGCCAGAGATAAATAAATTAGTAAATATATATATATATTTTTAAAGCTTAGCCTTCATTCCAACTTCTCCAGGACCCTTTTCTGGCATTCCCACCTTACTCCTGTTGAGGTTATATCTTTTAGTCTATCTTCAAGGATAAAGTTTTCTGTAGTATCAGTTCATTTCTTATTTAGTTTTGTATTTTCTCCACCCTCTGATTCCCTTTCCCAAATCACAATCATCACTATTGTTTGGGCCTTGATTTTTCTATCTTGTTTTGTTGTTGAGTTCTATTATTTACCTGTTGATTTTCTGATTGGATGATCTATCTAATGATGATAGTAGAGTATTGAAGTCCCCAACTATGAAGGCATTGGTGTTTATCACCATTTTGTGGTCAGGTAAGTATATTTATAAATTGTGATGCACCTGTGTTTGGTGCATTTAGATTTATGATTGTGATGTGCTCGTATTGGATCATTCCCTTGATGAGTAACAAGTGGCCTCCTTTGTTCTTTTTGATTACTTTTGGTTATAGCACTGTGGTTTGAAAGCCATACTTTTTTACACTTTGAAATGAAAATGAAATAGAAATTCCAGGCCCTTCTGTCTTTCAGGGTTTCCACTGAGAAATCTGAGGTACTTCTGGTTGAAATGCCTTTGTATGTAGTGACTTGTTTCTCTCTTGCTCCTTTTTATGTTTTCATTTTGGGATTCGATTTATGTTGATTACTCTATGATTCCATTGAAGGCTTCCATTGTTGGACTAGGCATCCTTGGTGGAGAACTCTCAGATTTCTAAATTTCATTGGCATTTTCTGCATTGTGATCTACCCACCTTGGGGAAGCATTTTATTTTATTTTATTTTTATTTTTTTATTTTTATTTTTTATTAACATTTTCCATGATTATAAAATATATCCCATGGTAATTCTCTCCCTCCCCACCCCCACACTTTCCCCTTTGAAATTCCATTCTCCATCATATTACCTCCCCATTACAATCATTGTAATTACATATATACAATATCAACCTATTAAGTATCCTCCTCCCTGCCTTTCTCCACACTTTATGTCTCCTTTTCAACTTACTGGCCTCTGCTACTAAGTATTTTCATTCTCACGCAGAAGCCCAATCATCTGTAGCTAGGATCCACATATGAGAGAGAACATGTGGCACTTGGATTTCTGGGCCTGGGTTACCTGACTTAGTATAATACTTTCCAGGTCCATCCATTTTTCTGCAAATTTCATAACTTCATTTTTCTTTACCGCTGAGTAGAACTCCATTGTATAAATGTGCCACATCTTCATTATCCACTCATCTGTTGAGGGACATCTAGGCTGGTTCCATTTCCCAGCTATTATAAATTGAGCAGCAATAAACATGGTTGAGCATGTACTTCTAAGGAAATGAGATGAGTCCTTTGGATATATGCCTAGGAGTACTATAGCTGGGTCATATGGTAGATCAATCTCTAGATGTTTTAGGAACCTCCACACTATTTTCCACAATGGCTGGACCAGATTGCATTCCCACCAGCACTGCAGAAGGGTTCCTTTTTTTCCACATCCCGCCAACATTTATGATCATTTGTTTTCATGATGGTGGCCATTCTGACAGGAGTGAGATGGAATCTCAGTGTACTTTTAATCTGCATTTGCCTGATGACTAGTGACGTAGAACATTTTTTTAGATGCTTATATGCCATTCGTATTTCTTCCTTTGAGAACTCTCTATTTAGCTCCATAGCCCATTTTTTGATTGGCTTGTTTGATTCCTTATTATTTAACTTTTTGAGTTTTTTGTATATCCTAGATATTAATCCTCTATCAGATATATAGCTGGCGAAGATTTTTTCCCATTCTGTAGGTTGCCTCTTTGCTTTTTTCACTGTGTCCTTTGCAATGCAAAATCTTTGTAATTTCATGAGGTCCCAGTGGTTAATCTGTGGTTTTATTGCCTAAGCAATTGGGGATGTATTCAGAAAGTCTTTGCCAAGACCAATGTGTTGTAGGGTTTCCCATACATTTTCCTCTAGCAGTTTCAAAGTTTCCAGTCTGATGTTAAGGTCTTTAATCCATTAGGACTTAATTCTTGTGCATGGCGAGAGAGAAGAATCTATTTTCATCCTTCTGCAGATATATATCCAGTTTTCAAAACACCATTTGCTGAAGAGGCTGTCTCTTCTCCAATGAGTATTTTTGGCATTTTTATCGAATATCAGGTGGCTATAGCTACTTGGGCTTACATCTGGGTCCTCTATTCTGTTCCACTGATCTACATGTCTGTTTTTGTGCCAGTACCATGCTGTTTTTGTTACTATGGCTCTGTAGTATAGGTTAAAATCAGGTATGGTGATACCACCAGCCTCTTTTTTGTTGCTCAGTATTATTTTAGATATTCGAGGTTTTTTGTGATTCCAAATGAAGTTTTGGATTGTTTTTTCTATTTCCATGAAGAATGCCTTTGGAATTTTGATAGGGATTGCATTAAATGTGTAGATTGCTTTTGGTAAGATTGCCATTTTCACGATATTGATTCTTCCAAGCCAGGAACAAGGGATGTTTCTCCACTTTCTAGTGTCTTGTGCAATTTCTCGCTTGAGTGTTTTAAAGTTCTCATTGTATAGATTCTTTACTTCCTTGGTTAGGTTTATTCCAAGGTATTTTAGTTTTTTTGATGCAATTGTGAATGGGAGTGATTCTCTGATTTCATTCTCTGTGTGTTTGTTGTTAGCATATATGAAGGCTACTGATTTCTGTGTATTTATTTTGTATCCTGCTACATTGCTGTAGGTTTTGATCAGCTCTAACAGCTTGTTAGTAGAGTCTTTAGGGTCCTTTATGTATAGAATCATGTCATCTGCAAATAATGATAACTTGATTTCTTCCTTTCCAATTTGTATCCCTTTTATGTGTGTCTCTTGCCTTATTGCTATGGCTAAGACTTCCAAAACTATATTAAATAAAATTGGGGACAGTGGACACCCTTGTCTTGTTCCTGATTTTAGTGGAAAAGCTTCCAGTTTTTCCCATTTAGTAATATGTTGGCTGTAGGCTTGTCATAAATAGCCTTTATTATATTGAGATATGTTCCTTCTATTCCCAGTCACTGTAGGACTTTTATCATGAAGGGATGTTGGATTTTGTCAAATGCTTTCTCTGCGTCTAATGAGATGATCATGTTATTTTTGTCCTTCAACCCATTTATGTAATGTATTACATTTATAGATTTGCGTATGTTGAACCATCCCTGCATCTCTGGGATAAAGCCTACTTAGTCAGGGTGAATGATCTTTTTGATATACTCTTGTATTCTGCTTGCCAATATTTTGTTGAGAATTTTTGCATCTATGTTCATGTGGGAAATTGGTCTGTAATTTACTTTTTTTGTTCTATCTTTGCCTGGTTTTGGTATCAGGGTGATGCTGGCCTCATAGAAGGAGTTTGGTAGAATTCCTTCTTTTTCTATTTCCTGGAAAAGCTTAAGAAGCAATGGTTTTAGCTCTTGCTTAAAAGTCTGGTAAAATTCAGCAGTGAATCCATCTGGGCCTGGGCTTTTTTTAGTTGGGAGATTATTGATAACTGTTCGGATCTCCATGTTCGTTATAGGTCTATTTAAGTGATTAATCTCATTTTGATTTAATTTAGGTAGGTCATATAGATCAAGGAAATCATCCATTTCTTTCAGATTTTCATACTTTGTGGAGTATATGCTTTTATACTATGTCCCTATGATTTTTTGAATTTCTCTGGAATCTGTTGTGATGTTACCTTGTTCATCTCTGATTTTATTAATTTGTGTCTCTTCTCTCTTTCTTTTGGTCAGAATTGCTAAGGGTTTATCAATCTTGTTTATCCTTTCAAAGAACCAACTCTTTGTTTCATTAATTCTTTGGATTGTTCTTTGTGTTTCTATTTCATTAATTTCTGCCCTAATCTTTATTATTTCTTCCCGTCTACTGATTTTTGGTTTGCCTTGTTCTTCTTTTTCCAAGGCTTTAAGGCGAAGCATTAGGTCGTTGATTGCGACCTTTCTAATTTCTTAATATAGGCACTTAAGGTTATAAATTTACCTCTTAGAACTGCCTTCATTGTGTCCCAGAGATTTTGGTATGTTGTGTTCTCATTATCATTTGACTCTATAAATTTTGTGATTTCGTTTTTGATTTCTTCATTGACCCATTCATCATTTAGTAGTGTATTGTTTAGTTTCCATGATTTTGTGTATGCTCTATAGCCTTTCTTGCTACTGATTTGTAGTTTCATTCCATTGTGGTCAGATAGAATGCAAGGAATTATTTCAATTTTCCTGAATTTGTTAAGATTTGCTTTGTGTCCTAATATATGGTCTATTTTAGAGAATGTTCCATGTGCTGCTGAAAAGAATGTATATTCTGCAGCCTTTGGATGAAGTGTCCTGTATATATCTGTTAGGTCCATTCCTTCTATGACCTCATTTAGTCCAGATGCCTCTCTGTTTATTCTTTCCCTGGATGACCTGTCAATTGATGAGAGTGGGGTGTTAAAGTCACCCACCACCACTGTGTTTGGTGTTATATGTGACCTTAGTTCTAATAATGTTTGTTTGACGAATTTGGGAGCCCCCATGTTTGGTGCATATATGTTTAGGATTGTAATGTCCTCCTGTTGGAGTTTGCCCTTAATCAATATAAAGTGACCTTTCTTATCTTTCTTGACTAACGTCGGATTAAACTCTACCCTGTCTGATATTAGGATAGCAACCCCTGCTTGTTTTCTAGGCCCATTTGCTTAAAACACCGTCTTCCAACCTTTCACCCTAAGATAATGTCTATCCTTTGTAGAAAGGTGAGTTTCTTGGAGACAAAAAATTGTAGGATCCTGCTTTTTAACCCAGTCTGCAAATCTATGTCTTTTCGTTGGGGCATTGAGACCGTTGATATTAAGAGATATTATTGAAAGGTGTGTATTTATGTTTGCCATTTTTTTGTGTGTGTGTGTGTCTGGTTCTACCTGTGCTCTCTTCTGTTAACTGGTATTTGAGTATAGCTTGTTTTTTCTAGGTTCCTGATATGTGTGCTTTTCCTTTTGTTCAGCATGGAGGATTCTATCAAGTATTTTCTGTAGAGCTGGTTTTGTCTTCAAATACTCCTTTAACCTGCTTTTGTCCTGGAATGTCTTTATTTCTCCATCTATTTGAATGGATAACTTTGCAGGTTAAAGTAACCTTGGTTGACAGTTGTTATCTTTCAGAACTTGGAATATATCACTCCAAGCCCTTCTGGCTTTAAAAGTTTGTGTTGAATAATCTGCTGTAATCCTGATGGGCTTGCTTTTGTAGGTAACTTGATTTTTCTCTCTAACTGCTTTCAATATTTTTTCTTTGGTGTGTGTGTTTGGAAGTTTGATTATAATATGGCGAGGAGAGGTTCTTTCTGGGTTTTGTCTGGCTGGGGTTCTAAAGGCTTCCTGTATCTGTATTGGCCCCTCTTTCCCAATTTGGGGGAAATTTTCCTCTATGATTTTATTGAAGATGCCTACTATGCCTCTGGAGTGGAGTTCTTCTCCTTCTACTATGCCCTGAATTCTTATATTGGATCTTTTCATAGTGTCCCGAATATCTTGAAATTCCCACTCATACTTTTCTATAAGTTTGTCTTTCTCTTTGTTGGACTGCATTAGGTCTGCCCCCTGGTCTTCTAGCTTAGATATTCTGTCCTCTCCCTCATCCATCCTACTGGTGAGATTTTCTACAGAGTTTTTTATTTGATTAACTGTGTTCTTCATTGCTAGTAATTCTGACTGGTTTTTCTTTATTATTTCTATTTCCCTATTTATGTCTTGTATTGCCTTCTTTATTTCATTAAATTGGTGTCCTGCCTCTTCTTTGATTCCTTTGATTTCCTCTTTGATTTCTTCTTTGATTGTTTTCATGTGTTCTTTGACCTCTTTGAACATATTTATAATTATTCTTTTGAACTCTTTCTCAGGCATTTCCTCTAACTCTTTCTCACTGGAGGACATTTCTGATGCATTAATACTTTTAGGTGGATTTATATCGTCTTGCTTTTTAGTGTTTCTTGTGTTATCATGTATATATTTTTGCATCTTGGATTAAGTTAATGCTTGGATTTTCTAGCTAGCTGTGTATTCTTAGCTGTATCAATTGATTTGATGTAATATATTTTCAGGGTAGGACCTTAAGGTGTTAGGTGTGGCTCTTAAGACTCTCAGAGTATCTACAAATATGTTCTTAGGGGTTGAGTTTCCCTGCTATAGGAGTATTGAAGCAGGCTGAGTGGAATAAAATACAGGTAGATTCTAAAATTTAACTAAACACTGTACACATTCAATCAAAAACAGCCCCAAGTATGTATGCAAGAGTAGTTATTATAATGACCAGATCCTCTATCAACAAAGAGGTTTAGATTTCTGGTCTGTTGAGGGATCCAAGTCACCTTGTGACCAAGTGAGACCCTTCCCTGGTGCAATCCCAGTTACCTTGGGTGATTTTGGTCTCAGTCAAGTTGCTGCCTGGGTCGTCGGGCTGCTGTTCTGATTTCTGGAGCTGGGCACTTGCTTTTCCTATGGGGCAAACTGAGCCACTGCTGCTGCCTCTGCTGCTGCTGTAGCTGCCACTGCTGGAGCCACCACTTCTGCTGAAGCTGCTGCTGCTGTGTCCACTGCCGCTGCTCCCCCTGAAGCTGCTGCTGCCGAGTCTGCCGCTGCTGCCACTCCTGGGTCTGCTGCTGCTGGGGCCGCTGTTACCGGTGCTGGAGCTGCTGATGTTGCTGCCGAACTCTGCTCCTGCTTGGGTCCCGTTGTCAGCCCAACTTGACGTGGCCGGGTCCTGGGCCGCTGCTCTGTTCGCTGGAGCTGGGCTCAGGCGGTGGGGGAGGGGAGGGAGCCACGGCTGCTCTGGTTGTCTCACTGTTCCACGTGTTCTTCTACCTTGCGGTCTGCTCCTCCGCTGCTCGCTGCCGCTCTCCCCTCATGTTTCCCGAGTTGCGGAGAGCGCGGTGTGAGGGGAAAATCTCGCACCTGGCTTTTCCTGCGGCTCGAGCCGAGTCTGGCGGTTTTCTGCTGTGCCGCGTCCGCGGCGGTTGGCCGAGCTGCTGGAGCCGCTTTTCCCGCCTGTGTGGGCTCTGGATGCTCTAGAACTCTTCTACTTCCTTGCTGCCACTTCAATTTCCTATACACCTCACTTTTTGTAAAAGTGTGTATTTTGCTGAGTTTTTTTGGTCTTTTTCCCCCCTAGGCTGCTTTGGCGTGGTATCTATGCCGCCATCTTAACCGGAAGTCCATTTTATTTTATTGAATGGGAAGTATTTATATTTATAGGATCTTCGGTGTTCTGTTTTAAATGTGAATCAGATTGGTGTATGATGCAGTTATAACTGCAGATGCACAGATTGTGGAGACTACAAGTACATCAAAATTTTTGGGGAACTAGGAGGTGGGGAGCAGGGAGATTTGACCTACTCATTACACTTGCATGCACTCTTCAGGACAATGGGATGAGGGGATGGGGAACCAGGAGCCATGAAGTTGGAGAGCTAAGTGCAAGGGTCCAGCTCCTACATCAGCCTGTTCATTCTCTGGCTCAGGGGGAATATGGATTTGGGTACTGAAGGGCCAGTTAATCAGGAAACCTGTGCAAAAGGCCTAGCTCCACAGCCCACACACAGGGATCAGGATTCCACAAGCCAGCAGAATGGATACTGGGACCAGGGAACTGAGGTAGGGAATGAACTGGGAGCTCTGGCCTACTCACCCCTTGTGTGCACCTTGGATGTGCCTCTCTTTTGTAATATTGGATAATTTTCTTCAACTTTTAAATTTTTTATTAGTTATGTATGCAGTGTGTGTACAGTCATGTTGATACCATCCTTAGCCTCCGCCCTGTCCTCCTCACTCTGCAGGGACCCTTCTCCTTGGCAAATACAAGTCATGCATTCTGAGTTTAGCAGTCACTTATGGGTAAGAGACAATGTCTCTGTGCATAATGACACAAAGTGTGGCTCTAACAATCTATCTGCTCCCTCTTCCACAAATTTCCCTAGGCCACGTGGGCTGGTTTTAGGTCTACTTCATTGATGAAATCTTGGGAGCCTCTGTGTCTATGGGTATATGGTCTGGTAGGAGTTGAGAGTTCTTCAGTAATTTTATTGAATATATTCTCTATGCCTTTGGCTTATATTTCCTCCCCTTCTTGTATTCCCATGATCTGAATATTTGGCCTTCTTAATGTGTCCCACATTTCCTTCATGTTTTGTTCATACCTTGTTTTTTTGTTAATGTTTAATTTTTAAATTTTATTTTATTAACAACTTCCATGATTATAAAAAAATACCCTATGGTGATACCCTCACTCTCCCCACTTACCCCCAAAAGTAAAAGAGACTGAATGAGATGCAGAGGGGGTATGATGGAGAGTGGAGTTTCAAAGGGCATACCTTGTTTTGAACTTATCATTGATTTTGGACTCCTGGTTTGTTACTCCCATCTTGTCCTTGAGTTCTAATATTCTGCTTTTATATGAATTATTTTGTTGGTAAGGATTTCTTGGGACCAATATTTCCATTTTACATTATTATTTTTTTTTATCAGCTCCATCTCCACTGAATTTCTATTTCATTTTCATTTCTTGGTTTGACTTTGTTGTTGTCTGTTGGAATTCACTACTGCATTTGATCATGTCAACACTGAGTTTATTCTACTGATCATTGAATTCATATTTTTTACTTTCCAACATGTCATCCAGCTGTCTATTGAGCTATTTTTGTTAATTCTTTTCATTTCATTCAGTCATACTTTGAGTTATTTTTATTCTTCTTCTTAATTCTTTTCCATGTCATCCACCCATGGCCTCATTAAATTTGTTTAATATGTTTATAATAATTTCATTTTGGGATTCTATGTCTAGAGTTTTTACTACCTTTTCATTTGAGACTTCCACTATGTGCTAGTCATTCTTGGTAAGAATATCCTGCCTTGATATCTTGCATTATTTTTTACTTGAGGTTTCCCATCTCAATACAGGCCTCTTGTCTTGTTAATAATGAAGCAATAACAGTTCATACAGAGCCCTATTGAGTGGCTTGGTCAGCCTTGATCAAAGTGGGTGTGAGGTGGCACACAAAGTTGATTTGGGAACACTTGATTCTGAGCATGTTCTTCCTTGTGTGAACAGCCACTAGGCAGGTCTGAACTAGATTCTAGGAGGGCTAACTGACTTAGTGCCTGTGGTGGTTTGAGTCAGGTGTCCCCAGAAACTTAAGTGTTCTGAATTCTAGATTCCCAGCTGATAGGGATTTGGGAATTAATGTCTTCTGGACACAGTGTGTTGTTGGGGGCAGGTTTATGGCTATTATAGCCGGTTTCCCCATACCAGTGTTTGGCACACTCTCCTGTTGCTACAGTACACCTTATGTTGGCCATGGGATGATGTCCATCCTGTGTGCCTGCCATAATTTTCTCTGTCATTGTGAACCTTCCACTAAAGCTTGTAATCCAGAATAAACCTCTTTTTTTTTTTTTTTCCACAAGCTATTCTTTGTTGGGTTATTTCTACCAGCACTGCAAACTTGACTGCCAAGATGTGGAGTGTTATCAGCTAGACAGTCATTTCTGAGATAGATGTAGGCATGTAGGCCAAGGTACAGAGTGAGGGGTTATATACACAAGTGGGTAATCAGCCCTGGTTGCCCAGCATTACTCATTGCCTAGGGCCAGTGCCCAGATGGCTAGCCCATCTAGTGCTGGAAAAAGCTACATGAGCTACTGGGGGGAAGTGGCCAACAATGATCTGAGGAACCAGAGGTCTAAGTTACTCAGAAGCAAACATACTGAGTGGATGTACATGCCAGTGAAATGGTGGCAAACATCCTTGGTGGGTAACCAGTAGCTTTCTTATTGACTAAGAGATCCACTCAGTATAAAGAAACCTATATCTGGAATTGGGAACCAGATCAGGATCCTATGGAGACAAAGATTATGCTCTCCAGTGTCAAGCTCTCATTAGACTTTGGCTAAAAAAGGGGTTACACACATCAAAATCTCTCTAAATTAATAATGCTTATCCCATTTTAAACTATGTTGACTTCACTCTTTGTTGGAGACTCTCTGTTTCTTTTTCAGAAGGTAGTGGGAACCTAGGGGATGAACAAAAGCAAGAAAATAGGAAATGCATTGGTTTTGAATAGGGGTATTTCTGGTTTGGTGAGGTGAAGGAAATAACAAAATGTAATAGGGGTAAGAATAAGATTAAAATGCAGTATACACATGTATGAAAGCACCAAAATCGAAATAAAAGACCAGAAGTAAGATCAGACTTTACTAGGACATAATGTGGACTTCTAATAAAATGTGAATACATTTTAATATACTATAGACAATAGGCATCTAAGTTATCTTTTAAAGAATTAACTGTGACCCCTACATATTCTAGATATAGTTTTTATTTTATCTGCTTATCTATCATCTATTCATCTATCTGTCATTTGTCTATTTTCTATCTAGAATTAGTATAGGAAGATCATGAAATCAGAGCTTCATGACAAAAGGAATTTTTTTTGTGAATTATTTACTCAAAATATTGTCAATTAATTACATTTTACCAATTCTCTGATTACCAGGCAAGAACTCTTTATATGAGTCTTGTAGCTTTCAAACTAAGTCCATGTTAGTTTGGGGGAAAAAAGGAAATAAGCACAGTAAGCATATAATTAATTATATTAATAATTCATGTATTTACTCATTCACAAGGCTTGTAGCAAACTGAGCAACATGATGGGAATTTGTTAAGTACCAGGCAACAGAGTCAAAGCCTGACTACACTGTTTGATGAGTTTATAAGGCATAGGATAAGATGCAGAAATAGAGGACGACAGAGGCCAGCATGGGAGATGGAACAGAACCATATAAGCTCATTTGTTTTTGTTTCAAACCCACCTTATCTTCGCTGATTTTTTTCATTGTATCTTATGAAACATAATTCCATGTTATGCCATCAGGATTGAAATTAAAAATGTTTCTAATATATTTCCCCTTAATTACATCCATCAAATTATAGCAGATTATGAACTAACTGAAATAAATATTGATTATCTGTTACATTACCCCCATTCTACTGACATGTATAAACCATGTGTCTCATCGTCAAAAGTGAACTGTTGAGATGTTTGCTTTCTTCAGCAGTGTCTGAGTTAAGCATAAAGAAGCTCATTTTTTTTTCTTTCAAGCGTTGTTTACATTTGTGGTAATTTTAATTGCGTTTCATTTTGGGGAACACAGTTGTTTTTGATTGTATTTTTTTTTCTTAATTCAAAATATATAGAATTATTTTCTGTATTTTATTTCATTATTTTAAAATTAATTTTTATTAGATATGGACTTACTAGGTATGTAAACAACACATGTTGTTACCATTCTTTCCTTCATCCCTGCCCCTTCTGAAGAGGCCCTCCTCCTTGTGGATGAAGGCCAACCCCATGGGAATTGTGGGTCATGTATTGTAGGGGCAGCAGTCAGTTATGGGGAAGAAGTATTGTCTCTGTGTATAATGTCCCAGCTTGTGGCTCTGATAATCTTTGTAACCCCTCTTCATCAAAATTCTCTGAGCCATGTTGGGTACATTTTAAGTCTACTTCAGTGATGGACACTTAGGAGCATCTGGATCTCTGTTTTGGAATGTGTTGAGTGTCCTCAGTGTCTGTTTACTTCACCCTTGTGCTGATATTAGGTTCACCAAGAAAGCAGCACTCTTGCTCAGTTACCCAATTCCTCTGTGTTTTCAGCTGGAGCCAGGGTGAAATGCACTGGATCATTTATTTCCTCAGGTCCAGCTCCCATCTTACAAAGAAGCAGACCTTCCAATAGAGAGTGAAGTCAGCACAGTTTTAATGGAATAACCATTATTAATTTACAGAGAATTTAAAGGGTGTAGACCCTCTTATAACCTAGTTTAGTGAGAGGTTGACATTGGAAAGCAAAATCTTTATCTAAATTTTGATTCTGACTTGTTTCCCAGTTCTAGATATTGTTTACTTTCAACTAAGTGGATCCATTAGCAAATCCAAGAGTTGTTGGTTACCCACATGGCTGTGTGCCACTATTAGACTTGTGTGAGCTTAACATCAGGTTGTTTGCCTCTAAGTACCTTAGACTTTGAGTTGCTTGGACAGATGTTAGCCACTTTCCCTTGGTAGCTCATGTAGCAACTTCCAGCACTAGATAGCCTAACTGTCTAGATACTGGCTCTCTTCTGGATTCCAACCAGGTTTTTCCATGGTGCATTCCAACAGAGGAGTATGGTGTCTTCAGCAGTAAGGTCTGACCACTAACATCTGGTGGGTAATCAAGTGCTCTCACAGAAGTCTTTCTTGTTTGTTTTGAGAGAACTAGTAGATCTCTCCAATCAATAGTTGTTGATGTTAACTATGTCCTGGTACAGGCCAGCACCAAGGGAAAAGAAAAAAGAAGAGAGACAGGACAAATTTGAGGTTAGGATTCATCTCACCTACTTCAGGGTCCTTCAATTCAGGTGCTCCCTCTACGGTCATCTTGAGGTCAAACCTTTCAGTCTAACTTCCAGAATATAGGTTTATATGGTACCAGTTCAATTTTGGTTCAGTTTTCTGCCCCGCTCCCCCACCTTTCCCCATACCTCAAGCCCTACCTTCCTTATCATCCGAGCCTCAACATGCCATTCAGGTGTGTCAGCAACTCAGGATGATCCAGGTTAAGAACCACAGATGAATGAGACCATGAGATGATTTGGACTTGATTATTGTGTATGGAGAAATAAGTCAGTCTAATTTCATTTTTGTACATATGGTCAGCCAACTTGCCCATCATCATTTGTTGAAGATGCTGTCTTTTCTCCAGTATACATTATTGGCACCTTTTTCAAAGATCAAACAGCTGTAGTTGCTTGACCTAAGGTCTGGGTCTTCAATTCTGTTCCATTGGCCTATATTTGTTTTTATTCTAGTATCATACTGGTTGGTACTAATAAAGCTTTAGATTGGTTATGGTGATCCTTCCAGAGGTTTTGTACTTGGTTTTGTACTTAATTTTTTTTTGTTATTGAAAGTGAAGCAATCTCACTGATTTCTTTCTCTGTATATTTTTCCTTTGCATATACCAAAGCTACTGATTTTTTGCACTGATTTTGTATACTCCTACTTTCCTGAAGGAATTTATCACCTTTAGAAGATTTGAGATGGAGACTTTTGGGTCATTTATGTGCAGGATCATGTCACGAGCAAATAGGGTTAATTTGACTTCTTTTCTGATTTCAAACACTTATATTTTTTTTCTCCTGTCTTATTGCTTGGGCTAGTACTTTGAGTACTATGTTGAAGAGCTGTGATGTCTTGTTCCCTGTCTTGCTCCTGATCTCAGTGGGAACTGCTTGAGTCTTTCTCCATTAAGTATTTTTGGGCTTTAGAGACTTTATATATAGCCTTTATTGTGTTGATATGTCAAAGGCCTTCTCTACATCAATTGAAATGATCATGTGGTTCTTATGGTTATGTTTATTTATGTGGTATACAAATTTGACCAATTTCCATATGTTGAATCACCCCTGAATCTCTGGGTGAAGCCTACTTGGTCAAGGTACATAATGCTTTTGATGCGTTATTCAGTTCAGTTTGTAGGGATTTTGTTCAGGGTTATTGCATGTAGTTCATCAGGGATATAGGTTTATAGTTTTGTTTGTTTTTCTAGTTTCATCTCTGTATGGTTATGTATCAGGATGATGCTAGCTTCATAAAATGTGTTGGAGAGGTTTCCCTGGTCTCTAATTATGTGAAACAGTTTGAGAAAATTTGGTTTCAGTTCTACAATGAAAGTTTGATAGAATTGGGCTGAGAAACCATCTGGTTCTAGATTTTTCTTTTGGAGGAGTTTTTTTTTATTACCATTTCATTCTCCATGGATGTGTTAGGTGGTATGTTCAGGAGATTAATAAGCTCTGAGTTTAGTTTTGGTAGGTGGTATGTGTCTAGGAATTCATCCATTTCTTCAATATTATTCAATTACGTGTAATAGAGATTTTAGAAGCGTGCCCTGATGAGTCTTCCAATATCATTGATGTCTATCATGATCTCTCTTTTTCATGTCTGATCCTGTTAACTTGAGACTTCTCAATTTTTGCTTGATAAAATTGATCAGGGGTTTGTCAATCTTGTTTATTTTTTTAAAGAACCAGCTCCATTTCTTCAATCTTTAAAATTCATTTCTTCATATCCTATTCATTAATTTCAAATCTGATCTTGATTATTTATCTTAGCTGGAGCTCTTAGGGTTGGATTATTCTTGATTTTTCAATGCCTTTAGGTAGAAAGTTATGTTATTGATTTGGAATCTTTCTGTAATTGCAATGAAGGCATTTAGGGCTATGAATTTCCCCTTTATGACTGCCTTCATTGTACACCATGAGTTTTGGTAGGATTTTACAATTTTTAAAAATTTCTTCCACAGCCCATTCATTGTTTAAAAGTGTTTTGTTTAGTTTCCAGGAGCTGGTGGAATTCTGGATGTATCTCTTTTTGTTAATTTCTAGCTTTAAAGCATTGTGATCTGACATGATGTAGGGAGTTACTTAAAATTTCCTAACTTTATGGACACACACTTTATGGCATAATATATGGCCAATTTTAGAGAAGGTTCCAGATGCTTATGAGAAGAATGTGTATTCTGTAGAGTTGGGGTGGAAATTTCTTTAGATGTCTGTATGATGTTGAGCTCTATTATTTCCCTGCAGATATTGTGCTTGAATGATATGTCTAGGGATGATAGTGGAACATTAAGTCCCCAACTATGATGGTGTGATGGTGTTGATATTTATTTCTGCTTTTTTTTTTTTTTTTTTTTGTCAAGTAGATTTTGTTTTATAAACTGTGGTGCACCAGTGTTTGCTGCACATGTATTTATGATTGTCATGTGCTCATGTTGGCTCATTTCCTTGATGAGTAAGAAGTAGTCTTCTTTGTATTTTTTATTACTTTTGGTATGAAGCCTATTCTACCAGTTATTAATATAGCTACACCTGCTTGCTTTTATTTCAACTTATTTGGAATATCATTTTCCATTCTTTCAGCCTGAAGAGGTGTCTGTTTTTAGTGGTGAGGTGGGTTTCTTGAAGACAGTGGATATAAGGGTCCAGTCTTTTGATCCAACCTGATAACTTGTGCCTTTTGATGGGTGATTTAAGACTTTTAATATTCAAGGTTATCACTGTGTGATTTGAATTAATCCCTGCCATGATGAAGTGTTTTATGGGGTTTGGTGCTTTCTTGTGTTTTTTACTATGTTGAACCTGGCCCATTTTTGGTTATTGTGACCATCTTGTTGGCTCTTAAGATTGGCCACTTGTCCTGTGTGGAGTATTCCTTGAAGTATTCTCTGTAGGTTTGGCTTTGTGTTCACATAATCATAAAGTTGATTTTTTCATGGGAAGTTTTCCTTTTTCCCTCTATTATGAGGATATTATTAGTGGATATAGCAACTTGGGTTGAAAGCCATAGGTTTTCAACATTTGAAATGTTCTACTCTGGGCCCTTCTGTCTTTCAGGGTTTCCATTGAGAAATCTGATATAATTCTAATGGTATTGTCTTTGTATATTGTGAATTGTTTCTATCTTGCTGTTTTTAACATTCTCTCTTTGTTTACATTGTCAAGAGTTTTAATTATAATGTACCTTGGAGAGTTTTTTTCTTTGGTCCTGCCTGATGTTCTGTGAGCTTCTTGTATCTGGATGGGTCTCTATTTTGAGAGATTTGGAAAATTTTCTTCAATAATATTTTTGAATATGTTCTCTGTGTCTCTGGCCTGGATTTCCTCTAATTCTGGTATACTCATGATCTGTATATTTGTTCATTTACAGTACCCAGGCATTATGTTTACTTGATTTTTTTGAACTTAGCAAAGCTTTTGGCCTCCAGATCAATTTCTTCCTTCTTTCTTCCAGATGAGAAGTTCTGTCTTCCACATGAATAACTGTATTAGTGAGGAATTCTAGAGAGGTTTTTATAACTTCTATTTTATTTTTATTTTCTGTTGTATAAGTTTACATTGTGTCCATCTCTTTTTTGAGATATGATTTCAGTTTGAGTTCTGACTTAAAAAAATATTGACAATTTCCATGATTGTAAATAATATCCCATGGTAATTCCCTCCCACCCACCACTTTCCCCTTTGAAACTCCAATCTCCATCATATCCCTTCCTCCTCTAAATCAGTCTCTCTAGTTCTGATGTCATGATCTTTTTCTCCTATTATGATGGTCTTGCATAGGTAGTGTCATGCACTGTGAGGTCCTGGATATCCAGGCCATTTTATGTCCATCATAAGGAGTCCTACCCTTCCTTTGGCTTTTACATTCTTTCTGCCACCTTTTCCACAATTGATCCTGAGTCTTGGAAGGTTTGGTAGAGATATTTCAATGCTGAGCACTCCTCTGTCACTTCTTCTCAGCACCATGGTGCCTACTGAGTCATCCCAAGGTCATAGCCATCTAAAAAGAGAAGCTACTCTAACAAAAAGTTAGAGTAGCATTAGTATATGTGTAAATACACTAAGAGAAGTGCTTACTGAGCAGTTTTGTGAGCATAGTATGTACATTTAGCCAGGCCACAGCAGATGTTACACCCATAGGGCTCAAAACTACACCTGTTGTAGGTTTTCAGTATCAGGGATGCATTCCCTCCCACGGAGCAGACTGAAAGTCAAATTAGAGGGCAGTTGGTTTCCCCCATTACAGACATGCCACTATTGCACCCATTGGCTCATTTGGCCAAATATCAGGCTTGCAGTGTGCACTGTTGAGTATGTTCACTGTTGATTTCTCTCTCACCCATTGAACTGCATGCAGTGTGGCTTTTTCCAGCTTTCTGTCATATGGTCTTCATGGAGGAGGGTTTCAGTTCAGCTCCAGTAGTATTTCTCAATGTCCTTGCATCCCAAGTATGTGGAGTCTTCAGCAATAGGATCTTACCATCTGGTCGTGATGGGAAAACAAGGGCCTTGGCAAAAGCCTATAGTGTTTTTGGGGCACCATGGATCTTCCTGGCCAACAATTTACTGGAAAGTATCACATCCCAGGAATTGAAAATTTTCTAGTAACAATCTATGGCTCCTGAGTATTCCATTGTCCAAAAAGTAGGTTTCCATATGACTTATTCATATCCTCTGAGATTTTGATTAGCCCTCCCTCCACCTTTCCTTTATTCAATCTCTTCCCCTGCCTCACTTATGCTTTTTCACCCCCATTAATCTGTTCTCCTACTTACATATATACAATGCCATTTCTTTTTTAGACATTTTATTTATTTATTTGAGAGAGAGAGAGGAAGAGGCACATAGAGATAAAGGGAATGCCAGGGTCTCTAGCCACTGCAAACAAACTCCAGACGCATGTGCGCCCTCGTGCATCTGGCTTATGTGGGTCTTGGGGAATTGAACCGGGGTCCCTAGGCATCGCAGGCAAACAACTTAACCGCTAAGCCATTTCCCCAGCCCTACAACACCATTTCGTTGGTTAATTTTCATTTATTTATTTGAGAGCAACAGACAGAGAAAGAAAGAGGGAGAGAGAGAGAGAGAAAGAGAGAGAGAGAGAGAGAGAGAGAGAGAGAGAGAGAGAGAGAGAGAGAGAGAATGGGTGCATAAGATCCTCTAGCCACTACAAATGACCTCCAGATGCATGTGCCACCTTGTGCATCTGGCTTATGTGGATAATGGGCAATCAAGCCTAGAATTGGGGTCCTTAGGCTTCACAGGCCAATGCTTAACCACTAAGCCATATCTCTAGCCCCAAGTTCCGACCTTTTTGATACTTCCTGTAATTCGTTCTTACATTTGATCATGTTTTCATTAAGGTTAATCAATTGGGTGTTGAAATTTTCCATTTCTTGACTCATCTTCAATTAATTCATATCTATTGTGAGGATTCTAATGTTTCCTTCAATCAAGTTAAGCCTACTGTCAAAGATTAACACTCCAAGAGATTATTCTGTTCAATTTCATTGATATGATTTTTGATTGTTTGATGGCTTGATTCCAGTTAAATCATCTTTTGATCAGGGTTTCATTGATTGTTGTGTTTTCACTTTGGGATTGAATTTCTGTTAATTTCTGTATGATTTCATTGGTGGCTTCTATTGCAAGACTAGGCATCCTTGGTGGGGATCTCAGTTTTCTGACATTTGCCAGCTTTTTTGTGTTGTGGTTCCCATTTTTTTTTGGGGGGGGTATTTTGTTGAAGAGGAAGCAAGTTTTTATCCTTTGGCCCAATCACCCTCTGACTAAGGTGAACAGGGATGTTGGTATTTTGTGGATAGTCAGGATACCAGGGAAGAAGGCCTTATTCCACAGCCCACACAGGGACTAGGCCTCCCTAAGCAAGGCACTATGAGGCCTACTTGGACCAGGCAACTGGGAGGAGTCAGGCAATAGGGATCTGGCTATGGCTACTTACTTCGTGCTGTCTTTTCTGCTCACACACTGTCCAGTGTGCAAAACCTGGGCCAGGGAAATGGAAGAAGCCAGGAAGCAGGGATCTGGCCTATTCACTCCATGTTGTGCCTTGGTACACACCATCTGGGACAGGAAACCCAGACCAGGGAGCTAGGAGGAGACAGAAAGCAGGGATCTGGCCTACTTACTTCATCCTGCCTCACCCACCTACACCCCAAACCTGGTTTATTGCATCATTTTGAAAACATTTTATTTATTTATTTGAGAGAGAAATAGAGAGAGAGAGGGGGATTGAGAGAGAGAGAGAGAGTGGACACACCAAGTTATCCTGCCACTACAAGCCAACTCCAGACACATGCTCCACCTTGTGCATCAGGATTTACATGGGTATTGAGGAATTTAACCCAGGCCATCAGACTTTTCCAGCCCTCATTATTATTATCCTTTGTTTATACCAGGACATACTCTGTTTCATGGGTAGTCTGAAGCCCAGTATATAGTCTAGGACATGGTGATCCTTCTTCCTCAGTTTCCTCAGTGCTAAGATTATAAGAATGAGCCTCTACCCCTAGCTGAAAATTTATATTGTGTGGTCACTATTTCTTTGACATTGCATTATGTGTTGGTGTCATAACCAGGGTTATATGTATGCTAGGAAAGTACTCTACTACTGAGTTGAGTCATGTTACCAGCCTTATTTCCTTTATTATATTCTAGAGTTAGATATATACTTTATAAAGATAAAACTAACTTGTTATTTTTCCTATAAGAAACTTTAAAGGCAAATTTTAATTACAGTTTCCACATTGAACTCACATTATTCAAAAATAAAAAAAGGAACCTGTTTTGAACCACAGATAATATGTTCCTTCTGATATATCCAATGTAAGGCAAAATCATTGTTATCATCTTATTTAATTTTATTTTTATTACTAACATCAACATATGTAGAAAATCCTATGCTTAACTTTTTAATACTTTTATTGATTTTTTTTTTTTTGTAATGGCAGTATTGTAAGAGATAGATAGATGATAGATAGGTGAGCCAGGGCATCTTGCCACTGCAAATGACCTTCAGATGCATGTGTCACTTATTTCATCTGGCTTTAAATGGGTACTAGGCAACTGAACCCAGGCCATTAGGCTTTGGAAACAAGTGCCTTTAACTGCTGATCCACCTCCTCAACCCCCTATGCTTACTTTCAAATATGCACTTGAAGGGTCCCTAGGAAGCATGACATTATATATAACTGAAGAGTGCTGAACAGACATGTTAGTTTTCCTTATAAACTCCAAGGTTTTCTTGTAGCAAATCCCAGGACAAGAGGCTTAAGGAAGAGTCATTTCCATTTCCTATGGCATAGTTCCTTCATGGATCAGAACACTTTGCCAACTGCTTTCCCCAAACCACTCCTTCAGTTAAGGATTCATTAAGTATCCATTTGGCCTTCTCCCAACTGTTCTTGTACAGCCTTTGGCCAGTAACCATTCATCAAGAATTTGTTTGCTATGAGCTTGTGAAATAAGATCATCCTCTACTCCATGCCCAAGTGGAACCAAAAGCATTTCACCTAACAATCTGGAAGAATGTCATGTCTATTTTTAAATATGCTATCCCAAGGCAATTTCCAAGAGATGTCTGAAGATATGCCTGCTAATCTGTAATTATATTTCCCAGTACACTCTCATTGGCCCAATTAGTGCTCCTGGGAATAAGTTTGCCAGATTACATAGACATTCATTTAAAAGAGAATTTCAGATCAATAATGAACACATTTTATATAAAGTATGTCTCAGATATTAAAGAATCTCTACATGGAATTCAGATTTAAGTGAGCATTCTGAATTATTTTGGGAAATCTGATAATCCCATCCCAGTGGGCATTAGAACATTGATCTCCTAAACTGATCTTCTTTGGGGCATTGCCAAAATGAGCAAGATAACAACAGTCTCTGTGTGTGGATAGTTTTATTTATTTATTTATTTTCAGAAAGCCAGTAAGAGACCCAATGCATTGGAATAAATTTTCCTGAGGCTTCATCCATCAAGAACAATGGTCTTCAGTATTTCTTAAGTTAAAAATTGAATGGACTCTAGAGTTTTCCAACTCAGAGTGTAACAGCTAATTACCAAGTCTTCATTCTCAACAACAGTGAATTTTATTTGACTGAACAATTTATGCAATTAAAAATATTCACTGATATGGGGATAGAGAGATGGCTTAGTGGTTAAGGTATTTACCTATAAAGCCAAAGGATCCCGGTTCAATTCTCCAAGACCCATGTAAGCAAGATGCACAAGAGGGTTTGTACGTCTGGAGTTTTTTTGCAGTGGCTGGAGGTTCTGGTGCACCCATTCTCTATTCTCTCTCTCTCTCTCTCTCTCTCTTTCTCTCATAAATAAATAAAATGTTTTAGAAGATTAAAAATAATTCACTGATATGTAAAAAGTTATACATTGTTAGACATGCTTTCAAAGCTATTAATATACACAATAACATACAATTAACATACATGATAGCAAGAGGCTAATAAACAATTAAAATAATTGCAGGCTTGCTAATTCTAGAAATAAACACTAAATTCATTAAGGGAAAATGACTAGAAAAGGCATTGACATATTTTATACATTTTCTTTTTCATTTTTTCAATGAAGAGTCTCACTATAGCCCTGGCTGACCTGGAATTCACTATGTAGTCTCAGGATAGCCTTGAACTCATGGTTAAAGGCATGCACTACCACAACAAGCTGGATATGTTTGGATTTTATTTATTAGAGACAAACAGAGAGACAGAAGAGAGAGACAGAAAGAGAGAGAGAGAGACAGAGAGAGAGAATGGACATGCCGGGGCCTCTAGCCACTGCAAATGAACTCCAGATGCATGTGCCACCATGTGCATCTTGCTTATGTAGGACCTGGAGAATTGATCCTGGGTCCTTAGCCTACATAGGCAAGTGCATTAACTGCTAAGCTATCTCTCCAGCCCTGAACTTTTTTTTATAATAAACATATTGAGAGATATTATTTTTGGTAATGCTGGTGACTACACTCAGAATCTCACACATGTTAGGCAGGTCATAGAATGCAGAACACCAAAGAAACCCTGTAAGCTAACTAATTTATTGTAAACTTCCCTTTCCGTTCTATAGCAGTGTCAAAGAGTTATCAAAGTTCTGTTGTCTTGTGGATCAGAAGATTCCCATTTGTGAATCTGATTGACCCTGTCTGTGGAATGAAGTAATCTTACCCATCAGGCTAGGAAGCTGATGGAAAGATAGGCTTTGGAAAATTCCACCTCAGTATGCTAGCACTGCCCCCCCTTTTTGTATAAATTTCTACCCTGTCCTGTAATGATTCATCAATCTAAGCATAAAATAGATTGATACTATATAAAATTCCCTCCTAGTTGGAAGACTAAAAGGTACAATCCTCAAGAGGAGTATGGCGAGATTTATGGTAAGAAGGGCCCTGGAAAGGATGGGATGAATCCTAACCCTAAAAACACTTGGCAATGGCTAGTAACTCCCAGTAACAGAAATTGGTTACAACCCATGTTAAGCTATTTATAACAGAGCCCTATGAAGTCCCCCAAGCAAGACAGACTTCTGTCATAGCAATAAGACTATTGCTAAAGACACTATATGCTTCTGACAGAGAACATGGAGATGTCTGGTTGAATCCATAAGGAAGCTAGTTCCATATAATTAACCTATAATGTATAGTGGTGGTGAAAAGTGCTACATTAGTTGCTGAGGGAAAATGGACAAAAATGCTGTGAGCAAGCAGGGGACCCTGTTATATGAGATCAACTAGCCTGACAAGATTTTTACACCTGTACAAAAGTGACACACAGCCTAGGTGAGCAACCTAAAACTCTGTGATTGGATATGAGATCAGTGGAAAGGAACCCATAGCTGAAACTGGGAATCCTATGGGATAAAAGAATATGATCTCCAGTGAGAAGCTCCCATGAGTTTTTGTGCAAAAGTGAGGCTACACCCATGAAAACCTCTCTAAATTAATGATGCTTATCCCCTTTAACCTATGTTGACCTCACTCTCCATTGGAGAATTTGTTTTTATTTTTCAGAAAGCACTGAGAACTGAGAAAAACCAAGAATTCTCAATAAGATAAAAAATAGATAGGTGACACCATGGCAGAAGATGAACTACCCTGTGCACATTAACCAGGATTAAGGTGAAACTTCAGAGGAATTGGCCTCCAGCCCTGCAACTTCTTTTCTAGTTCCTGATTTTTAAATTTAACTACTAATGCTATGTTTGCTTTTTTATACACCATATGATCAGTCCTAGGTCAACACGTGCAATCATTGTTTTGTTCATTTGCTAAAGACACTGAAGACATCACACAACCCAGTAATTTAAGGACATTTTCTTTTGTAATCTTCTACCCAGATACACAAATAAGCATTCATTTTCTTGGCTGTAGGGACTTCTTTCCTTATGGTGGCCAAGATGTTCCTGATGATGTCTGCTTGGTCTATCTTTCACACTCTGCTTCGACCTGCTAGTCTCCTAACAAGCAAAACAGACCCCGGCATTGAAGTCTAGTGATAATCTTCCATATTCTTATTATTGTCATTTAATTTTTATGAATGACATCTTAAATAATGTGGTAGTTTGAATTCATGTTCCCCAATAGATTCAAATTATTTTTTAAAAGCTTGTAACTTGGATTTCCACCTTCATTGCTGGAGGAGGTGTCACTGTGGGTGGATTCCTTGGGTCCACATCTAAGGTTTCACTTGGTGATGAATCAGAATTGTAGCCTAAGTTATGGAGAGTTTTTGACTCTGCTTGGGGTTCCCAGAGTGTGCTTGCTTGTGATGCTGTTGGTGGTTACCCTCTCTCTGTGGATTTCTTAAAGGGGGGCAGCTTCTTCCACCATTTTGGAATTTCACATGGATGAAATAAATTCCATTCATCCCATAAAATTGCTGGCTCAGAGGTTCATTCTAGCATCATGGAGCTGACTATGACAAATGGTTACAACTGAGGTCATTTAATATACTATTTTCCCAGTCTCTACTTTATTTCTGATTATATTCATCTGGTGTCACTTATTTTAAAGACGATGCATTGGCTTTCTTTGAAACTTGAATAGAGAACATTTACCATGATAAAATAAACACAATCTGAGAGTATTTAGATTTGTTTTTAACTTAAATATAAACTTTGTTAGTTTTCATTATTATTATTATTACTATTATTATTATATTGGTTTTTCATATGGTCTCACTCTGGAGCAGGCTGACCTGGAATTAACTCACATTGTCTCAGGGTGGCCTCGAACTCACAGCAATCCTCCAATCTCTGCCTCCCAAGTGTTGGGATTAAAGGCATGCACCACCATGCCTGCCTCTAGTTAATTATTTTCATACATCTCTCTAGTTGTTGATGATACTATTATTTCACATAATTTACTTTTTCTCTTTCTTTTGTATTTTTTCACTTTTTTGCTTTGAGAGAAAATGGCAATATAAAAGTTTAGTTAAATGTCTGAATAGGAAAATCTCCTACCCTACTTTTTTCTGGAAATTAAGGTATAGGGTGAGCGCCTCCCTCTAGCAAAGTGTCAGGAGCTGCCCCGGGACAGTATTGACTGTTTAACTGGGAGTGTGAGCAAGTTGTGTAGCTTTCTAAACCTTGAGGTGCTGATAATATCCTGCAGAGCCCTGTTGTGATAACTCACAAAATAATCCATTTAAGAACTACAACCACATATCTTGTGCTCCATAAACTTAAGTTCTCTTTCTCCCTGTTCTTTTATCATAAAATTTTATGAAGACACAATATTTGACTTAAAAATTATTTATATCACCTACTTTTAAAACAAGTACATTACTGGGCTAGAGAGATGGCTTAGCAGTTAAGTGCTTGCCTGTGAAGCATAAGGACCCTGGTTTGAGGCTCAATTCCCCAGGACCCACGTTAGCCAGATGCACAAGGGAGCGCACGTGTCTGGAGTTCATTTGCAGTGGCTGGAGGTCCTGGTGTGCCCATTTCTTTCTCTCTCTCTGTATCTGCCTCTTTCTCTCTGTGTGACCATTGCTTTCAAATAAATAAAATGTAAAAAGCAAAAATAAAAATAAAAATAAAATAAGTACATTACATCAAATAATATTTACTTACTTTTTAATTTAATGTTCTCATTTAAAATAAATACATTTTAAATTAAGGAACTTAAATAGCATGGTCTTTTCAATATAGAAACGGTGATTATAGTATAAATGTGATTTATATGCTATACAGATAATTATTTCTTTATATCAATATGGTAAGTTGGTAGTAAATTGCTTACTGTTTCATTAATTTGAGAGAGAAGGAAAGAGAGAAAAAAAAAAACTGAATGGGTGTCACAGAGCCTCTACCACCTTATGTCTCTGGTTTAAGTATGTCCTGGGAAATCAGACTTATGTCCTTTGGTTTTGTACACAAATGTTTCAACCATTAAACCATTTCTCCAGTCCTTCCTTACTTTTTTTTTTAACAATATAATAATTGATTCATATTTTCTTCCTACTACCATCTAAAATTTATAAGTTTTTATTTTACTAGTTTTGTTAGATATGGACATATTTAGTATGTAAACAACATGTGTTGTTACCATCCTTTCCCTCCTCCCTGCTCCTTTTCTGAAGAGGCCTTTCTGGTTGGGGATGCAAGTCAGTCCATGGGGATTTTGAGTCATGATTATGTGGTGGAGGGGCAATGTCTCTGTGCAGAAAGCCCAACGTAATTGCTCTAACAACCTTTTTACCCCCTCTTTTGCAAAACTCCTTGAGCCAAGCTGGGAGCATTTTAAGTCTGCTTCAGTGATGGGCCCTTAGGAGCCTCTGAATCACTGTTTTGGTAAGTGTTGATTTTCCTTGGTGTCGGTCTCCATCACCCTTGTGCTGATATCAGATCCACTAAGAAAGCAGCACTCTTTCTCGGTTCCCCAGTTCCTCTGTGGTTTCATCTGGGGCGGGGTTGGAGGGAACAGAGTCATTTATTGCCTTACGACCAGCTTCCCAGCTCCTGTCTGAAAAAGAAAAGATTCTCCAACAGAGAATGAAGTCAGCACTGGTTAAATCAGATAATCATTATTAATTTACAGAGAATTTAAAGAGTGTAGACCCTCTTGTTGCCTAGTTTAGAGAAAGCTTGTCATTGGAAAGCAAAATCTTTTATCTGGATAAGATTCTGACTTGTTTCCCAGTTCCAGATATGGTTTCCTTTCCACTGAGCTGATCTGTTATCCAATCCAAGAGCAGTTGGTTATTGACTATGGCTCTGTGCCACTTTTGCCCTTGTGTGAGCATCATGTCAGGTTGTTTGCTCCTGAGTCACTTAGACTTTGAGTTGCTTGGACAGATGTTGGCCACTTTCTCCCTGGTAGCTCATGTAGCACCTTCAAGCACTAGATGGGCTAATTGGGGACTGGATCTCCTCCAAATTCTAAGCAAGTCTCTCTATGGTGCATGCTGACAGCATATGATGTCTTCAGCAGTAGGGTCTTACCATTAACCTCTGGTGGGTAATCAAGTACTCTGACAGAAGACTGTCTTGTTTGTTTGGGGACATCTAGTAGGTCTCTATGATCAACAGCTCATTGTGAATGTAAACCACATCCTGGTACAGGGAATGACAGGCCAATGACAAGGGAAAAGAAAAAGATAACAAAGAGAAACAGGAGAAATTTGAGTCTAGGTTTCGTCTCACCCTCTCCATGGCCCTTCTATTCAGGTGATCCCCCAGAGGTACTCTTGAGGGTTCCACCTTTTAGTCTTTATTCTACCATATAAGATTTTATTGTACCAGTTCAATTTGGATTTAGTTTTGTGTCTCTCCCCTTATCCCTTCCATAAACCCCTGCCCTCCCTAATGTCCAAGACTTGAGATTCTATTAAGGTATGATCAGCAACTTGATCTGATTCAGGTTTGGAACTACAGATGAGTGAGACCATGCGAACGTTGACTTTCTGTGTGTGGATGAGTTTACTTAGAATGATCTGTTCCAAGTTGGACTATTTTTCTACAAATTTCAATATGTCATTTTTTTTCCATACTTCTGAGTAGTATTTCATCATGGAGTTATACCACATAATGGTTATACATTCATTTAGTGATGGACACCCACCTGGGGTGATTCCAGTTTTTAGCTATTATGAATTGAGCATCCATAAACTTGTTGAGAAAATATCTCTGAACTGAGATGTGGAGCTCTTAGGGTAAATGCCCACTAAAGGAATAGCAGGGTATATTGCTAACTCTATATTCATCCTTTTCAGGAGTCACCACGTTGATTTCCACAGTGGGTGTAACAGTTTACATTCCCACCAACAGTGAATGAGTGCTTCTATTTCTCCACATCCTCACCAACATTTGTTTTCATTTGATGTTTAATGTTTCTATCCTTACTGGGGTAAGGTATAATCCAATGGATGTTTTAATTTGCATTTTCCTAAAGGTTATGGGATGTTGAGCATTTTCTCTTTTTTTTTCCATGTTTATTTATTTATTTATTTTTCTCAATTTTTATTAACATTTTCCATTATCCCATGGTAATACCCTCCCTTCCTCCCCCGCACTTTCCCCTTTAAAATTCCATTCTCCATCATATCCCCTCCCCATCTCAATTATTCTACTTACATATTGAGCATTTTCTTAAGTGTATATTAACTATTTGTAATTCTTCCTCTGTGAACTCCCTTTTTGGTTCTCTGTCCCACTTTTGAAGTGAGTTGTTTGATAGTTCTTTTTAGACTCTAGATATTAAGCTGCTGTCAATGGTATAGCTAATGGTATAGTGGGTAATCTATTGGCTCTGCATATGGTATGTTTAGTCCCTGCAAATGATTTTAGCTTCATGAGATCACATTGGTTTAGTGCTTGTTTAATTTCCTGGGCTACTGGGGTTTTGTTCAGGAAGTCCTTTCCCAGTCCTATAATATGGAGAGTGTTTTCTATTTTTTCTTGTAGTACTTTAAGAATTTCAGGTCTTATATTAAGGTCTTTAATCCATTTAGGCTTAATTTTTGTTTATGGCAAAATGAGTGGATCTAATTTAATTTTTTCTACATTTTGTCATCCTATTTCTTCAACACCATTTGTCTTTTCTCCAGTATACATTATTGGCACCTTTGTCAAAGATCAAACAGCTGCCTTTACTTGACTTAAGGTCTGGGTCTTCATTTCTGTTCCATTAGTCTATGTTTATGTTTTTATTCTAGTACCATGCTGTTTTTGTCACTAGGCTTTATACTATAGCTTTAGATCAAGTATGGTGATACTACCATAGTTCCCCCCCCCCACTTCTAAGGATATCATTGGATATCTGAGGCCTTCTGAGATTCCACATAAATTTTGAGATCAGATTTTCAATCTTTGTAAAGAATAGTGTGGGCATTTTTATTGTTATTGTGATAACTCTGCATGTTGATTTTGGTAGAATTGCCATTTTCACAATATTAATTCTACCTATCCAGGAGCATGAGAGGATTTTCCATCTTCTCAAGTCCGCCTTTATTATTTTCATGAGTGTTTTTATGTCTTTATTATTTAGGTGTTTCACATCCTTGTTAGTGTTATTCTAAGGTATTTAATTTTTGTTGTGGTTGTTGTTGCTGTTGTTATTGAAAATTGATAATCCTCACTGTTATCTTTCTCTGTGTATTTTCTCATTGCATATAGAAAAGCTACTTATTCTTGTGCTTTGATGTTTTTATCCTTCTACTTTACTGAAAGTATTAATCACCTTTAGAAGATTTGAGAGGGAGATTTTTGGGTCATTTATATATAGGATCATGCCATCTGCAAATAGGGCTAACTTGTCTTCTTTCTTTCCAATTTGAATCCCTTTTATTTCTTTCTCCTGTCTTATTATTTGGGCTTATACTTCTAGTACTATGTTGAAGAGGTGAGAGTGGGCACCCCTATCTTGTTCCCAATCTCAGTGGGGATTCCTTGAGTTTTTCCCCATTAAGTATTATGTGGGATTTAAGAGCTTTATATACAGCCTTTATTGTGTTGAGATATGAACCCTCCATGTCTAGTCTTTCCAGTGTTTTCATTATGAAGTGGTGTTGCATTTTATCAAAGGTCTTCTGTACATCAATTGAAATGTGGTTTTTATGGTTCAGTATATTTATGCAGTGTATTACATCCATCTATTACCATATGTTGAAATATCCCTGCATCCCTGGGTTTAAGCCTTCTTTACCAAGGTGGGTAATGTTTTTGATGTGTTGCTTTATTTGGTTTGCAAGGATTTTGTTCAGGATCTTTGCATCTAAGTTCATTAGGAATATAGGCCTATAGTTTTCTTTCCTTGTCATATCTCTGGCTGGCTTTGGTATTAGGATGATGCTAGCTTCATAAAAGGGGTTGAGGAGGATTCCCTGTTCTTGGATTTTGTAGAACAATTGAGAAAAATTGGTTTCAGTTCTTCAATGAAGGTTTGATAGAATTCAGATGAGAAGCCAACCCATCCTGGGCTTTTCTTTTGGGAAAGATTTTTTTAATTTCCTTTTCAATCTCCATGGATATGATCTGAATTTAGTTTTGGTAGGAGGTATGTGTCTAGGAAATCATCCATTTCTTCCAGATTATTTAATGGAGTAGAGGTTTTGAAAGCATGCCCGGATGATTCTTCCAATTTCATTTATTTCTGTTGTGTTCTCTCCATTTTCATTTCTTATTTTATTAATTTGAGACTTCTCTGTTTTTGCTTGATCAACTTGGCCATGGGTTTTCAATCTTATGTATTTTTTCAAAGAACCAGTTTTTTGTTTTATTTTTTTCATTGTTTTCTTAGTTTCCAATTCATTAATTTCTGCACTAATCTTATTATTTCTTTCCATCTGGAGCTCTTTGGGTTGGATTCTTCTTTTACTCCACTGCCTTTAGGTGGGCTGTCAGATTATTTTTCTCAATTTTTATTAACATTTTCCATGATTATAAAATGTATCCCATGGTAATACCCTCCCTCTCCCCCACCCACTTTCCCCTTTGAAATTCCATTCTCCATCATATCCCCTCCCCATCTCAACCAGTCTCTCTTTTATTTTGATGTCATGGTCTTGTCCTCTTCTTTTATGGTCTTGTGTAGGTAGTGTCAGGCACTATGAGGTCATGGATATCCAGGCCATTTTATGTCTGGAGGGAGCACGTTGTAAGGAGTCCTACCCTTCCTTTGGCTCTTACATTCTTTCTGACACCTCTTCCACATTAGACCCTGAGCCTTGGAAGGTATGATCGAGATGTTACTCAGTACTCCAGTCACTTCTTTCCAGCACTATGATACATTCTGAGTCATCCCCAAATCACTTCCATCTGAAAAGAGAAGATTCTCTACCCAAAGTGAAAGTAGCATTAATATAAGGGTATAAATATTAAGAGAAGTGCTTACTGGGCAGTTTGATAAGCATAGTATATACCTTTTTCCAGACATCAGCAGATGTTACACCCCTAGGGCTCATGACTACCCCTGTTTTAAGTTTTCAGTATCAGGGATTTGTTTCCCCCCATGGATCAGGCCTCCAGTCCAATTGGAGGGCAGTTGGTTTCAACCATGACAGACGTGCCACTATTGCACCCATTGGCTCATTTGGACTGGCTGTCCAATTATTAATATGGGATCTCTTTGCCTTTGTAATGAAGGCACTTAGTGCTATGAATTTTACTCTTATGGCTGCCTTCAGTGTGTCCATAAATTTTGGTAGGTTGTGTTTCATTATCCTTCAATTCTAGAGCCTTTACAATTTTTTGATTTCTTTCATGACCCATTCATTGTTTAAAAGTATATTGTTTAGTCTCCAGGGCTGGTGGAGTTCTTTATGTGACTCTTGTTGTTATTTCCTAGCTTTAAAGCATTGTGATCTGACATAAAGCAGGAAGTTACTTCAACTTTCCTGACCTTATGGAATCATGTTTATAACCTAATATATGGTCAGTGTTGAAGAAGGTTCTGTGGGCTGCTGAGAAGAATGTATATTTTGTAGAGTTGGGCTGGAAAGTTCTGTAAATATTCATTGGGTTTACTTGATCTATGATATTGTTGAGCTCTATTATTTCCTGTTGATTTTCTGCTTGGATGATCTGTCTGTTGATAGTGGAGTGTTGCAGTTCTGATTATGATGGTGTTAATGTTGGTGTTTGTTTCTGTAGATTTTGTTTTATAAACTGTGGTACACCTGTGTTTGGTGCATATATATTTATGATTGTGATGTACTCATATTAGATTATCCCCTTGATGAGTAAGAAGTGGCCTTCTTTGTCCTTTTTTTTTTTTTAATTTTTTATTTATTTATTTGAGAGCGACAGACACAGAGAGAAAGACAGATAGAGGAAGAGAGAGAGAGTGGGTGCGCCAGGGCTTCCAGCCTCTGCAAACGAACTCCAGACGCGTGCGCCCCCTTGTGCATCTGGCTAACATGGGACCTGGGGAACCGAGCCTCGAACCGGGGTCCTTAGGCTTCACAGGCAAGCACTTAACCGCTAAGCCATCTCTCCAGCCCTTCTTTGTCCTTTTTGATTGAAGTCTATTTTATCAGATATTAATATAGCAACACCTGCTTTTTTTTTTTTTTTTAAATTTCCAGTTGCTTGGAATATCATTTTCCAGCCTTTAACCCTGAGGAGGTGCTGAGGTTTGTTTCTTGAAGACAACAGATAGAAGGGCCCAGGTTTTGATCCATCCTGATAACCTGTGTCTTTTGATGGGTCACTTAAGACCATTTATATTTCAGGTTATTACTGTGAGGTTTGAATTAACCCCTGCAATGATGAGGTGTTTTATAGGGTTTGGTGGTTTCTTGTGTTTTGTACTATTTTGAACATGGTCTTTTTTGGGTATTGTGATTTTGTTGGCTCTTGAGATTGGTTAATTTACAGTTCTTTTTAGAGTATTCCCTCAATTATTGTCTGTATGTTCTTTGTGTTCATATAATCATAGAGTTGACTGGAGTTCATTCTTGCATCTGATCAAGTTTTCATTATGCTAATCACCTGGTTGTTGAGATCTTCCATTTGTTGACTTACCATCAATATATTCATATCTCTCTTTGGAAGGTTCTAACAGTTCTTGAATCATATTATGCCTACTTTCAAAAGCTGAACACTCTAGGAGCCAATTCTGTTCAATTTTATTGTTGTGATTGTTGGTTCTTTGATGGATTGCTTCCAGTTCAGCAATTTTTTTTTGAACAGGGTGTCATTGGTTGCTGTGTTTTCATTATGGGAATGAATTTCTGTTGATTTCTGTATTATTTCATTGGAGGCTTCCATTGTAGGACTAGCCATCCTTGGTGGAGACCTCTCAGTTTTCTGAACTTTGTTGACTTTTTTTTGTGTGTTGCTCTCTACCCATTTTAGGAAGTCTATGTCTTTGAGGAGGAAGCAAGGTTTTGACCATTGGCCCATGCACCCTTTGACTCAGGTGAACAGGGATGTTGGTACCAGACGTTACCAGAGCAGAAGGCCTGGTTCCACAGCTCACACAGGCATCTGGTCACCCCATGCAAGGCACAATGGGACCTACCAGGACAAGGGGACTGGGAGGAGCAAGGGAGCAGGGATCTGGCATATTTTCTCTATGATATGCCCTCCAACACAGGGATATTTGACCAGAGAACTGGGAGGAGCCAGGAAGTAAGGGTCTGGTCTACTCACTTCATAGTGCTGGGTGACAATCCAGATCAGGGAGGTGGGATGATCACTGAAACAGGGGTCTAGCATACTCACTCCATACCAGTGTCTGCCTGCATACTGTCAGTGCAGGCAATCCAGACAGGGGAGGTAAGAGGAGCCAGGAAATACGGGTCTTGTCTACTCACTCCAGATCTTACACCCACCCACATGCTGTCTACACAGGCAACACCTTACTTTTAAAATAAGTAAATTTCATAATTTCATATTAACTCAGCTGGATGAAATTGCTATTCCAAATACTTTTTATTGTTATCATTTCTCCCTTCCTTTTGCCTTATCACTTCCTTCCAGTTAATCTGAGATCCATCAATAAGTATATTGATAAGTATGGAAAACCAAGTAGAAATAAATTAATGGAGAGATCATTGTATTTATATATGCTTATTTGTGAATTTATAGAGTTCTGTATTGTACAAATATTACAAGAACACATGGCTCAAGATTCCCAGAATATTCATAGACATCTTCATTTGTTTGATGCATTAATTCCAAAAGTATTTTTGATTATTCTTTGAATGTCACATTAAGATCACTGGCATGGGTATCATAAGGTACATTGGTAATAAAATCAGGTTCAAATATAGAGGTAGAAATTTTAAAGATAATATCATCTCAAGCTTCTACAATTAAGTAATGGCTACATGTTTCTTATTTTTTTCAGTCAGCAGAAATTATCGTGAAACCAATTCACAATGTGTATATGGTAATTTTGGCCTATTGTTCTGATTTTCATGAATAAAAGCTATCAGATACATGAATTATATCTATTAAATTTTTACTCTCTACAGACAACATCAAATTTATCAATTGCAAGTGTTATAGAATACCAGTTTTACTAACTTCATGGTTAGTTAGAAAGTAGTTATAGTCAACCTATTTTCTCACAGGTTTTATAATCATATTCTGAACTATTTATAATTTAAATTTGATTAAAATTCTATCATTCTATCTTTATTTATACTTCTTTTTCTCTCATTTGTGGTTTCATTGCCATATATTGAAATTGAGCAGTTTTCTGGAGTTAGTCTGTTGAAAGTTTGAAAACTAAGAAAAAGTTTAGCATAAATTACTTCATAACTTATTCCTGAAATAGTGATACAACTTGGTCTAGTCCTATTATACTCTCAACCTGAATTTTCTCATAAATTTCATTCCGTTGGTACTTTAATACTTATTTGTATTATATTTAGTCTAAAATATATTTTAGTATTGAGTACTGAGCCCAAGGCATATATGTTTGAGGCAACTGAGTAAAAACCAGGCCCTGTATTTTATTTTACCTGTAAAAATTTAAGAATTATACTGCATTGGTTCACTACATGAACACACTGTACAGTGATCACATCATGGCAACTGACATCTCCATCTTCTTAACCTTTTTTTAAATTGATTAGGCCAGAAGAATGGTACACATGTATTGGAACTCAAGTACCAATAAACACTGAAGAAGACACTCAGTGTAATTGGGGAGCAGAGAGGGATCATAGAAGTATAACCCAATGGGAATATGATGAATAATAATTATTGTTATTGTAATAAATATTAAAATTCAGCCAATACCTAATTCTTTATATAAAACAATCACTTACATCTAATAAAAGAAGAATTGAAATGGCCATCTAACAAAAGTAATATACAGATTCAATGCAATTCCCATCGTAAAGCCAACTACATTCTTCACAGACTTAGAAAAAACAGTCTCAAAATCCTATGAAAGCACAAATGTCATTGGGTAGCCAAAAACACACTCAGCATAAAGAACATTTTTTTTTTAAATAAATACCAGATCCCATGCCTTATGTTCAGGGACCTAGTAATCTTTTTTTTTTTTTTTAATTTTTTATTTATTTATTTGAGAGTCACAGACATAGAGAAAAAGACAGATAGAGGGAGAGAGAGAGAATGGGCGCGCCAGGGCTTCCAGCCTCTGCAAATGAACTCCAGACGCGTGCGCCCCCTTGTGCATCTGGCTAACGTGGGACCTGGGGAACCGAGCCTGGAACCAGGGTCCTTAGGCTTCACAGGCAAGCGCTTAACTGCTAAGCCATCTCTCCAGCCCATAAAGAACATTTTGATGTTATCATCATACCTTATTTCAAGCTATATTGTAAGGAAATAATAATAAAAGAGCATGGTACTGGCATTAAAACAGATACAGATCCAAGATGGTTAGCCTGTATAGTCCTAGAAAGAACCACATTAACTGCTGGATGAAATGGCCACCAATATTGTGACAAGCAGGCAAACCTGCTGTACAAAATCAACCAGACAGACAAGATGTACACACCTGTGTAATAGTGGCACTCAGTCTCAGCAGGTAACCAATGACTCTCTGGATAAGAGACCCACTCAATTAGAAAGAACTCATATTTGGTACTGGGCTCCAGGTCAGAGAGAATCCTATGGAGACAATGTCATGGACACCACTGAGAAGCTTCCACTAGTCTTTGACCCAAAGAAAGGCTACCCCCATCAAAATCTCTCTCAATTAACTATGCTTATTTCTTTTAACCTATCATGTTATCACTCTCTGTTGGAGAATCTGTTTGTCTTTTACAGAAGGCATAGAGAACTGGGAACATCCAAAATATATCAACATAAGAAAATATAGCTTACTTCCTATCATGAGATGAGCCACCTCTTTTATATCTAGCAGGGACAATTGAAACCATACAAAAATTGGTGATTTAAACAAGAGAGTTGGTCAGTCCCACAGTGATCCTGACAACCTCCACCAGGATGATGGAAACAATACACACAAAACATCCAATAACAGAGAACTCAATAGTAAAGTAGACTTGAAGCACAGCCATCAAGACTCAGGGAATTTTGTCAAAATGGGGGCAGAAAGACTGTAACAGCCACAGGGTGGGAGAGCATATCCAGAGACATTGCTTCCATCCACAAGGACTGGCTGCTGCCCCCACAACTCATGAACCCTAACCCCACAATGAATAGCTGAAACCCCAATGAGGAAGGCCCTCGGTGGAATGAGGAGATGAAGGAGAAGAGTAGTAACAACAGTTTCTGCTTATTAAAAGAAATGTAAGTAAGAAATAAGAAAGACGGGGGGGGGGGGGAAGAAAAAGAAAGAAAGAAAGAAGAAAGAAAGAAAGAAAGAAAGAAAGAAAGAAAGAAAGATGCTATGCATTTTACAAAAGGAAGAAAGAAATCTATGTATTTTACATCTGGAGATGTAGGTCAGTTAGTTGACTGCTTGCCTAGCATATACAAAACCTGAAGTTGAATTCCAAGCATTGCATAGACTGGACATGATTTCAAACTGTATTCCCAGGGTTTGGGAGATTGAGCCAAGAGCATCAGAAGGTCACATCCCTCCTTGGATATGTGGCAAGTTTGAGTATTGCCTGGGGTACATGAGCCAGTATAAAAATAACTCAACAAGCTAGGCGTGGTGGCACACACCTTTAATCCCAGCACTCGGGAGGCAGAGGTAGGAGGATTGCCGTAAATTCAAGGCCACCCTGAGACTACATAGTTAATTACAGGTCAACCTGGGCCAGAGTGAGAACCTACCGCAACAAAAATAAATAAATAAATAAATAAATAAAAATAAAACAACAAAAAACACTCAACAAATATGTAAAATATACTTGTTATATATTTTATATAAACTGTTAAATTTTGTATAAAACATAATACATTCAATCTTACTATATATAAAAGAATAAGATAGGAAATAAATGTACACTGTAGATTTAAAGAGAGAGAGACAGTATGTGTGTATGGGTAGGGATATACAGGTGTAGTTTTAACTCTGGACTGTATTCTTAATCAAAACTCTAGAAGAGCCACTTGTTCTATCACTTTAAGTTGTCTGGGAAGAATGATCTTTTCTTCTGAATGTAGAACTTTAAAGCACATAACTGATGTGTATGGGACACACAAGAAATCCTGGCACAATGACACACTCACAGTGTTGAAAATAATATATGATAGGTCCTATCTTCCATCTCTGTAAGTTTAATATTTAAATGTCAAGCACCACTAAATCAGTTATGTATACCTAGATTCTCATGCTAAAACCAGAGACCTTAGGTCTTTGTTAAGGGCATGAACACTTCTGGAACATGAGCTAGGCCAAACTGCACAAGAGTCATTGTGTGATGAGAAGGAGGCTTGATTGTCTCTTTCATAGTTTATTAAAATTTCCCAAAGTAGAGAAAAATGACATAAATTACTGTAGCACATTTTTCTTTTTATTAAATTTATTATTATTAACAACATATTTTGTATGGTTACGTAACGTGTTGGTAGCCTCTTTTCCCTTGTCCCTACCCCCATTCCACTGGAGACCCTCCTCAGTGGGGTTTCAGTTATTTCCTATGGTGTTGTGGGTTATGTGTTGTGGGAGCAACAGTCAGTTTGGGGGGAAGGAATGCCTCTAGGCATGATGTCTCAACCTGTGGTCCTTATAAACGTTCTGCCTCCTCTTCTGCAAAATTTCCTGAGCCATGGTGGGTGAATTTGAAGTCTACTTCAGTAATGAACCCTTAGGAGACTCTGGATCTCTGCTTTTGTAGATTTTGTGTCTCCTCAGGCAGGTAATAAAGTGCAGAATATTTTTCTATGTGTGTCCCTTCATTCTTCCATTAACATCCTCTCTTTCCACCCACTTCCTTATATTTTTTAGCACAAAAACATAAACATATGACCAAACACCTGGCTCCTCACACCTCTGAGACCCTTCAGAACTGAAAAGAACCTGCAATGTAAGAAGAACTATGAAGAAAGTCCTGGATTGAGCTCACCTGATCCCCAGGACCTGATGAGCACTCATACCCATGGGTGGGGGCTAGCACTTTCTTTCTGTGAAACTATTGGTCAGAGATTTCAGAGGGTTTCTGGTCAAGTTCTTCACACCTATTCTAATTTTTCACAGGATATCATTCAGAAGATACATCATAATTTGGCCTTTGGCTGTGCTTCTTAAACCAAAAGCAAATTTAAACTAAGAACCCACACAGAAAACTTTCTTAAGTGATTCTCCTTTTCTTCTCTTTCCTTTTTCTTTAAATCTTAGATTCCTCTTAACCTTGTGACCTCTATTATTCAATTATGCTAATAGGCTTCTAATGTCACCCTAACAGCTTCTCCTCAGCAGGTGGGGAAAAATGGACCATGTTGTAGATAGCATCACTGTGGTGATCTCCCTGGATTGAGAAGTTACTCTGTGTGCTAGAGTTCCCATGGAGATTGCTCTTAACAATATGAGTCTCTGCAGCAGCAGCAAGGACCATCACCAGCAGACGTATTTGTGAACTTCTAATTAAGAGACAGACACTCCAAAAGAGATTACATTCACCCAGGACTGTACTGAGCCAAAGTCTTCTTTCAGCACTTCTAGCAATTAGCAGAGGGCAGTTTCTCCCATAATGTGTAGCCGGTTGGGGTTAGGAACAATTCTCCCCCAAAAAGCCACATGAGAGAGTTGTTGATAGTGCTGGTAACAGCACTACCTCATTGTGTGTGCCCATAAAAATCTGAGATCATGGTACCCATCTAAGGCAACATGTACGAGTCTTGTCTGCTTTTGCCTCTTTTAAGAGTCTCAAGGGACTGTTGGATTCCCATCCTTTTGCCTCTTCAGTTTTTCCAACAGAGAGGCAGAGCACACTTCCCCTGGCTTCTTCCTCAGTTGTTATCTCATTTCCTCACCACACTTAGGTTGCTCTAACTGGCCAATGCAACTTGTATTAGTGCAATGCAACTCGTATTAGTTCCAATGCAAGCTAAAGAATTCTGTAGAAGTTGAAAGTCAGAAAGGTTAGCAGTTGCATCTTCTTATGAGGAAAACTACTTTCCAGTGGCAGGTCATGATATCTGTTACTCCAACTACTCTAGAAAAATGAATTTAGTGAAATTCGATAAGACCCATGGACCACTGTGGTGAATAGCATTTCATAAGTGGGAGGAGTGGTTGGTACATGAAGATGTGCAAGTAACTGTTTGAGATAACTATCCATGAAGTCTCTGCATGCTATTTTTTTGGACACTGTGACTACACTGCCAAGTTGTCTCAGCAGTTATGTGTTAAATAGATTTTCAAATAAGAAATTATATATTTTGAGTACAGTAAGACTACTTTAGCACTAGCTACCTTGTCTAGGGCCATAAAGTGTTTACCTGTGCTGTTTGTTAAATCTTCTCTATGTAGTCACCTATCTAATGTAATGGTTATATAAAAAGTCAAAACAAGCTGCATGTGGTAGTGTACACTTTCTACTCCAGCCCTTGAGAAGCAGAGGTAAGAGAATCCCTATGAGTTCTAGACTACCTTGAAACTACATAGTGAATGCCAGGTCAATCTGAGCTAGAGTGAGACCCTACCTTGATTTTTTTAAAAGTCAAAACATATTACCAATTCAATTGGACACATATATTATTACTTATATAGTTTAATCAGCAAGGAAACACTCTGACTTACAATTCCTTAAATAGCACAAAGTATGGTCAGAGGTTCTCAGAGCTGAATGCCCTGAAGTCTCTTTGACATCCCTCTGTCTGGGGACTGAGCTATGTGCATAGTATATAACACACTTATTTTTCATGTTAAAAGAACTTTAAATAACAGTAAAACGGCAGTGCATTAGTCTATTTTCTATAATTAGATTTCTAAAGCAGAATGACATAAATAATGAAGTTGATTTCATTCAGGATAGTAAAGGTTCAAGGTCATGGTATATGCCATCATCTCATTTCTGAGAAGGATATCATGGCTAATGGCATCACAAAGGTAGATATATGATTCCAAGATGAGATTACATGGTGAGTCAGGAAAGCAGATATTGGGAGGTAGAGTCTTGTGACTTCTCACTGGCCTTGCTTTTGAAAATCCCAACAATTGTCCACACTTGCACTAAGAGTGATGGTTATCATATGTTATATTAATTTGATCAAGATACTTTTTGAGGATTCTAAAACATGACCCCTTGGGGAAAACACTAAAGACATCTGCAAGCCATAGATGAGCCTTGAGAAAGACATGACAGCAGAAATCTGATGAGAAGTTGGAAGCTTTGCGCAGAGTAATAAATAAAGAGAAAACCAAACACAATACCATTAGGGAATAGGATCTAACACAGGAAAGGAATGAAAGCAGGCAAGCACATTGAGTGGAATTTCAAAATGGAGAAGTATGGAGGCCAAGGTGAGACATTCCCAGGCTTCTTTCAACATTGCGATGCTTGAGTGATGCTAGAAAAATCATAAAACTCTTTTCCAGATTTAAAAAATAATGCTTGTTCAAATTCAAGTTGCTGTGCTTATGATACCAAAGGATTATCAGCATAAACCTTTACTTGTTGTAGCCTACTGCAACAATGCATAAAACATGGAGACTGGAAATATATGTTTTTATTCTAGAAGGACATCATTTTAATTGTCTGCTACTTGCCAGTATGTTATGTGTGATTGCCTTGTAAAGCTGGTAGCAGCTTTCTTCAACCATGTTCTATCATCTGCTTTGTAAGAGTGCTTTCGTGTGCAAGTTTAATCCTTGGTGGCTTATGTGTCTTTATATCTGTGAGTAAAGCAATTGATGCTACATATCACTACTTTTAGCAAGAGAGGTGGGTTATTTTAACATAAGTCTGTGGATCCAAACTGTGGTACTTATGCTTGTGTGGCAAGTATTTTATCCTGAGCCATCTCTCTAGCCCACAATGGACTTTTTACAAATCATCCACTGAGCTGTCGAACAGTAGTCTCTTATTATATTTAATAATTTATTTTTGTATTATTTGGGATAGTCTATATAAATAAGTTCATTATCTTTGAATAATTACTTTCTCCCTTTTTCAGTCAGGTTCACATTACTGGTAGAGATCACCCAACAAAGAGCAGCTGTGGGAAAAGAGATTTATTTTGGCTTACAGGCTCAAGGGGGAAGCTCCAAAATAGCAGGGAAAATGATGACATGAGGAGAGGGTGGACATCATCCCCTGGCCAACATAAGGTGGACCATAGCAACAGGAGAGTCTGCCAAAACCTGGCAAGGGGAAACTGGCTATAGTACCAATAAGCCCGCCCCCAATACACTCCCTTCAGGAGGTGTTCATTCCCAAATATCCATCAGGTGGGAAGCCAACACTCAAAACACCTTAGTTTATGGGGGATAAGTTAATGAAACCAACACATTCTGCCCCTGGCCCCCATAAAATGATATTCATACATGATGTAAAATACAATGTATTCAGTCCAACTTTAAATGTCCCCATAGTTTTTTTTATCAATCCTAATGATGTTCATACACCCCCATAGTCTAAGGTCTTTTAACTGAGCCATAATACCAACTAATATCCTCAAGACACCCATAATACCACAGAATAAACATTCAAACTACAAAAGACGGCATTGGGCATAGCAAAGAAATATTCAACCAATACAAGATGTAAAACAATCAGGGCAAACATCAAACTCTGTAGCTTCAAGTCCAACAACTCTAGCCAGTGACAAATCTCCAATTCAGATAATTCTAACCAGAAACAAGTCTCTAGCATTCCAATTCTGCCCCTCTAGCTAAGTTACTCACAGTCTTGGAAAACTTCATCCAGGTTCAGCAGCTTTCCTTAGCAGCTATCTCATGGTCCTGACATCTCCTCTGGGTCTCCACTGCAACCCACAGTTCATCCTCATGGCCCCATGGGGTCTTCATGCAGGCATCCAGCAAACATGCTTCACACTGCTCATGGCTATTTCCAAAACACAGGACTGTGTTGCAAACTCAATGACCCTCTCTTTCCTGCATTTCTTATACTCCAAAATACCAGGTAGGATGCAATTTGTTAACCCAGGGGGTAATAAAATACATTTTAAATAACAGAACACTCCTTGAGCACTCAAGCACCCTTCAAAAGAGCCTGCATTCTTCCTGTTGCCCCAGTGCAGGTCAGCTGGCCCAATCTCAAAGGTTGCAATCTCTCAGTTGCAGCTGAATGGGCTGCAGTTCACCTAAAGATTTTTCTTCCCATGCCATATCCCTATGCTCACACCAGTTCATTCCTATGCATGCAAAGTAACCTTGCACAACTTCTCAGGACATAGGTATAAATCAAGCCTCACATATACTTTTAGCCTAGTCCAAGGAAAGCTCTTTCTCATCCTCATAAGCCAAACCTCACAGTCCATAGTTCTTACTGCCTTCAGGTCTTTCAATTCTGACCAGAAGAGACCATGAATCTGTACTTACAGCACTGCAAAACATCTCTTAGGCCAAGGTTTCAAATCCCTCTATATTCCTCTTGAAAATCAGTTCAAAAAGGTGAAAGCCATACAGTCAGGTGTCTAGCAGCAACTCCACTCCTTGGTACCACTTTACTGTTGCAGTCTGGTTCACATCGCTGGTAGAAATCACCCAATCAAGAGCAGCTTGTGGGAAAAACAGTTTTTATTTCGGCTTATAGGCTTGAGGGGTAAGCTCCATGATGGCAGGGAAAGTAGCTACATGAGCAGAGGGTGGGCATCACCCCCTGGCAAAACATAAGGTCGACAACAGGAACAGGAGTAGTGTGCCAAATACCGGCAAAGGGAAACTGGCTATAATACCAATAAGCCCACTCCCAACAACACACTGCCTTCAGGAGACATCAATTCCCAAATCTCCATCAGCTAGGAATTTAGCATTCAGAACATGTAAGCTTATGGGGCACACCTGAATCAAAGCACCCCACTCCTCATCCTTTCTATCTTTTTATATCACTTACTTTTTCTTATGCTACTGCCTAGAACATACATTTTGTTTGCTAAATCAAAGTGCTTGTCTCATGGACTCCTACCTTAAATATGATGAAATATTGACAAGCTCAATCATGTGCAGGAAACCACATCTGTGAGGCCATTAGTGGAGTAGACCTCTTGTATCCAGAAGCTCCACAACCTCCTTTCCTATCCTCCTACTCTTATATTTTATTTTCTGCTCTCCCTTTCATGACATCTCATGAACCTTAGAGATAATGGGTTAGATTTCATGTATTTATTGCTTTAAAATTATCATTTTTGAGCAATTTAGGTTCAGAGTAACATTTAATTTAAGGTTCAGGTATTACTCTCATATTTTCCATCTTCTCACTTGCATAGCCAGAGCACATTTAGATGTTTTGATAAGTTGCTTAACTTATATTGACACAACATTATACTCAAAGTCCATAGTATACCTCAAATTCACTCTTAGTGTTGCACAAGCTATAAGTTTAAAAAAAAATATATACAATGGCATGTGTCCATCTTCTAGCCCCATTTAGTTTTGCATTGCCTTGAAAACCCTCAGTGCCCTGTCCACTCCACTCTAATCTACAAATAATTATTTACGACATGAATAATGTTGTCTTTTTCATAATGTTGCATAGTCTGTTATATATTTTGTATCCTCTCAGATTTGTTTCTTTTCCCTCATTTACATACATTCAAGCTTCATCCATGACTTTACATAGCTTAGTAAGTGAATAACTCCATGGCTTATAAGAACCTGTTTTATTCATTCACCAGATGATGGTGATCTTGGTTACTTTCAATTTTGGAAATTATAAGTAAAGATGTAACAACCACAACATTACCTTCTTATAGCTAATGTAATAATAGCAGTAAGAATTCTTGTTACAGTTGGCACTTACCTATTGGGAGTGGGTGATAAGAAGCCTTCAATGCTAGTGAAAATATTACATGTCATCACAGGGTGGATGGTTATTCAGGAATAGAAATATATTAAAGTCACAAATGTTTTCTTTTATGTTTTTTTCTTTTTTTATTAGTTTCTATTCTGCAAGTACAGACAGTTTGGTACTCTTTTATGGTTTATATATTTTATTCATATAGCTTGTATATTAATGAAATTTGTAGAAACTACTGACAGAAAATAACTAAACAATTGGACATACACATATTTAAAGTTTTTGAGTTATTTGGTTAGGAAGGTCAACAGATAAAATTACATATTTGAAAATTATTAAGTTGAAATACTGAGGTATAGAATTAGAAGTCTACTGATTTGGTGATCTAAATGAGAATCCTGTCCTTAAACTATTTTATTTTTACTTTTCTTTCTCATTTGAGATTCATTTAGAGCAGATAAACCATTACTACCTGAATTCTGTCTTACTGAAGTAAATGAAGAAACTTTCTCAATGTGTTCAGAGATTTAAGAAGAAGTCCCTATGCAGAGACTGATAAAGGCCCAGGCTCATGGAGCTTACCTGGAATGCTTGCAGCACTGAGCAGGAAGCAGTCATCAGAATATTATGGGTTTGGCTATAGAATGGGAGAGCTTCACATGATCCTCCCATTGAAAACTACTTTTACAAAGGGTTTAAATAAGCCAGAGAGAAATGTGTGAGATGTGTGATGGTTTATGGGAGCAAAACATACCTTAATATATGAACAGCATTAAAATTTGAAGTTAATAGCCAGTCTGTGGTCAACCAGTGTGATAAACTTGTTAATTGGTAGGTAACTATACCATATATATATGGTTCACTGTTCTGTAACTCACCAATGAAAATCATTGCTAGGAAAGGAATTCACTTAAATAACTCATGGGAGCAGGACCATCTATCATTGCTTAAGAGGCCAACAGGACTGTTGGGGCCCTATCTGCTTTAATTTTTCTCTGCTTTCCTTCCTGTTACTTTTTACATGTCAATCTTGAAACTATACAGGCTAGAAATAGCTTGCCCTTTTTAACTTATGAGTCTTGTAGTTTCATTTCTTCCTTACTCTTATGTCTTGATACTCAGTTGTTCCTCGGAGACAAATAGACAGTATTTGTATAAGAAAATTATATACATTATATACATTATATACTTCTGGTGTTACAAATTAATGTTGTTTTATTAATTTCAAAACTAAATACTTAGAAAACTATAGCTTTAATCACCATTGTGATAGAAATAAACAGTTTATTTGTAAGCCTATGAAAACTGGTAAAATTCAATAACATTTTTAAAAAATCTTTGGAAAGTAAAATAAAATTACCAGCAATGTCTTCAAAGTGAAAAGAAACAGATATTGTAAGTATGGCAACACTTCAAGGACAAGAAAGCCCAGGCACTAATGATTTCCCATTTAATTTACTCACTTTCCCCACCAAGTTGTTCCTACTTCTGTCACGTTTTAAATGAGAAAACATTAAAGTAACTTACTTCTGTTCAAACTTGGTATCTGTAGCTTATACCTTGTGATGTTAATTAAAAACATATTTTTTATAAACTTATCACAAAGGAAATATCATTTCATTAAAATCCAATTAGATTCAGACAATATCTGAGAAGACTACAGAATCACTGCTATTTGAACACAAGCAGCTTTGTTCTGTTTTCATTACTTGAATAAAGGCACCACAACAAACAATCAAAGAGAAATTATTAATCTCTGAGGATATAAACACACTTGCATTTTGAATAGTATTTGGTTACAAGGAAAAACAACAAGATGGAAGATCTCCTGTTTCACAGAACAAAACTTAGTTGACTTTACCTTTTCCAATTATGTACTTGGTCTTAGCAAGGAAAATAGCCCTTAGGTATTCACTGTACACACACAGTCTTATAATATTTAGTCTGCATTTCAAAGTGGTGTTCACAGTTTGATTAGAACAAATTTAAAATAAAACCACAAGTTAATGAGTGTGAATATTCCTTAAAAATTAAAATATAAAATATGGGCTGGAGAGATGGCTTGGCAGTTAAAAGCCTTGCCTACAAAGCCTAAGGACCCAGGTTCAATTCTCCAAGACCCATGTAAACATTGTGGCACATGCAGCTGGAGTTCATTTGTAGTGGCTGGAGGCTCTGGTGCAAGCATTTTCTCTCTTTCTAATAAGTAAATAAAAATAAAATATTAAAATAGTTTTAATAAAATGTAAAACAATCAAAAACTGAAAACACAAAAAAGCTGGCGTGGTGGTGCACGCCTTTAATCCCAGCACTTGGGAGGCAGAGATAGGAGGTTCACCACCATGAGTTTGAGGCCACCCTGAGACTCCATAATGAATTCCAGGTCATCCTGAGCCAGAGTGAGACCCTACCTCGAAAAACTAAAAAAAATAAAAATTAAAATTAAAAAATGGTTAATATGCATTTTCATGTTAGTATACTTAGGTGATGGACAAGGCCATCATGAGAGACTTCAGCAGCTGACCTTGGGGCTGAGTCAGAGCACCTAGCCTTGGAGACGTCAGAATTTGGCTTATTCTACTTGGTGAAGCTTAGAGGAAAGACTACACTCACTGTGGCAACCTCTTCTAGAAAATCATAAATACCTTTCTCATTGAGAGACTAATAGGGAACAAAAGAATATGCTGTCCATTTTAGATGGCAGCAGCAGAGTTTATAAAGCTGCGTCACGGACAATGATTTGGGATGACAGTGCAGTAAAACCACTGGTCAACTACCTCAAATGAATGAAACAGTCAACAGACATGCTTGGCACTCTGCTTTCTTCATCTGCAACATTTTGATGTGAGAAGAGCTGCCTCCATGAAGGCTTGGGTAGTGAGCATGAATGTGACAGTTGATGAGAATACTGGCAAAAAGGGAAATGAGACAAAATAATTATCACATATGTTTTTTAAATGATTTTATCTAAAACAAAAACATGATAGCCCTTTGGGAATTTTTACTTGAATTTTTCAAGGAAGCAATATAAATAAGCTAAAATCACACCTAATATTCCACATGGATGTTATAATATTCTTAAATACATACTGTGAATACAGTGTTTCCTTAAGCTGAAGATGAATAGTGGGACACTGTACATGGTAGATATTCCACATGTTTGAGTAAATGGAGAAACTTCTCAAGTAAATGGAAATTGAAAAGTTTATTTATGTTGGCACAATGTGTTTATAGCACAATATTAAATGAGATCTAAGAATAAGCAAATTTTATTCTTGCATTTGCACATGTTCATGACATATTAATTTGGCTTTTTAAAGATTATGATTTTGTTTGTTATTATATAATTTCTAATTCTGAGTCAGAGAAATTTTTTCTTATTTTTTGTGAATGAAAAAGCATGTCATAGCAGAGGTTTGGAATTAAAGATCAGAATTTAAAATTTATTCATCCCTTTGGGCTCCCTTCCAGGCACTCACCATGGGACATGCAATACTTAGCCCCTGTGTGAAGGTCACTGTCACAGTTTTTTCTCAGAGTACTAGAGATGCTGGAGGTGATGTTTGTAGGTAGAAGATTTAATTTGATTTTGTTTGGGTCTTTAACATAGAAAGCTCTCTTCTGCCTGACATGAAGAGTACATCATCATGCTCTATTGTGAGAATAAAAAGCTGACCACACCCACAGTGTGTATTCACACCCCACCCCCTCTCGGAAATCATTAACAATTAAGAGATAGGACACACTACATTCAGTAGGACTTAAGAGAAATCCTGTCCTACAGTGTGCTCTACTGGTGGTAAAGAGTGCGGCTTGGATATGACACATGTAATCTCCTTTCTTCATAAGCTGCTGAATAAGTATATGCTGGAATAAGTAGCAAGCTTGAGAATGAAATAAATTGCTTTCCCATTAAAAGTCCTCATCAGCTTAGTCATTTCACCTTATCATTTTATTAGTACCTAAACCAATTTTTACTTCCTCTGGTCATGTTCTATTCATTTTAATGCTGCCTTGTTCCTTTTTTTTTTTTTTTTTTTTTGCTTTGTTGTTTTAAAAACACATTTTAAATATTTCTTTAAGGGAATCATGGTTTTTGCAGAGCAAACCAAAACAAAACAAAACAAATATCCCTCTAAACACCTCTGTATCTGTTGTCTCTCCATGTGGTACCCCCCCTCTCTCTTTCTCTCTCTCTTTCTCTCTCTCTTTCTTTCTTTCCCTCTCTCTCTCTCCCTCTCTCTCTCTCTCTCTCTCTCTCTCTCTCTCTCTCTCTCTCTCTGTGTGTGTGTGTGTGTGTGTGTGTGTGTAAGCTTTTGTACAGTGCCTCAGAAGTCAGAGAATGATTTTTTTGAGGTTTAGTTCTCACTTTATATCTAATTTGAGGCAGGGTCTCTTGTTTAATGCTCCATCTCCCAGGCATGTTGAAAGAGTACAACAGAATCTACTGCTTCTGACCCCTTCACACTGCAGGCACTAGGATTACAGATGCTCACCATGGCATAGTGAGCTTCACTTGTGTTTGGGGATCTGTGCTCAAGTACTCAAGCTTACTTGGTAAGTGCTTTATCCACTAAGCCATTTCCCCAGTCCCCATTCCCTTGGTATGTCTTTTAACTAATTAGACATTTCACTTATAGTTAATTGCATTTTTTAGATTTTTGTTCTTTTCTCAAGTATAAAAATCAAAGGGCACTGATTATGCCTGATTGATATGATGACCACGTGGTAAATGAAGAGTTGTAATGGTAGATTTGACATATAGAAAGTATTTACAAACCTGATCTAATTAACCTGTGCTTCCCAGAAGAATATTTCATTTCTTCTTTGAAATTTCTCATAGTCTATGCAGAACCAGGGAATTATTAAAATTACCTAATATAGTTAAGCCTTGTAAAATCTCATATTTTATCTTGTTCAATACCATACATTTTTCATAAGGAAATGCAAACTAGGATTAAAGTGGAGAACTCAATCTCCCTCAGGTGACATTGCAAGTTAAAAATACATAGATATAGGGGAGTGAAATGGAGACAAAGAAACATGGGCCCATGTGTTACAGAGTATGGAAGTAAAGTTTCTGAAAGGAAGTAAAATACAATGTCCTGCAGTAATAGGACGTGAGGAGAAGAGAATACACATTAAGAATCTGATATGAGCATTAGTTAAATAAAAGCAGGGTATGTAGGTGGAAGAACAGTCCAGCTAAAATGCAAAAGATATTCAAGGACCAAATACAAAAGGGCCAAAGATACAAAAGACATTTTAACTGTTCAGTCAAAATGGTAATTGAATAAAAGCCTCAACTGTAGAAAGTTATTTTTTTTCATCAGACAAACATAGTCCAACACATTTTGACAGATTTTCCCCCATTACTGGGGAAATTTCCATAGCAGATTAGCAATATAGAGTAGTTTTCAATAAAATGTCAACACTTCTCATTACGGTGTACTTAACAATGATATATCACTCAGGAAAATATTGTGACTTAGATATCTAAGGTAAATATTATGAGATGAGAACTAATAATGGTTTTTGAACGGAAATATACCAGCATTGGATTTTATTCTGCTAGCAAACTCTGTTTGCTGCATTTAACACTCTTTTTATGTGTAAGAGAACTGATGTGTAGCTGATAATTTTCATAACTATTCTTACATGGAACTTTGCTTAGAACGGCATTACTTTTTGACATCTCTTACAAATTGTGAAATGCATAATGAGTAAACCCTAATTTTTAGGAATCTATACTCGTAATAATTTTGAGTAAGTAGGAACTCCCATTCACTGTTGGTGGGAATGTAAGATGGTATAACCATTATTGAAAGCAATATGGAGACTCCTTAAAAGGTTGACTATAGAGTTACCAAGAGACCCAGTTATTCCCTTACTGGGTATTTAGCCTAAAAGCTCCATGTCTCAGTTCAGAGAGAATTTCTCAACCATGTTATAGCTGCTCAATTCATAATAGCTAAGAGCTGCAATCAACCCAGATGTCCATCATTAGAGGAATGGATAACAAAGATGTGGTATATCTTACACAATGGAATTCCAAATAGAAGTATGGAAAAATGATACAATGAAATTTGAAAAAAAAAATGGTAGAACTTGGAACAGATCATTCTTAGGAAGCTCCCCCAATCACAGAAAGATAATTGATGCATGGTCTCTTTCATCTGTGGCACCTAACCTTAATCTGCCCAAGATGGTGACATACCTAATAAGCATCTTGAGGACCAGACAACGGGGTGGGTGGGATGGGAGGGGAGGGTAAGAGTGAGAGGGTCAAAAAATTGGACCCAAATGGCAATGGTACCATAAAATTCTATATTCTAAAAGACAGAATAAGTCGTTGAACCTTCATTAGGTCCTTAGAGGGTACACCTGAATCACAAGGCCCTAGAGTGGGTATGATGAAGACTAACCTTAATCTTCTCCCTCTTTCTCACTCTCTCTCTCTCTCTCTTCTACCTCTTCTCTCTTTCTCTTTTATATTACCTATCATTTTCTTCCTTCTTTTCCTTGGCATTGGTATGTAACTCCCAGTACCAGCATGTGATTAACATCCATAATCAGCTGTTGATCATATAGACCTAAAATGTTTCCCAAAAGAAGACAGATTTCTTTCAGAGTACTTGATGACCAACCAAAGGTTAGTGGTAAGATCCTACTGCTAAATATACCATACGCTGTTGGTACAGAACATGGGGTGACCAGGCTGGAATCTGGAAGAGAGTTAGTCCCCGACATTTAGCTCATCTAGTACTAGAAGGTGCTACATGAGTGACTGGGGAAAAATAACCAACATCTGTCCAAGCAATTTGTGGTCTAAGCTGCTCAGCAGCAAACAACCTGATATCATGCTTACATAAGTGCAATAGTGACACACAGCCATAGTGGGGAACAAACTGTTTTCGATTTGGCTAACTGATACACTCAGTGGAATGAACCCATGGAGCTGGAAAACAAGTCAGAACCATGTCCAAAAAGTGAGCCCACCCTCCACTATAAAACTTCTACCAATTGTGGACTACAAGAGCACCTATGCCTATTGAATTTTCTCTAAAATAATAATGATTATCCCAATTATCTGGTGCTGACTTCACTTCCATTGGAGAACTTGCTTCTCTTTTACAGATGGACACAGATCTTGAGGAGAGAATCAGCCCATCACACCTCACCAGGGCCCCAGCTGGAACCAAGTGTAATTGGGGAAATGAGCAAGAGTGTGCTTTCTTGGTGAACCTGTTACCAGCACAAGGGTGAAGGAGATAGATACAGAAAACACTCAACTCCTACCAAACCAGACATCCAGAGACACAGAGGCTCCCAATTCCTTATCACTGAAGTAGACCTAAAACAAACCTGACATGGCTCAGGGAAATTCATGGAAGAGGGGGCAGAAAGATTGTTAGAGCCACATGTTGGGACATTATGCACAGAGACATTGCTTCTTACCCATAAATGATGGTTAACCCCACAATACATGACACACATTCCATGACAAGGAAGGTTCCTGTGGAGGAGGGAGGACAGGGAAGAGGATAACCATGGTACCAATATGGCTATATACACACTGTGTACATAACTAATGAAAAATTAAAAAATAAAAAAATCAAAGATATGATGAAAATAAGATAAAATATTTCTTTAAATGAAAAGGGCAATGTTCTAGATTCACTAAAATAATAAAAATCATATGCTGAAGTTGATATGCTCTTCAATCAATAAAGACTACATATGTAATACAACTACATTTTATATAATATATACATATACGTGTGCATATTACATACTATATTATTCATTGTAATACTTCAATACATTATTTTAGGTATCCACTTTAGGATCCTAGCATACATGTCATATAATTAAGGATAGCTAATTAGCTAACGCAGTACCCAGCATATGTACCATTCTTGTAGTTAGAAAAATATAACCCTTACTTTTCTAATACAATATATTGCTATTAACTATAGTGATCATGTTGTGGAACAGAACTTGTGGACTCCTTCCTCCTATCTAATTGTGACTACATGTACATGTACCTGTTCTTTGAAAATCTGCATAGTAGCATTTGCAAGTTTGTTTCAATTAATATTTGTGCAAACTTGACATGGGATTCTAGTTTTATTTTAATATATCTCCTTCAGTCACATTCACTTGCTACTCATATCTCTGCTTCTCACACTCCTAGATTACACATGGATAATATTTTCTTCTCAAGAATATATATTTATCAGAGAAATTCACTCATGCCTTAAATATTGACAATCTAAATGCTAATTGTTACTTGTTATTAATAATATGGATTATTGTAACATATTCACCTAACCATCATATTTTAATTTGGAAAAACTACTGTGGTTTATCAATGTATGGAAATTAGCTAAAGTAAGTGGCAATACTTGTAATTAAAAAATTTAACTGCCTTATGGCATAATTTTTAACATCTAAGAGCTTAGTAAACCTAAGCCACTATAACACATGAATATATTACTTGTATTAGTAGTTGGTAATATTATTCAGAATTTTAGAAGTCTTAGGGAAAATGTGAAAAGTCCCTCCTGAGTTGTATTTTATATTCTTTGTAATGAGAGTTGACAATCATAAATAACATACAATTAGTAAGTAAGAGGACGATTAGAATTATTCCAATGAATGATAGAAATCGCTTTCATTCTAGAAATGCACAGTATATAGTACATACTAATCATTAATGCAGTTACTTAAATGTTTAAGCAAACACATACATGGTCTTTTCCTTTAAGCCTTGACCAGAGAGCAGTTGCTGATACAAGCTCTGTTTACAATCGTCCTGCTTGTGCTCATTGTACTTCCTAGTGCTGTCTCAGATAGCAAGTGTGCCTGTGTCCATTAAGCATATCTCAGTTTCCATTCCTGGGCCTCTTCCTACTATGTTATCAATGCTGCTAGGAAGAGAATTGACCCAAGACTATGCTACTCAAACTTTATTATCCTTAGGAAACAATTGTCATGATATTTAAATTTTATAACATCAACTGCAGAGTGGAATCATTTTCTGTATTTGATTTAAACACAGATACACACACACAACTAAAACATATTTGTGTGATGATTGCAGGCTTTATTAGATATTTAGAGATATATTAATCAGCTTCCTGTCACTGTGATAAAATGTCTAATATAATTAACTTATAATAAGGAGATGCTCATTTTGACTCACAGTTTTTAAGTTCTCTTCCACGACTGAAAGTTTATGTAATATGGACCTAATCAATAATCACATCAAAACCTGTAGTCATCATCTACTTATTCCTGGGACAAAATATCCACACAGAAGCAGCTTAAGGAAAGAAAGGGCTTGTTATCAGTTAATTTTCAATGACAAGTCTACCACAACAAAGAAAGTATTATAGGAGCAAGCAACTGGCATGACATCATCATACCATAAAGCACAAAGACCAAGCAATAATGGGTTATAACACCTCACAGGTTGCCATTAGTGACACACTTTTTTTAAATTTTTTTTTTATTGATTTATTTGAGAGCGACAGACATAGAGAGAAAGTCAGAGGGAGAGAGAGAGAATGGGCGCTCCAGTGCTTCCAGCCTCTGCAAACAAACTCCAGACGCGTGCGCCCCCTTGTGCATCTGGCTAACGTGGGACCTGGGGAACCGAGCCTCGAACTGGGGTCCCTAGGCTTCACAGGCAAGCGCTTAACTGCTAAGCCATCTCTCCAGCCCAGTGACACACTTTTTGATTAAGGCTATTCTTTCTAACGATTCCAAAACATTTCCAAGCAGAGTACCTAGTCTCTGGGCAGCATTTTACATTCAAACCATCATACTCTACCCCTGGCCCTCACATTCACATTATATCATGATGTACAATATATTCTGTCTAAATTTGAAGGTCCCCATAATCTTAATGAAGCCCTACACTGAAGATTCAAAGTCTAAAATCTCATTTGAGAGTCAAGAGTCTCTTAACTGTGAGTTCTATACAACCAAAACCTAAGTTAAATACTTAAAACATATAATGGCATAGAATAAGTATCCCCATTCCTAAAGAAAGGACTGGGGGCACAGCAGGGAAATATTGAAGCAATAAAAGGCCATGTTCTATTTATAGCATTGTGTGGCTTCTCTAATTCAAAGTTTCAAATCCTTACACATTCCTCCTATGTGGGTTTAGAAGATATTTTTAACCCAATCTATAGTAAGGAAGCACAGAAGAATTTTACTAGATAATTTCAATATTGGAAATTATTATATAGGATCTTTATTGCTAACACACTAATGTCCCTATGAATTTCCAAACTTACTATTGTCTATAGTAACCATGTAGTTTCTGCATTCTGCCCAATTTGTTTGAGCTTTCTTTCCTTTATCATTAAAATATCTTTTGAACTTTTCCTTCTTATATTTTTCTGAATAAGACTTACTTAATGCTGTTCTATTTTGAGAAGAAGCATGCAGTCTGAGTCCCAAACTCATATCTGTGAATAAATTAAAAAGTATTAAAGTAGTACACAAAAGAAACAACTTAATATTATACAAAATTGGTATTAAATATGAGAAAAGACATAAATTAATCAAAAGAGTTAGAAGAGGAAATTCACAGTTACGAATCATTGATGTTTTGCACCCTGATAGCCTACATGTATATGTATGATTGTATTCCCATGAATTTACAGTGACAATGAACCCCCTTTAACCTGGTGAAGACACAGCTGACCTATAGCCATAGTGCAACACATTACTGACATAAGTGAAACGATGCTGCATGTTAGTCACGTGACTGTGTGTGGTATATAAAACCAAATAATGATAACATAGAATGAAAGCATAATACCCTGCTACATTTTGTTATTTTATTAGAGTGTACCCTTCCACTTGTAAATATATTTATTGGAGCTGCCTCATATATCATACTTACCTTTTCTGTTGACTACATCTTATTTTCTTAGTTTAATGCAATCTTGTTTGTTCATTGTAGCTGAATCATACACTGTACTGTCTGCACAATGACTATGTCAAGTGCACACAATAGTATATGTCCCTGTCTTTAAGTATCATGTCTATAATCATACAATATTTATTGACGAGTCCAATAACAAAAGTTGCTAGGGTTACCTATCTGGTAACAAGGCTCTACTTGTTAACTTAGAAGTCAGTTAACTTACCAAGTTTTAGTTTTGTCTTATGTCAAACAAGGAGAGTCACAGGTTTTTACTATCTATGTGTTTGGCATCACAATTAAACAAATTAGAGTGATAAAATTACTTAGAATAATTCCTGGCATTGCCATCAAAATAAAATGTAAAGAAGTGCAACATGCTTGTCAAAAGCAACTACAGATGGTCCCCATCTTAGGATAGTTCAACATAATGTTTTCCTTCATGCAAAAGTAGTATACATTCATTAGAGATTGTCCTTTGAATTTTGAATGTGGGTCTTTTCCTGGGATAGCTATATGTGACTTGGAACTTTGGCTATGCTGGGCAGTTGGACATAAGTGAACTGTAGTTGCCCCTTCAGGTCATGATCCTGATCCACAGATTTCAAACCCAATACTCACCCATTGTGGCTTTATTTCTGAGCTAGCATACCTAGCTTAGGTGGCTTAAATGCATTTTTCAGTTAATAGGGTTTCAAATTATGGTGACTTTATTTAGATGGAACCTGAGTTTCAATTGAGGGGTACCCAAACATTTAGTTTATGAATAGTGTTTAGAAACAAATGCTACCTTAGTTGTCCAGGATCAATGCAAGGAGAAAGGTAATAGCATAATGTAAATATAAATGGAACTTCTTGGAAATCGGGCAGATATGGTAAAATTGGTGCTCTTGTCTGAATGTTTGAGCACTTCCTAAAATTCACATGTCAAAACTGGAGTTAGGGCTATAGAGATTGCTTAGTGATTAAGGCACTTGCCTGAGAAGCCTAAGGACCCAAGTTTCATTCCCCAGTACCCATTGAAGCCAGATGCACAAGGTGACACATCAATCTGGAGTTCATTTGCAATGGCTGGAGGCCCTTGCATGCCCATTCAGTTTCTCTGTCTGCCTCTTTCTCTCTCTTTCTCTCAAATAAATAAATGAAAATAAAATGTTTTAAAAAGTTACAAAAAAAACTAGAGTTAGTTCTGTAATAAAATATATCTTCCCAAACCTGGAGGATTTGTCTTGTCTCCTAGTGTGCAGTGTTGGGGCAAGAAGAGAAGATGCCTATGAGACAGGCAGCAAGCCTTTACCTTACATTGAACCTGAGCTATCTCCTTCTGTCCTTCCATGAAAGTTCTGTTATGTAAAAGCCATTCAAAGTATATTTTTGCATAGCAGACTGAACTGACTAAATGGGTGCCTTAGAAAAGAAAAATCATGTGACCATATTGTTTCCCATCCCTAGCATCACAGCCAAAGAGGGAAATTCTATTGCATAATATTTTAATTTACCTTTAAAAGAAAAAAAAAGTTTAAAAGCCACACATGATTGGGAGAGGAAAACTGTGTATTATCCAAAACATATTTAAAGCTTAGAAGGATATTTTTCCCATCTAGTAACACAAAACATCCTACTATTTAAGCATAGGGTGTTCCATAATAAATCCTGAAGTCCACAATTAATGTTATGTAGGTTGGATAATTCCATGTCTTCCCTGTCCCAATCAGAGGAACATGTCCAATTCTGTTTGCTGACAGTGTGATAGCAGCAGCAATGACACTGTTACTTACATGTGACCCTCACACTGTCCAGGTCTCACCCCGCTCTCTATTTTGTATGTGACAAGTATTTAAACGTTGCTTAAATTTAAATAAACAGATCTAGGTCAGAATCTCTGTTTTGATTAAAGGAAAGCCAAAACACAGCCTCACCACCTGTGTCACACTTTGAGTAAAAGATGCTGCTGCTGGTGGTGGTGGTGGAATTTGCTCTTCACACTTTCCACTGAAGGAAGGTATAGATGGAAGAAAAAATAGTAAAAAATATTAATGCAAATATAATTTTCTAATTTGAGGATGATAGATTATGAAATGTTGTGTTGTTCCTACTAGCATCAAAAATTAAAATGTATACAATTAAATATGCTTCTTCTGCATATAAGAACTTCACCCTCCCCAGAACACTGCAAATGGGAGAGGCCATTAAGGATGACAGCCAGATAGAAGAGTAGGTTGCAGAGAACCATAATTACAGGAATTAAAACCATTTTTGTTGACAAAAATCTTGATAAATATAAAAATGGAGGGAAATTGCAGCCTTTGTGTGCATCGTCTGGAATCCCCACGGTAGCTATTCATGAGCTGAAACATCTCCACTTGCTGTATTTAAGAGTTTTATGAGTCCCAGAATACCTCTGGAAATTGAATTTTGTCCCAGAAAGTGCTTATAATTTTAGTACTTAAAATCTAAATGTTTAAGTAGTATAATAACAGATATTTGAATAAATAAATAAATAAATACAGTATATGTGTGCCATCATGTAAAAGAGATGTTTGTAATTCCATATTTGAAATAGCCATATGAGAATATCAACTGTCCTTTATTTTGGAATAAGAAAATTCTCAGATGATAATTATTAACAAGAATTTGAAGAAAATGGTTAGGGTAGGTGTCTGAAATGTTTTGAAGAATAGAGCCTCTAAATTTCACCTGAGACATATCCAAAATTCACTCCCCTGAACTCTCACATGCATAGACTCCTAGAAAAATTAAAGGATATTGGACTAACATTATTCCTTAATAACTTAAACTTCAGGGAAGGGGTGGTCACCAGAGATGAAGTAACTTTGCAAGCTCACAACAGGTTGTATATTATGCATGTTCTGCTGCCATCCATTGTTTGAGGAAATTTCTGCTTAGCACAGGAAAAACAAGTACTGAGTGAGTGATTAAGAAATTAGTAAGAACTTCACATACATATGGAAATTGATTGACTTTAGAAAATTGAATTTAGGGCTGGGGAATGACTCCAAGGTCAAATGCACTTTCTTGTAAACCTACTATCTTGGGTTCAATTCTCCAGTATCCATATAAAGGTAGATGCTCCAACTTGTGCATGTATTTGGAGTCTCTCTCTTTCACTCTCTTGCAAAAAAATAAAATGTAATTGAACAAATATATTCTAATCTTTAACATTTCTTAGTAATACAATGAAATAAAGCTATTATCATAAATATTTTCAAACTCATGTTTCACAAACCAAGAGCTTTATTTCATGATCCTCAATGACATGCTCAAGTTGTTTACTATGGGATGAGCTATCTGCTTTCATTGTCATCATGGTTGTTTAAGAACTAAACAATGCAACTAGACAAGAGATATCCCAAGTAACCAATGGAACAGAGTGGCTAAGGGTGGAACCCTTTGAATTAAATAGATCCAAAGAAGTTTCCTGGCTCTGATTTTAATAAGTTTTATAATCTTGTTTAGTTTCTTAACAACTCTGAACTATGTCACACCTAGTCTATCAAAAGGTGATAAAATACACACTTAACTCAGAGGTTGAAATTAACCCCCAAACCAAATTTTATGTATATTTTATTGTTATTTCAATTCTTCTTTTGATCTTTATCATCAAAATTGGGAGAGACATGGAGATTGAACAATATGCTTGAAAATACAATTGGTGTTTCCCTGAAGAAATCAAGGAGAAAATTAAAAATCTATAAAATCAAATAAAAATGAAGACACAATTTAACATAAACTTTGTTACAATGAATGCATTTCTGAACAGCAAATTCATATATGATAACACCTATATCAGGGTTGTCATAGTGATACCAAATAAACAACCCCACAATGCTTCTTCATAGGAACACAAGAAAAAAAATAAATAAATCTTATCTGAGTATATTGAAAAATAAGATAAAAAGCCAGGCATGGTGGCGCACGCCTTTAATCCCAGCACTTGGGAGGCAGAGGTAGGAGGATTGCCGTGAGTTCAAGGCCACCCTGAGACTCCATAGTGAATTCCAGGTCAGCCTGGGCTGGAGTAAGACCTTACCTCAAAAAAACAAACAAACAAACAAACAAACAAAAAAGATAAATATTGCAGCAGATATTAACAAAACAGAGACCAAAATAATCCAATCAGTCAATTCACAAAGAGTAGGATCCTTAGACAGAAAAATAAGATTGGCAAACTTTTAGCCAAACTTTCTGAGAAATGAGTACAGACAGAGGCAGAAAAGGGGACATTAAAAACAGGGTCTTATGATATTCAGAAGCTCACCAAGCAATACTCTAATATATGTACCAATAAATTTAAAATGCCTAAAAGAAATTGACCAGTTTTTAGATGCATATGCTATACCAGAGTTATATGGGGAGGATATATAGCTGACTTCATTTCACAGACATAAGAATAGTTCAACAGAGGCAAATTAAATAAATGTAATACTGCACATAGGTCTGAAATCATATGGTCACCTCAATAAGTTCAATTCAACATCTCTACACGATAAAGAACCTAGTAATATAAGGAAGAAACCTCATCATACTTAAGGCTGTGTTTGAAAAACCTATAGTTGATATGATGATAAAAGGGGAAAACTGGGAGAATTTCCTCTAAAATCTTCAACAAGGATGTATACTCATTCCTCTCTTATTTAAAGTAGTGCTTGAGACCAGGGAGCAGAGGAGCCAGGGAGGCAGGAGGTGCCAGGGGCCTTTTAAGCGGCTTCCCTCCCTCCTCCAGCAACCAGGTGTTGGTTTCCTGGCCCTGTTCTGACTCCTGACAGCATTGGCTCACACTGGTCCTGGCCTGGCCCAGCGGCTCTGTCTGGAAGCCCAAAGACTGTGAGAGCCCTGCACTCTGCTGAGGGTGCATACTACACGGTGTTTCCCCCCCTTGGAGGATCATTGCAGTTCCAGAGCAGATTCCAGCTTTTCATAAACCATTAGGCCCCAGCCAATGGCAGCACAAAACAACTTGCTATGAACATACTGCTAACTGTTACACACATGTGTTCCTCTTTGTTCCAGCTGTTGTAGGCAGTGTTTTCCTCCATTGGCTGTCAGAAGACTACTGGAAAAAGATAATGGCATAGATCTATGGGATGGGACTCTGTGCCCGTTTCATCATGTTCACGATATTTCACCTAATGTCATGAAAGAAGAGCCACTTAAGGGCAGTGGAACATTGTTTTCACATGTGTGCATCTATTTGTTTATTGCTGCTTCACATGCCCCATAGTTAATCTCTATGAATTTGGACCCCTGGCATATCATATGCTTTGGTGTATCTGACTTTTGGGAGCTGAAGGAACCATTTGTGTATCATGAAGAGTATAAAGTGGTTGAGCTCTTTATCTATCTCACAATGGGATTTTCTCTAGCCTTGGTGGTAACATCTATGAATAACACCTATGGACTTCAGGAACTGGCCTGTGGAGTTAATTTATTGTTTGGGAGTTGTGTTTTTCAAGAAAGAGGGAATCATTCCATTAGCCCATGCCATCTGTCACCTGTTTGTGGCCACAGCAGCTGTGGTGCATTCCTACTCCATTTGAAAATACCTGTAGGGAACAGATTTCATGTGACACTTATGAACCTTCTGTGTTGGGTCTCCAAACCAGTATTATCTTAGTTGTAGCACTCAGAAGTGGGAGTAAGTACTGAAAATTGCACAGGGAAGGAAAAAAAAAAACTCTGCATTGACTATCATATATATGATTACTGTGAGCCAGGGGTTTTCCCCTTCACAACCAATAAATAGATTAATGAATTAATTATTCATTCCATTACACTGTCTGAAGCAGACAGCTTCAGGCTCACTGAGATGAACTTCCAGACCAGGCACAGTTATGGAGGAAGGGATATTTATTGAAGTTTACAGATCCAGGGGAAGTTTCATAAATGGCAGAAGAAGCTGGCCTGCCTTCACAGGACCAAGTGGAGAGAGAGAAGCAAAAAAGCCAAAAGCCATACAGCACAGCACACTTCAGGAACTCCAGCTAGGTACACTTTGCATATCTTTAGATTGAAATCTGAAACCCACCACCACATGTAAAGATCCACCCAGTGACATTGCTTCCAGCCAGGTGGCTACAGAATGCAAACTAAAAAAAAAAAAATAAACAACTGAATATATTGGGGGGCCATCTATTCTATTCAAACCACCACATTCTGCCCCTGGCCCCCATAAGATTCATAACCATCACATATTGTAAATTGTACTCAGTTCAATTTCAAAGGTCCTCACAGTCTTGACCAATTTAAGACCTGTAAAATCAAACAAGTTAAACACTTCTAACATATAAAGGCACAGAGTAAACATTTTCAACTGGTATAAGACATAGCAAGGTGATACTAAAACAATGCAAACTCAACCACCATCAAATAAACATAAAACTTATGCAACTCAAGTCCAATACAACCAGAAACTGACAGTCTCCAGATTTTCCAATTCCACCCCTCCAGCTGGGCAGAGCAGCCAGAGAACACTTCCATCTCAGGCCAACAGTGTGCTCTGTGTTAGAGCTTGCATAGTCCTGGTATATCCAAAACATCTTGAGGTCTTCATGCAAATCATGGCTCATCTTCCAAAAGTGCTTTCAGCTTATCAGGGCATCAGGCCCTACCTCATGCTGCATCTCAGCAGCAGCTCCTAGAAGCATGTGCAATTCACAACCACTCCTCACATTTTTCATGCTTCTGAAATCAATACCAGGTGTGCAGGACACAACCATATTTTTAATTCATAGACACAATAAATCATAACCTTGAAAAGCAGGTTTGTTTTCCAGTCAACTCTTTCCAAAAGTATTTGCCTTTCTACAATAGTCTTTCCTCAGGCATCCTTTCCATGGTAAAGCAACTGGGCCATCTTCCTTTAAGATTGCTAATGTGTTTGACAATAGCAGATTCAGTAACCTAAAACCAGTCTCAATGCCTATAATTTTAAACTGTTGGAGGTTTTCCAGCTTAAAAATCTTAAATCTCTCACTCTAATATCTCTAGCCAAGTACATCAGTCCATTACAAATTTAACCTTGATCAAACCCTCTGGGCCTGGGCAGCAGGACAAAGCCAACCCTTATGCCAATAGACCAGTTCCAACAAAGTCCTCTGTAGTCTTTTGTTCTTAGAAAGCTCTTAAGGCAAGCCTCGAAGTTCAATACTGTCTGCACTTAGAATTCTCAAATTCTGATTATAATAGTCCATAAAACATGGTTTACCACTCCAGAAGGCATTTTCAGTTGCAAGCACCATGTCCATGCCCACTCCTCCAAAACAAAGGTTCCAAAAGATCAACATCCACATGGTCAGGTTCATCTCACCCCACTCCCAGAAGTTCTGAAGCAGAAAGCTTCAGGTTCACTGAGATGAACTTCCAGACCAGGCACAGTTATGGAGGAAGGGATATTTATTGAATCTTACAGATCCAGGGGAAGCTCCATAAATGGCAGAGGAAGCTGGCCTGCCTTCACAGGACCAAGCAGAGAGAGAGAGAAGCACAAGCCAAAAGCTAAAAGCCACACAGCACAGCATACTTCAGGAACTCCAGCTAGGTATACTTTGCATATCTTTAGATTGAAATCTGAAACCCACCACCACACCTAAAGATCCACCCAGTAACATTGCCTCCAGCCATGTGGCTACAGAATGCAAACTACAAACAAATAAACAACTGAATATATTGGGGATCATCTATTCTATTTGAACAACCACACTATCCTACTGATGTTTACAAATCATAATTTTGTATTTTAATTTTATAAGTTTTACTAGATGGCCTTTCTTAATTACTATGTCAGGTTGTAACAGTCAGTGAAAGAGCAAAACTTCCTTTTGAAGAGAAGATAAGATCATTTTTATCACTTTCCTATTCATGGACAGAACCTACACTATATGTAAACATGTTTCATCTCTCACAACATGGTCATTTTTCTAAACAGAAGCTTTGGTGTTGATGTAAATTTTTTTAAAAACTTTTTATTGACGAGCATCTCTGCAGTTTCTCATTCATCTGGTAAATTTTTTCAGCAAGAGTCAACATTTCATAGACAAGCATCATACCTCTTCTGGTGGTTTTATTAAGTATGGAGAAGTTTCCAGTTTTTAAAACAGAGGCTGAAGTTTTCCAAACTTTCCTGCAAATCTCTTACTGAATTCATTGTTGCTTTGGACCATACCTGGTTTGAATTACGGATGATGGGAAAGTATTTTGATATTTTGATACTGACTTTTTCAGAAGCTCCAACTTTTCCCTATGCCTTTGCTATGTCTTCTCCATGGTCTCTTTGGACAGTGGAGGAGAACCTTGTCCTTATTTTAACAGTATTGGGTTATACATCTGCCAGATGTCCCTCATGAATATCTGAGTTTCCACACATAGCTGCTTATCTGTTTGGTACCCAGTGCTTCAGTAACTGTGGTTAAGTCCTTGTTACATAGCTTGATGTTCACATTAAATTGTGTAACTAGATGCATAAAGTCACATTTCTGTCTTCCATCTGTATTTCCCAATGTACTGTTCCCCACATATAAGAATATTTAAAGCATTGTTGGACAGGCAAAGACACATGTCAGTGTCCATGAGTCTTATTCTGGCTCAGTAAAGTGGTATTTATATATTATTTCTAGATTTCTCTTAGTGTCTTATGTTAAGATTTATGTGTCAGTGGATTGATTTTTCTTAGTGGTGTTTTAAGAAATAAAGTCAACTTCCAGTTAAGATGGCGGCATAGGTGCCACGCCAAAGCAGCCTAGGGGGGAAAAAAGACCAAAAAAACTCAGCAAAATACATAATTTTACTAAAAAGTGAGGTGCATAGGAAATTGAAGTGGCAGTGGAGAAATAGAAGAGATCCAGAGCCCGCACAGGCTGGCAAAAGCGGCCCCAGCAGCTCCGGCAACCGTGGCGGCAGCAGTGCAACAGAAAGAGGCCAGGCTCAGCTCCAGCCGCAGGAAAAGCCAGGTGCGGGGAACTTCCCCTCACACCTGCGCTCTCTGCAACTCAGGAAACGTGAAGGGAGAGCGGCAGTGAGCAAAGGAGGAGCAGACTGTGAGGTAGAAGAACACGTGGAACAGCAAGAGATCCAGAGCAGCTGTGGCTCCCTCCCCTCCCCCACTGCCTGAGCCCAGCTCCAGTGAACAGAGCAGCGGTCCCGGGACCGGCCACGCCAACTTAAGCCAATAACAGGACCCAAGCAGGAGAGGAGTTTGGCAGCAACATCAGTGGCTCCGGCACTGGTAACACTGGCCCCAGCAGTAGCAGCTACAGTCGCGGAAGCAGCAGCAGACCCAGCAGCAGCAGACCCAGGAGCGGCAGCAGCGGCAGATCCCACAGCAGCAGCTTCAGTGGCAGCACTGGCAGTGGACACAGCAGCAGCAGCTTCAGCAGCAGTGGTGGATCCAGCAGCAGCAGCTTCAGCAGTAGTGGCTACAGACCCAGCAGTGGCAGCTTTAGAAGCAGCAGTTCCAGCAGCAGAGGTGCTGATCTGCAGGGCCACAATTGCCAGGCTTGGTTTGCCCCGCAGGAAAAGCCAGTGCCCAGCTCCAGAAATCAGAACAGCAGCCTGACGACCCAGGCAGCAAATTGACTGAGACCAAAATCATCCAAGGTAACTGGGATTGCACCAGGGAAGGGTCTCACTTGGTTGCAAGCTGACTTGGATCCCTTCACAGACAAGAAATCTTAACCTCTTTGTTATTAGAGGATCTGGTCATTATAACAACTACTTTTGCATATATACTTGGGGCTGTTTTTTTTTTTTTTGGTTGTTTGTTTTGTTTTTTACCAGCTTTTTTTTTTTTTTTTTTTTTTTTTTTTTTTTTTTTTTGAGAGTGACAGACACACAGAGAAAGACAGATAGAGAGAGAGAGAGAATGGGCGGCCAGGAACTCCAGCCTCTGCAAACGAACTCCTGATGCGTGCGCCCCCTTGTGCATCTGGCTAACGTGGGACCTGGGGAACTGAGCATCAAACCGGGGTCCTTAGGCTTCACAGGCAAGTGCTTAACCACTAAGCCATCTCTCCAGCCCTTGGGGGCTGTTTTTGATTGAATACATACAGTGTTTAGTTAAATTTTAGAATCTACCTGTATTTTATTCCACTCAGACTGCTTGAATAATCCCATAGCAGGGAAATTCAACCGCTAGGAACACCTTTGTAGATACTCTGAGAGTCTTAAGAGCCACACCTAACACCTTAAGCTCCTACCCTGAAAATATATAACATCAAATCAATTGATACAGCTAAGAATACGCATGTAGCTCGAAAATCCAAGCATTAACTTAATCCAAGATGCAAAAATATATACATTATAACACAAGAAACACTAAAAAGCAAGACAATATAAATCCACCTAAATGTATTAATGCATCAGAAATGTCCTCCAGTGAGAACGAGTTAGAGGAAATGCCTGAGAAAGAGTTCAAAAGAATGATTATAAATATGTTCAAAGAGGTCAAAGAACAAATCAAAAGAATCAAAGAAGAAATCAAAGAGGAAATCAAAGGAATCAAAGAAGATGCAGGACACCAATTTAATGAAATAAAGAAGGCAATATAAGACATAAATAAGGAAATAGAAATAATAAAGAAAAACCAGCCAGAATTACTAGCAGTGAAGAACACAGTTAATGAAATAAAAAACTCTGTAGAAAATCTCACCAGTAGGATGGATGAGGGAGAGCACAGAATATCTAAGCTAGAAGACCCGGTGGCAGATCTAATACAGTCCAACAAAGAGAAAGACAAACTTATAGAAAAGTATGAGTGGGAATTTCAGGATTATCGGGACACTATGAAAAGATCCAATATAAGAATTCAGGGCATAGTAGAAGAAGAATTCCACTCAAAAGGCATAGTAGGTGTCTTCAACAAAATCATAGGAGAAAATTTACCACAAATTTGGAAAGAGGTGCCAATGCAGATACAGGAAGCCTTTAGAACCCCAGCCAGACAAAACCAGGAAAGAACCTCTCCTCACCATATTATAATTAAACTTCCAAACACACACACCAAAGAAAAAATATTGAAAGCAGTTAGAGAGAAAAATCAAGTTACCTACAAAAGCCAGCCCATCAGGATTACAGCCGATTATTCAACACAAACTTTTAAAGCCAGAAAGGCTTGGAGTGATATATTCCAAGTTCTGAAAGATAAAAACTGTCAACCAAGGTTACTTCATCGTGCAAAGTTATCCATTCAAATAGATGGAGAAATAAGGACATTCCATGACAAAAGCAGGTTAAAGGAGTATTTGAAGACAAAACCAGCTCTACAGAAAATACTTGATAGAATCCTCCATGCTGAAGAAAAAGAAAAGCACACATATAAGGAACCAGAAAAGATAAGCAATACTCAAATACTAGCTAACAGAAGAGAGCACAGGTAGAACCGGAACCACAAAAAAAAAAAAAAAAATGGCAAACATTAATACACACCTTTCAATAGTATCTCTTAATATCAACGGTCTCAATGCCCCAATGAAAAGACATAGGTTTCAGACTGGGTTGAAAAGCAGGATCCTACAATATGTTGTCTCCAAGAAACTCACCTTTCTACAAAGGATAGACATTATCTTAGGGTGAAAGGTTGGAAGATGGTGTTTCAAGCAAATGGGCCTTGAAAACAAGCAGGAGTTGCTATCCTAATATCAGAGAAGGTAGACTTTAGTCCAACGTTATTCAAGAAAAATAAGGAAAGTCACTTTATATTGATTAAGGGCACACTCCAACAGGAGGACATTACAATCCTAAACATATATGCATCTAACATAGGGGCTCCCAAATTCGTCAAACAAACATTATTAGAACTAAGGTCACAAATAACACCAAACACCGTGGTGTTGGGTGACTTTAAATTCCCACAGTCATCAATTGACAGGTCATCCCAGGAAAAAATAAACAGAGAAGCAACTAGACTAAATGAGATCATAGAAGGAATGGACCTAACAGATATATACAGGAACTTTCATCCAAAGGCTGGAGAATATACATTCTTTTCAGCAGCACATGGAACATTCTCTAAAATAGACCATATATTAGGACAAAAAGCAAATCTTAACAAATTCAGGAAAATTGAAATAATTCTTTGCATTCTATCTGACCACAATGGAATGAAACTACAAATCAGTAGCAAGAAAGGCTCTAGAGCATACACAAAATCATTGAAACTGAACAATACACTACTAAATGATGAATGGGTCAATGAAGAAATCAAGAAGGAAATCACAAACTTATAGAGTCAAATGATAATGAGATCACAACATATCAAAATCTCTGGGACACAATGAAGGCAATTCTAAGAGGTTAATTTATAGCCTTAAGTGCCTATATTAAGAAATTAGAATGGTCTCAAGTAAACGACCTAATGCTTCACCTTATAGCCTTGGAAAAAGAAGAACAAGGCAAACCAAAAATCAGTAGACGGGAAGAAATAATAAAGAGTAGGGCAGAAATTAAAGAAATAGAAACAACAACAACAACAAAAAAAAATCCAAAGAATTAATGAAACAAAGAGTTGGTTCTTTGAAAGGATAAACAAGATTGATAAACCCTTAGCAAATCTGACCAAAAGAAAGAGAGAAGGGACACAAATTAATAAAATCAGAGATGAACAAGGTAACTTCACAACAGATTCCAAAGAAATTCAAAAAATCATAGGGACATACTATAAAAGCATATACTCCACAAAGTATGAAAATCTGAAAGAAATGGATGATTTCCTTGATCTATATGACCTACCTAAATTAAATCAAAATGAGATTAATCACTTAAATAGACCTATAACAAACATGGAGATCTGAACAGTTATCAATAATCTCCCATCTAAAAAAAGCCCAGTCCTGGATGGATTTACTGCTAAATTTTACCAGACCTTTAAGGAAGAGCTAACACCATTGCTTCTTAAGCTTTTTCCAGGAAATAGAAAAAGAAGGAATTCTACCAAACTCCTTCTATGAGGCCAGCATCACTCTGATACCAAAACCAAGCAAAGATAGAACAAAAAAAGAAAATTACAGACCAATCTCCCTCATGAACATAGATGCAAAAATTCTCAACAAAATATTAGCAAACAGAATACAAGAGTATATCAAAAAGATCATTCACCCTGACCAAGTAGGCTTTATCCCAGAGATGCAGGGATGGCTCAAAATATGCAAATCTATAAATGTAATATATTACATAAACAGGTCGAAGGACAAAAATCACATGATCATCTCATTAGATGCAGAGAAAGCATTTGACAAAATCCAACATCCCTTCATGATAAAAGTCCTACAGAGACTGGGAATAGAAGGAGCATATCTCAATATAATAAAGGCTATTTACGACAAGCCTACAGCCAACATATTACTAAATGGGAAAAACTGGAAGCTTTTCCACTAAAATCAGGAACAAGACAAGGGTGTCCACTGTCCCCACTTTTATTTACTATAGTTTTGGAAGTCTTAGCCATAGCAATAAGGCAAGAGACACACATAAAAGGGATACAAATTGGAAAGGAAGAGATCAAGTTATCATTATTTTCAGAAGACATATTCTATACATAAAGGACCCTAAAGACTCTACTAGCAAACTCTTAGAGCTGAGCAAAACCTACAGCAATGTAGCAGGATACAAAATAAATACACAGAAATCAGTAGCCTTCATATATGCTAACAACAAACACACAGACAATGAAATCAGATAATCAATCCCATTCGCAGTTGCATCAAAAAAATATAATGTACCTTGGAATAAACCTAACCAAGGAAGTAAAGAATCTCTATAATGATGGGCTGGAGAGATGGCTTAGCGGTTAAGCGCTTGCCTGTGCAGCCTATGGACCCCGGTTCGAGGCTCGGTTCCCCAGGTCCCACGTTAGCCAGATGCACAAGGGGGCGCATGCGTCTGGAGTTCGTTTACAGAGGCTGGAAGCCCTGGTGCGCCCATTCTCTCTCTCTCCCCCTCTATCTGTCTTTCTCTCTGTGTCTGTTGCTGTCAAATAAATAAATAAATAATTTTAAAATATCTTAAAAAAAAAAGAATCTCTATAATGAGAACTTTAAAACACTCATGTGAAAAATTACAGAAGACACTAGAAAGTGGAGAAACATCCCTTGTTCCTGGCTTGGAAGAATAAATATCGTGAAAATGGCAATCTTACCAAAAGCAATCTACACATTTAATGCAATCCCTATCAAAATGCCAAAGGCTTTCTTCATGGAAATAGAAAAAAACAATCCAAAAATTCATTTGGACTCACAAAAAACCTAAAGTATCTAAAATAATACTGAGCAACAAAAATGAGGCTGGTGGTATCACCATACCTGATTTTAGCCTATACTACAGAGCCATAGTAACAAAAACAGCATGGTACTGTCACAAAAACAGACATGTAGACCAGTGGAACAGAATAGAGGACCCAGATGTAAGCCCAAGTAGCTATAGCCACCTGATATTCGATAAAAATGCCAAATATACTCACTGGAGAAGAGACAGCCTCTTCAGCAAATGGTGTTTTGAAAACTGGATATATATCTGCCGAAGGGTGACAATAGATTCTTCTCTCTTGCCATGCACAAGAATTAAGTCCAAATTGATTAAAGACCTTAACATCAGACCTGAAACTCTGAAACTGCTAGAGGAAAAATTATGGGAAACCCTTCAACATATTGGTCTTGGCAAAGACTTTCTGAATACAACCCCAATTGCTCAGGCAATAAAACCACAGATTAATCACTGGGACCTCATGAAATTACAAAGATTTTGCACTGCAAAGGACACAGTGAAAAAAGCAAAGAGGCAACCTACAGAATGGGAAAAAATCTTCACCAGCTATATATCTGATAGAGGATTAATATCTAGATATACAAAGAACTCAAAAAGTTAAATAATAAGGAAATAAATAAGCCAATCAAAAAATGGGCTATGGAGCTAAATAGAGCATTCTCAAAGGAAGAAATGTGAATGGCATATAAGCATCTAAAAAATGTTCTATATCACTAGTCATCAGGGAAATGCAGATTAAAACTACATTGAGATTCCATCTCTCTCCTGTCAGATTGGCCACCATCATGAAAACAAATGATCATAAATGTTGGTGGGGATGTGGAAAAAGAGGAACCCTTCTACACTGCTGGTGGGAATGCAATTTGGTCCAGCCTTTGTGGAAAATAGTGTGGAGGTTCCTAAAACAGCTAAAGATTGATCTACCATATGACCCAGCTATAGCACTTCTAGGCATATATCCAAAGGACTCATCTCATTTCCTTAGAAATATGTGCTCTACCATGTTTATTGTTGCTCAATTTATAATAGCTGGGAAATGGAACCAGCCTCGATGTCCCTAAACTGATGAGTGGATAATGAAGATGTGGCACATTCATACAATGGAGTTCTACTCAGCGATAAAGAAAAATGAAGTTATGAAATTTGCAGAAAAATGGATGGACCTGGAAAGGATAATACTAAGTGAGGTAACCCAGGCCAGATAGCCAAGCGCCACATGTTCTCTCTCATATGTGGATCCTAGCTACAGATGATTGGGCTTCTGCGTGAGAAGGAAAATACTTGGTAGCAGAGGCCATTAAGTTAAAAAGGAGACATAAAGGGAAGAGAAAGGAAGGGAGGAGGATACTTAATTGGTTGATATTGTATATATGTAAGTACAATGATTGTAATGGGGAGGTAATATGATGGAGTATGGAATTTCAAAGGTGAAAGTGTGGGGATGAGGAGGGTGGGAATTACCATGGGATATTGTTTTATAATCATGGAAAATGTTAATAAACATTAAAAATTAAAAAAAAAAAAGAAATAAAGTCACTTTGCCTTTTGATAGGATGTCAGTCTTTACTGTTTTCTAGATATGGGCCCTTCAGTGGAATGGTCAGATTGACTATTATATGCATATTAATTGATAGTCCATACTGATGGAAACTTGAGACAGTATATTTTGGATATGTGTTTAGATTTTGGTAAATTGTATGGCAACAATGATCAGAATTGATACTTGCTGATGAACTCTGCTGTGGGCAAGGGGACCCAGTGATAACACATACCAGCCACTCCCATCTGCATGATTTCATGGTTCTGAACAACTAGATGCCCATTTGCTCTATATATTTTATTTTTAATATTAGTTTTTGTGGATTCACTTCAAGCCTGCTCAAAACTAACATTGTCCAAAACACTAAAGAGACTGTGTGTGTGTGTGTGTGTGTGTGTGTGTGAAAACTTGTGCTATAGAGCAGAATAAAGTTATTGCTTGGATTGACTCCACTATCTCTATTGTATGACTAAAATAAAGATACATATAGAAGAGCTAAAATTTAAATAAATACAATAGTGCTTGGAATATTAGCCAATGAAGGAAATATAAATGATACAATAGGACAGTAAAAACTCAAAATATCATTGGCAGATGATATAGTCCTATGCATAAAATACCTAAAGAATCCACCCAAAAACTCTTGGGTTTATTATACACTTTCAGAAAAGTTATAAGATACAAAATTAAAATAAAAATAGTATGTTTTTATGTATCAATAATGAACATGTCATGAAAGACATTTGGAAAATAATTCATGAGAAAACAGCCTCAGAAATACATAAGGGTGTATTCTAACAGTGGAGGCAAAAATCCTGTAATATTACAGGTTTAAAACACAGAAGAAAGAAAGTGAAGATTATATGAGACAAGAGAAAGACCTCCCAGGCTTATGAATTTGCATAATTAATATGTTGACAATGGTATAATCTGCAGCACAGTTCTTATGACATTCTTACAGAAAAAAAATACCAAATTTTATAAGGAAACACAAAAGACCCTGAATAGCCAAACCCCTCCTGAGGAAGAACAACCTGGAGATATCACAATAATTGAAGTTACATGGCAGATGCTCAAAAAGTCAACAGCATGGCACTAGCACAGAAATAATCACATGTAACAGTGTAAAGACTGCAGGGTCAAGAGATACACCAACACAGCTGTGGTGACCTAACTTCGATACAAGTGTCAAAACATGCACTAGCTGTAAAGCAAATGGATGCTGTGGAATTTTAGATAACCACATGCAGATGAATGAAATTAGATCTCTCTCCCTCTCTCACAGTATATAAGATTCTATCCAAAATGGATCAAAGACCTTAATTTGGAAAATTAAACACTAAAGAATCTAATCAATAGATGTGCAAATTAAATAAATAAACACTTCTCAAAGGATGAATATGTGTATGGTCATTAGATTTTGAAAACATATACTCATAATAGGCCATCAGAAAAATCCAAATTGAAACAAAGGTATGATTCCTCTCACCTATATTAGGATGACTATCATTAAAAATTCTGGTGAAGATATGGGATTAGTCTTTATATATTACTTATCTGGTGGGATGTAAAGTATAAAAGCCACAATATGAAATTACTCAAAAAAAAACAAAATATAAACCAGACATGTTGGCACACACCTTCAATCCCAGCACTCAGGAGGCAGAGGTAAAGGATTTCATTGAGTTCAAGACCATCCTGGAGCTCTAGTGTGAGTTCTAGGTCAGCTTGGGTTAGAGTGAGTTAACCCTGTTTTAAAAAACAAACAAACAAAACACAATAACATAAACCTTCACTATGATTGAGGAATATCACTCCTGGGAAAGTACCTAAAAGAACATAGGTCACAGTAACATACCAATACCTGCACACATAAGTTGATTGAGGCCTTTTAAACAAAAGTCAAATTATGGTACCAGCCTATGCATCTATGAAAATCTGGCATAAAGGAGACGTGGTCTCTGTACATGACCATGAGGAAGAAGGTATTATGTCATTTAAAAGAAAATGGATGGAACTGAATATCGTCACATTAAGTAACTCAACCAAAGCCCAGAAAGACAGACATTGCACATTTTCTCTCACATGTAGAATCAAGATGAGAGACAGACAGACAGAGAGACAGACAGACAGACAGACAGACAGAGAATAAATATGGTCAAAGTTTTTGACATACTTGATAAAACATCTTGAAACCTGTTCATTTGTACAATAAATATATACTACTAAAATATTAGGGCTACAGAGATGGCTTAGCCATTAGGATGCTTGCCTGCAAAGCCTAATAAACCAAGTTTGATTTTGAAATCAAAATGTAAATCATGTAAGCCATGTAAAATCAAACAAATTGACACATGCATCTGGAGTTCATTGGCAGTGGCTGGAGGCCCTGGCATGACTATCCTCTCTGTCTATCATCTCTCTCTCTTTCTCTCTCCTTGCAAATAAATAAATAAAATATTTTAAAGTAAGTTTCTGTGAATTTTGGAAATTTGTTGTTTTCATCAGGTATCAACGCTGAAGACAATGACAAAGGGATTATTGGAGGAGCTGTATGAACACCTTTTCTTCCGAAGAGTCTTACATCCTATTTGCAAACTTTGAACAACAAAGAATTCCAATGCCTGTGTCTGGAGCCTGAAAATAGGAATTTTCCTTGAAATATCTCTTATTGTGGCAGCAGCAGGGACAGCAACTGAAGTTCCATGCCAACAGCCAACTTTTTTCTACCCTGTAGTCATGATGAATAATATTGGAACAAAGTGAGTCAGGATACTTAGGATTCACTGTAGCAAAGAGAATCGAAACAACAAAAGCACTCTCACTGATGAAATTGGAATTTTTTTTAATTAACACTTCTAATTAGAATTTAACATCTCACTAGCTTCGTATGGGATTTTTCGCTTCCTTAACCTCACGGAAACCTATCCGTTGGCTCTAAACAGACAGTCACTTACCATGCACCACTTGAGGATTTCAATTAATCCCCAATCCTCCAACTTCAGTGTGTGAACTTGTCTTTTTGCTCTTATGCAGTAAGATGTCCCTGATAGAATAATCTGGGTAATGACCCCTCAACAGGTTCTTGTGGTGCCACCCTCACCATATCTACTCCTTGGTCCCTCTTGCCTATCTACAGGGAGAAATTCACATCTTTGAAGTAAGAGTTGGCAAAAGCAATGTTTATCAGTTAGGTCCATCTGTGTGTCAGGAGGGGAGATGTCTCTTGGCATTTTTGAGGAGAGATCTAAGCGGTGTTTGAATCTGGGTCTACTTTGCAAAATTCACATCATGCTTCCTCTGACCACGCAGTCTATATTAAAGTCATAAACACAAGAAAGAGACACATGTCATTCAATGCCTCATATTCTTCTATACTTTGCAAGGCCCTGCTAAACATTAAAAATAATAAGCCTATTAGTAATTTTATTTCCCACAAATAAACGGTATCCTGTGTATCCTGGGTGAACTCCAAGGATTCTTGTATAGACTCATCTTGGAAATATTATTTGGTATCAGCAAAGAGAAGGCAGTTCATCCTCAAGTACTTGCTGTCTTTGACCCAGAAGTCTGCCTGAACTCAGCATTTGCTGAAGTTTTGAGGAACACTGAGTACTGTTAAAGACAACGATTTAAGCTTTCCAAAGACCAATTACATATCAGCTCTTCTACCGGGCGTGGTGGTGCCTGCCTTTACTCCCAGCACTTGGGAGGCACAGGTAAGAGGATCGCCATGAGTTCAAGGCTACCCTGACACTACGGAGTGAATTCCAGGTCAGCGTGGACTAGAGTGAGACCTTAGCTTGAAAAACTAAAAAAGAAAAAAAAAAACAACAGCAAAAAACACTTATTAGCTCTTTTATAAACTAATTTGTTAAGAAAGGACTCTTTTTTATGTTTATTCTGTTAATAATAGGCTTACTCAGGTTCTAGGGTCCTTCTCTATTTCTCTTTTTAAATGTTGATGGGAGGGTTTCAAAACAGAGAATCTTTAAAAAAAAAAAAAAAACACCATACCTTCTTATTATCATTATGCCTCCCCCAGCTGTTAGTGTAATATTGTTTATTTATTTACTTTTTTTTGAGACATGGTCTTAGTATGTAGCTCAGACAGGCCTCAAGCTACATCTTCCTCCATCATATTCCTGTGCATCACTATTCCAAGCTCTTGTTAGTTGTAGTCTAGCAAACAGTAAAGGTGTTCCCTGAAAAAGTAACTTGATGCAGTGTGTGAGTGTGTGTGTGTGTATGTGTGTAAATATTCATATCTCTGAAACTCTGGAAAGCTCCTGTGAAGTAGCCCACAAATTTAAAGTTTCTTTTTTTTCCCTTTCTTAGGAAACCTTCATATATTGGTACAATAAAATAGTATACCATTAGGCTGGAGAGATGGCTTAGCAATTAAGGTACAAGTTTAAGGATTCATATTCAACTCTTCACATCCTACAAAAGCCAAACACACTAGTAACTCAAGGATGCACATGGGCATAAGGTAGGGCATGCGTTTGGAGTTCGATCACAGTGGCTGGAGGCCGTGGCATGCCAATTCTCTCTGTCTCTCTCTCTTTCTCTCTCTCTCTCTACTCCCTCACTCTGTCTTTCTCTCTTTTACCTCAATCACTCTTGCTCTGTTACATAAGTCTGTTGGGCTTGCCTCAAAAAGTTATTAGACCATTTATCCAAGTTTTATCATCTTCTCCCCCAAAATTTATTTAATAGGGCCTGGAGAGGTGGCTTAGCTATTAACATGCTAACCTGAAAAGCCAAAGGACCCAGGTTTGATTCCCCAGGACTTACATAAGCCAGATGCACAAGGGGGTAGACCCATCTGGAGCTTGGTTGCAGTGGCTGGAGGCCCTGGTGCACCCATTCTCTTTCTTCCTGACTATTTCTCTCTCTTTCAAATAAATAAATAAATAAAAATAAACTACTTTTAAAAATTATTTAACAGTAGAGAGGTAGGTAACATTTGGAAGCAATTAGAATGGTGTGAATGCAGTTACATAAATCTTTTCTAGCAGGTAGTTTAGAAAACAAAAGAAATCCATGCAATATTTTTTTAAATGTAATTCCTTGCCTTCAAGTATGGGGAAAGAGAACACAACAGAACATAGCCTGCCAGGCTTCTCCAGTTACTCAGGATTGCCCTGGCTTGTTCAAACACTGTCTTCACATGGCTTCCCTGTGAAGGTGGCAAGTGCCTTAGCAATAGATAAGGCTTAATGGGGATGTCACAGCCCTGCCACTGCTGAGCTGCTCTGAAAGCATAGGAGATTTTTAACATAATAATTACAGCATAATCATTTAAACATAATAATTATAACATCTTTTGTGTAAGGTCTTTCTTCCATGGAGACTTGCCAACATTCATCACCATCAAAAGTATTTATTTAGCACCAAATGTGTATCATTCTGCTGAGTGCTATATTTTTCTTTGCTAATTTTTATAGCATCTTAAATGGGTAAAGAAAAGCTGGAGGAGGGAAGAAAAGGTTAGAGAAAAGCCATTACTATTTTGAACCTTTTTCTAGTAACTTCTAAGAAGAGAGTTATTGAAGGACCCCAGAACCTAAGAAAGCCTTTTCCTAGGAGAGGATGGAATAAAAAAAGACATTACTTACCAGCATATTTGTCTAAAAATTTCACTAAATAACTAATTTTTGGAAAACCTAAATGTTCAGGAAATTCTGTAGTAACACATATATTAAAGAATAGATACTTAAGAAAAACATCTCTACATATTTAGAGAAATATGACAAAGAAAGCACTCTTTTGGTGGATGTTATTAAATGTTATCATCACTAATTTCCTTAGGGTTGGCAAAGCCCTACCAATCACAGAAATGCTTTTAGCTCTAATTGAGTTTTGTGTGAAACACTTCAACATTTTCTATGCATACTTACATGAAAAACACATGCAGCCAATTCAAGGCAAGTAGGTTGTGGAATTATATAGATCTCGAATTATTTCCACAATTATTTTCACACTACAGCCTACACATATGTTGAAAAGTCTATTGTAGGATATACAGTATTTTGAAAATTCCAGAAGGACTGGAAAATAAAGTGTAGATATTTTGTAAAATACTTAACCAAATGGTTCACACAAATATAGAAGGAAACTGCACACTTGGAGATTCCCTTTTAGGCCCTCTTTAACATATGTGTCCTACTTTTTTAAAATACCGAAAATATTTGCAAGTATGTTTATTGAAATGTTTCTAAATTTTTCACAGTAGTCATCCCATTTACATCCATACATAATTCCTACTCTTTTCTGTGGGCATGGCGAGTGTGGGATGGAAAAACTTGGATAATTATATCTTACGAGTTTGTAACATTTTAAATTTCCAAAAGAAAATTAGACCCATAATTTTTTTTTCAGATGTGCAATTGAGAAATACTTTTTAAATCTCTAATTTCACTGCAGATTAACACATTCAGTTCTGCCAAAATCCTGCCTCTTCCCACCCTCTCTGAGCAGAGCCAGCCACTCGCTCCCCTTGCCACTCTGCTCTCTGGTGTCTTCTAGATATGAAACATAAAATCAACAAAAACAAAACAAAACAAAACCTTTTTTTTGCACTAGAGAGAAAACACGGAATGTTGATAATTTGTACTCTCAAAATTTGCTTCCCTTAAGTGGTAGAGAAAACAGAAAAATGATTAAAGAATCATTACTCAAATACAAAGTCACACTTTTCAAGTACTGATCTATTCTGTTTTGTACCCCATTTCAGCATATCACTATGTCAAACCCAGCCTCATTTTCAGAGTAGATTTATTGTTTTAAAAGGAAGGCATATTTATTTTAAGGTTAAAAATCAATGCCTCCATTTCAAAACATATAAAAAACTTCAGTTAACTTGAGGTATACAACATTTATATAATCATATAACAAAAATGGAGCCAAATTACCATATAATATACAAATTACCTTAGTAAAAGCTATGCTTTCATTAACTTCTAGAAACAAAAAAGTAGAATATAAATATATTTCAAATAATAGCCATGTCTCCTGTAAATTGTATGGAGAAAAACAATTACCCAAGATATTTATTCCAATATTATCATAGTTCCTATTATTTGATCTATAACCCATATCTGTATCAAAATTATTTCTATAGAATATGTGCTGTCTGTAATGTATACATGTTCAAGAAAATGTTTATTGATATGTGCAAGTATGTGTGTGGATTAGCTGAACTGTGTGGATGCCATGGTGGAGACCAAAGTGAAGCCACAGTCAAGACTAGCCACTACAGAACACTTAGATTGTCATTGAAGTATATTCTGTTATGGTTTTAAATAATTTCTATATGACTCAATCTCATACAGAATTTTCCTTGAGTTGAAGAATTTCTCCTAATAGTAGGTGTGTTGTTCTTGATAATGCTGTGTTGGGGGTTAGCCTTTTAAAATAATAACATGCCTGTCACATTTATTTGTGATCTCTTTTGTTAGCTATATCCCCAGCAACATTAGTATTTATCACCTCCAGATGCTTTATGGTCTAAAGTGTTGATAACCTGACATGAATAGCTTATAAAAATGGGTCACAAATGCCAAATGTTTGCAAGCCCCCATCTCATAGCTCCCCTGTTACTGTAGCTAAACTATAAATTCATGCATGTAATGAAATATCGGGAGACACTATGTAGTTTATAATCAACAGGATGTATACTACTTCTAAAAGCATGCATACATTTAATGTTCATATTCTTTTTCTTTCTCCTGCTATTCTTATGGATTTCCAAATATGAACCTTGGCACAAGACTATTTCTATGTCACATCAAAAGGTGTTTATAAATTCACTACGTTTATTTTACTGAAAGAGAGAGATATCTTTAAATTAAGTGACACTTTAACTTCCTAAAATGACTAAATTACCAACATTTAAAAGTTAGATTTTAGGGCTGAAAATGTAATAAATTTGGTAAAATTTCTGCCACACATTCATAAAGCCCTGCATTTCGACCCCAGCACCTTATAGATCAGGTGTGGTAGCACATATAATCATAGCACTAGGGAGCTAGAGAAAGTGTTGGTGGCCAAATGGCAGCAACAGTCAGCTCTGGAGTGTGATGCTGATGGGATACCATTCAGTAGGGCTGCATCATCCATGACCTTTTTTGGCAAGGCCAAGAGATCTTTCAGTGACTTCCTGGAGTGCATGTTGTCTGACAATTTGCACTATTGCTATCTTTTCCTTGGAATTTTTGGAGTTATTATAAGTTTATTACTACTTATTTTTGCTTTCATTTCCCCCTTCTCAGTACCAATAGGGGAATCCAATTTAGATGTGTTTATATAGTCACCAATGATTAAACAGAAATTTCTGAGGCTATAATGTTTAAACAGGTAAATAGATTATGGATCATGAAACTACAAACTAATTTGAATGAACAAAGTTTCTCAGCACCACAAATACATATTTCACCTAATGAAACATGTTCCTCACAATGCTGTCTCATGCCTTAACAATTGTTCCCAAGAAACATCACTTATGATTATAGCAATTAATGTACACATTTCCTGAACCTACAGATGACTTACTAGAAGAGGAGCCTGGAATGCTAGGGAGCAAAAGCAAACATCTTTCAAATAATCAGGTTGGGCCCAAGCAAGGAAGTAAAACAAAATATGTAACTTAGAATTAACAATAGAGTTTGGCAGCTCCTAAAGGAAAGATATCACTGCAAAACACTGGTTTCATAGATCAACTTTTAAAATATACAGGGGCATAGCATCTTAAAACTATAAGATCAACCTGCCAGGGCTCTTGCCTAGTCTCTATGAGCTTATGTAAGATATTAACCAGCTTGCAATTTTGATTTTCTTATTTACAATGTTATCAGAATGTCTATAGGGCAAGGGGTTCATGAGTTAAGCAGAAACAAGGGAAACCAAGGAGAATACTGTGCAAGATTTCTTAAAGAATAAAAGCTACATGAATGAGTTACTATGTCTTGCTTGTCTTACTTGCAAAAAAAAATGATAATATATAGTAAAAGTATAATTAAAGAAGCAGAGTTTTGTGCTGTGTCCAGTATGCTTCACCTGAAGTACTTGTTCACATCATTTCCTCACAGCACCAACTCCACACATCCTCTTTGAGTTCTACAACCCTACTGAGGCTGGACCTTAGCAAGAAAGGAGAATCAGAAGTTCAATGCTATCTCAACCAACCTTATAATGAGTTCAAGGCCAGCCTAGGAGACATGAGACCCCATGTCAAAAAAAAAATTGCATAAACAAATAAATAAAATTTCATCATACATTGACCTATTTCTTTTGCGGTGATAGGGTCTTGCAACTCAACCTCTTGTTCCACACCATACGAACCTGGCACGAGAGTTGATTTAGATTCCTAGCCTTGTGTTATTTTTCCATATTCTGTCTGCCAGAAAGATATAGGCTTTTTCTGCCCCATTGAGCCTTACACTGCTAACCGTGATACCTTAGAGCATTGACATGGCTTAATTGTACATTTTCTTTGATGGTCACAACATTTTTTTTAATTGATCTAGAACATTAAGGAACTATTTTGCAGAACCCTTCCCTATTCATTATTGTTGCCTCAGAAACTAGACACTAAAATAAAATAAAATTAATAATTGTTGCATATTGTCAATAAGTTTCAAGAAGATATTTAAAGTAACAGTAAGAGGCAGCACTTGTCTGTTTCTGGGTATGTTCTGTGAATTACAGATATCCAATAGCCTACTTATAAAAAATATTTCCAAATTTATTTCCTTATGGAATATTCTTCTCATTGTAACTCATTTCAATAGGTTATATAGGAGGGACTATGACCTTTTCTGAGCTATTACTAAATTTTGAGTGTATAGGAGACTCTCACGTTAGGAATCTCCACATTTTTTAAAAAAAAGTTTATTTATTTATTTGCAAGGAGAGAAAGAGAGAGAGGGAGAGAGGGAGGGATGGAGGGAGAAAGAAGATATATATATACATAGAGAGAGAGAATGGTCATGCCAAGGCCTCTAATTTCCTGGGTTCTACATTTCCTCTGCTCAAAAATAATGTAGGGGAAGAGAAGACAGGAAGTTTGAAGGGCAGTAAAATGGAGCAACATCTGAGAAATATACTATGATTCTCTAACCACAACCATGGGCTTGGTCCTAGTCTTAAGAATGAGACACGACTTCAGAACTTGAATATGCTTTGTGAGGGGTTCCATTAAGCATGAAGTTAGGATAAGGTCTATTTTGGGGCACCCGAAAGGCACTGCTTCTTGCTATGCTTCTCAGACCCTAGCCTGGTTTCAGCACAGTGAAGGAAGCAGGAAACAGTGGGGCTCTTGCACTTATTAGGATCATGAACGAAGCTCAAGTGGTCGCCTAATTGGCAACTGAGAACTTGGTAAGTATATTTTTCAGAAGCTCCCTGTTAATAGATTCTCACAAAGTACTGGACCCAAAGTAGAAAAAACAGTACAGGCCTTCGTGGGAGCACAGCTACCCCAGACTCCTTTAAATCTCAAGAGGCATATGTGTGAAACTATGCCATCCCAAATGAGTGTAATCCTACTAGAAGACATTGTTTAGTCTTTTGGGTAGTGTGGATGTGCTAAAAATGGAGCCCAAGGCCCTGTACATGTATAAACAAGGTCTACTACTGAGCAGTCCTCTATCTCTAGCATTCCTTTCTTTTCTTCGTCCTCGTCTTTCACTTGGTTTTGTTTGTTTTTATTTATTGTTAATTTCAGGTTTTGTATCTCCTTAATAGTAAATGATTTAATATTTCCTAAATACAAATGTCCTGGTTTGTTTTATGTCACAGATTTATATACAAATAACAAAACAATTTGTATACAAAAGAAAGACCAAACACCAATCATTAAAAGAAATGGTGACAAATACCTTCTGTAATGGGTCTCAGAGGATCTGACATTGTTTAGCTCATATTCCTTTCTTTTGAATGAGGGAAGGATGGTAGGAAGCATTCCAGTTTCTTAGGAGGTACTTAGCACCCAGACTACTACTACATTTGAAACTCTAATACCCCATGCTGACTGTCAGCACACTCTGTGCCTCCTGCTAATAGTAGGCATTCAAGTGCTTGAGTATCTGAAAATAATGTGAGTATCCTTGATACATAATGTTATGCATCAAAGAGACATTTGACAGAAAGATCAGCATGGAGAGGGAAACAAGATGTGCAGAGTACACTATGGGGGCTGATGCAGCCCTACTTGCACCCCATCAGGGACATCAGCTGGGAAGATTGAATTGATTTATTAGGTGTCCTTATAGAGGGTGCTCTACTTTGAACCACCCAACATCTATTCAAAGAGACACATTTGGCAAGTTGGATCCCAGCCAGGGCCTTCCTCACTAAGAGCTTTAACCATTGTCTTGCCACATTGCTTTCAGGATATTGTGTATTTGGGGTACCAAATATCACAGTATTTCTCATTCAGCTTTAATTAGACTATCTCTGCCATTTTTTTTTTCTGCTTAAAAGTAGTTAAAAGGTCCAGTGTTAGCAAACCCTTAGATTTCTTCAGAATTGATTGTTACACATCTTTCTCCATGACCAACACATGTGATTCTTCATCTATTATGTCTGCTTCTCTAAACTTCCTTGCTTTAAGCTATAAGAGAACAGACATAAATATGAGAAGTGTGTTGAAGATAAGGAGTGGAATTTGGCTATAAAGTGAAGGGTTTTTCTTTGTTCTACTGGGTAAATATTTGAATAGTAGTCAGAAAAAAGTTTTACAACCAAATGCACAACCTGTTTTGCCTATTGTGAAAACATTCAGAAAAGAAATTATCTTTCTGAACTTTTCTATCCAGGATATTTTTTGTTGTCAAGATTTTCTATACTTCAATACCATGTTTTCTCTCATTTAGAATCTAAATTAGAGAAGAATGTTGTGGGCTGACTAGATGGCTTAATGTTTAAATGGGCATGCAGGCAAAGGCTACCTGTCTGGGTTTGACTCCCAAGTACCCATGTTAAGCTAGATGTACAAAGTAGCACATGTGACTGGAGTTCTTCTGCAGTAGTAAGAAGTTCTGGAATGCCCAATCAAGTTCTCTCTCCTCTTGTTCTTCATTCTATCTCTCTCTCTGTCTCTGTGTCTGCTGACAGATAATCATATATATATCATATATATATATCATATATATATCATATATATATATATATATATATATATATATATATATATATATAGAAAAGAATGTAGAAGGAGTCTATTTTGTGAAGGGGCCAACAGAAGATGGAGAGAGAACAAAAGTTAGCAATACAGGGAATTAGAACTAAAGTACATTATATCCAGTTATGAAAATAACACAGGACTCATTCATTTTTCCATTATTTGTATAATTAACATACACCAGTAGGATGAGAAAAGCTCCATGTATATGTGTTTTCAGATTTTTATGAAATGATCTCAAGCACAATTGGTTTGTTATTTTGGTTTGCTTTCATTTTCTATCTTCCTCTCCTCTCTCTCTCTCTCTCTCTCTCTTTCTCCATTGCCTACCTTCCCTCCCATCCTACCCTTTTGTTTATTTTCAAAACACAATCAATATGTGATTGGCCAGTCCTAACATCTCAACACATTCAATATTTGATATGAAGACTCACAATGTACAAGACTTTTCTTTACTATTTGAAACCTATTTTATTAACTTCTGATAGTTATCAATTTTCCTGGAGTTTTTCTCCTGTCTTCCCATGCCCAGCTCTTCCATCCTTTTCTACCTTTCCTCTCTGTACTTGATTTAAAAGGGGAAGCTATTTCTACATCCCATGAGTAATAGCTTCCAATATCTGTTCCATTGACAAATATACTCAGGGATCCTGAACCTGCCCTCAGCCTTGGCTCTGAAGCCAGTTCCTAGACAGGGATGCAGGAGCTTCTCATCTATGGTCTTTGGGACTTAGACTCACTGTGAAGTTACTGCACACTGGCTGTTCTTCTGGATCACAGAAGAACATATAAAGCAAAGAAGAATGGACACCTTTAATGGTAGGCCATCCTAGATCAACTGGCACCTAGTCAATCTGATAACACCTGCAGAAGCATCTGGGAGCTTACCCTACCCAGAAGAATGGCCCCATCTGACCATAGTCTCAGTTATCATTTAGCAGTCTTAAGATGCTTTAGGTGGAGTGGCATAAAAACCAGTGGGTGGAGATGCTGTGCATGTCAGGTTGATTAGATTATGGTAACCAGATATTTTGGACAATTATTTCTAGGTGCAGATATGTCCTAGATGTGATTAGTATCTAAATCAGTAGTCTTTGAGTACAGTGGATGGCCCTCCCTAATGTAGGTAGGTGTGGATTCCAATCCAATTATTGGAAGCCCAGAAAAAACATCTGAGCTCCCCAGGCAAGAAAGAATTCTGACAGTGAGTATTTGGACTTGAATTGCCAGTCTGTGTTAGGTCTCCTGCTTCTGGTGTACTCTAGAGATTTTGTACTTGCTAGACCCTACAATTGTCTGAACCAATTTCCTAAATTTAGTTACTGTTGCTATCTCTTTCTATATCTCTATACATATGTATCAGTATATATATGTATGTTGATTCTAATTCTCCAGAGATCTCTAAAACCATAGTTTACTTACTCAACCAGTTTTTCTATTCTTTTTTTTTTTCAATAGAAATGGAAGACTTATACAGCTTCTTTTATTAGGAAGACTTATTTTTATGTTCTAGTTTCCCTAGTTTTCCAAACATCTCCCAATCTTCTAACTACTTCAACCACAACTGAATAATCATTAATATCATCAAGACTGAGAAAGTGGTGTTGATGTTATCAACTACTGATGATGTTTCCTCTTTTTCCAAACACACAGAAGGTAAAAGGGTCACTGGATATGTGAGACTGTCAAGCATGCATGATCAGAGCAGTGCATTTCCAGGATTCTACTCAAAAGCATCGTCAATCAAATACATCAGATATATGTCCATTTATCTCAGGGACTGAAGTATATGATAGAATGTTGGTTCATACCCTAGATGATTAACAGGCCATCACCAGCATCCAAATACTTCTAATGTAACATTGTATTTCCTTACCAAATATGGAAGTACTTATTTATTTAAAAGCATGATCCTGTCCATATGCATAGCTTAAAACATTCAATTGTTTCATTTAATTGTAAATTAAAATAATCTGTATTCTGTATATGTATAGCATCTCATGAGGAGATCCATTGCATATTCAACTATGAGAAAGAACCAGTTACATGTGTACATACAGTATACCTCATCTCTTCACTTATGTACACACTTATCAGCAAAAAGTTTACCCTAAAAGAATCCTGGTTCCTTTCTTGTTTTAAGTACATGGTATATTCATATTTACTGTACCTGAGTGTGTGTCTACCACTGTCTCACCAAGCATCACTGAAGAACAGTTAATCAACAGAAAAAAAAAAAAAAGAGAGAGAGATTCTAGACTCTTCTTCATCAGGGGAATGGGAGGAAACAATGATATATTATAACCTTCCACAATGCCTGAAGAGATTCCACCTAAATCAGGATGCACCTTGAGCAGTGTGTTCACTCAACTTTTCTTTGGTAACAGATAGGTGTCTGCAGTGCAGGCCTTACTCATGACCTTAGATATTCCTTCACTCTTCTCCCTACTCAGCACCAGTGACAGCTGCTGTCTCACAAATTATACTATGAGCCAAGGAGCAAACCAGGAAAAGCTGGGGAGGTGAAATGATACTAAGAAAAATACACAATCAGAGGTTTTATTTCCACATGATTCGTGTGAGTCTTGCTTTTTTTCTGTTTTATTTTATTTTTACATTTTATTTTAAGTTAAAGAAGTAATGAAACCAAAATCCCTAGTGTGTTAAAGGAGGTATTATTGTTACTATTACTTTTCTCCTACATAATTATATTACTTCCCCCATAAATTCAGAGGAAAACAAAAACATGGTAGGGAAGTGCCTAAGAAATATAGCTCATTCATGTGGATCAGAGGAGCCAGCTTGTAGATGGTTCTTGATAGCCTCTCACTTCCCAAGTCATTCTTTATGGCATTCAGATGTTTAGAGCTTAATCTCAGTAATTATTTTGAGGGGACAATTGGGTGGCCATGACTTTGCCAATATCCTTTCAACTTGAGCCTAGTGAAGAAAACACTGGGGTGTTTGCTCGCCTTCATCCTTCATTTCATGAAGTCATTTCTGTCTGCTCTGCTGTATGCACATCACAAAGTGCACATCTCCCTCATTTCCCACATATCACTGTAAAGTGCAGTGACCTCCCAACATTCACTTTCATTAAAAGAATCTCCCACTGTTCTTTGGCTAAATGGAAAGTTGTGCCCATCAAAGTACTTCTACATGTATATGTTTATCCAGTTTGATCAACGCTGCTCTCACTCTTGGTTAGAAATCATGTTTTTTACAGGTAGCAACAAATACCAAAGATCAATCAAAATGACAAGAGAAAAATCCAAGTGCCTAGCAAAAGGTAAGTCACCTCTGTCACATTGGCCAGGGCATAGGAAATATTATGGAGGAAGGGAAGGTTAAATAAGAGAGTGTCGCTCTCATGGCTAGCCAGAGAATCTTCTCCAGCAAGACAGTGGAGACTAAAAACTCATCAAAACAGAAAATTAGAGACAGCCAAGAGTTTAACACTAAAGGAGAATTGTAAGACACACTCCAAGTCTTATGGGACATTACATAAGAGGGGTGGAAGAAAAGTAAGAGCCACTAACTGGGAACATGCACTGTGAAACATTGTCCTCCCAACACAAACAAAAAAATACATTCATAACCCCACAGTGATTACCAACATTCTGCTGAAGAGAGCCATTAGGGGAAGAGAACAAAAAAGGCTACCCTAATTGTATTATGTCCAATTTTCAGAATGTTCATACATCAAATATTCCAATTAATTTTTGTGATACTTTCTGTCATTCCCTATCAAATAGTGAAAACAAAGCACCAAAGTATGAAAACTAAGCATTTTCATGTTCTTGCTCATTATAGCGATTTCCACATACTGTATACTTTCCAAACAGTTGTTGGCATATACTCAAGAGACTTTTCAATATTATCTATAAATAAAAATGATTTCAGATATTTTAGGTATGCTATAATACTATTTAAGACAGTGAGGGGCAATGAACATAACCCATCAAGGTTACACTTGCCTGTGCAATTGAGGAAGTTCTATTGACTTAATTATAGAAGTGACTAATTTTCATAGAATTGATTTACTCTCTGTGCATAGATATATTCAACCTTTTCATAAAATTATAGTAAAGGTCACTAAGTGAGAAAATTTGTTTTGCATTTTCCCCTATGCATTCAGGTAACAAGAATCTAAAGTCTCCTAGCTAGTTATCTTATTAATATAGCAGTAATTGTCAAGATACTTACCTCTGACCCCAGATTCTGCATAAGGGGTGTGATAATGAATGCTAACCTGTGTCTGGACCACTTCACCACCAAAAAGCATATCTAGTTTCTTCCCTTGTGGTATTTAGGTATCTTGAGAAAAAAAAAATTCAAAAGTCTGAATCATTCCCCTCCTTACCCCTAGAAATCTTTTTTCCAAAAAAAAAAAAAATCTATGCTAATAAAAATATTGTGGTTACCTCAGAACAGTGTGGAGGAAGAGATGAGGGACAGCTGTTGGGTTATAAATGCTGAGTTAGATTCCTGGGTTCAATTAGTAGTCCTTTTGAATGGTTGTGAACCTATGGAGGTCATATGTCACCTGCACCATTGTCCCTTAGCAAAACAGGAGTCATACCCCTCACTATATGGCTCAGTGTTTCCCTAGTGCAGACAAGTTACTGGACTTAATTCCTAACACTTAGAGAGAGATAGAGAGGAAGAAAGAGATAGAAAGGAGAAACAATCTACATAGTAGGTAACCCATAAATAATATTATTTTATTTGAGGTAAAGGGCTACCATTCTTCAATCATTACTTTAAATATCTTTAAATGCCTGTAAGAAATTTCTGTAGGTATTAAATAAGGCTCTAACCATGTAAGTTTTATTTTTCTATGTGTTCTGGATTACAGGCTGAGATACTACCCTCTCAAAGCTTACATGTGGCTATATTTTAAAATCAGTCCTTTCAGAATGTAATAAAGACAAACTAATATCTTAATCATGGGATCCTAATTCAGTAATACTGGTATTTTTTAAGAAAATAAAGGATAATATGGATGTCCAGGAGGTTAGTAGAAGCCACATGAGGACAGAGTATCTACACCCTAGGAGATAGGAAGGAGCCCAGGAGAAACCTGCCAACACCTTGATCTTCAACTTCCAATCATACAAATTATAAAAGAATCCATGTCTATTGTCCAAACTTTCTAATTTGTGGTATATTTGCTAAGAATGTACTCCAGTAATAATATAAGATGTGAATAAGGGAATTTTATTATAATATGAACTATTACAAAATGAAGAATATAAATAATAAGATGGTAGCTACATTGTTTCAGCTTAATAGTAATTTTGTCTTCAATTGCAATTTTTTTGAAATAATATTATTATATATGCTCATTGCTACTAGTTTATTTTTTATTGCTGTCATAAGAATTTACCTCAAACATAGTCACTAAGCATGCCTCCACCTCCACAGTGATGTGGATCAGAAAGCAGGTCAGGAGTGACTCAATTGTTTCCTTCCTTAGGCCTCACAAGGCCAATATCAAAGGCTTAGAGGGACCATGTCACTTTTCAGAAACTCTGAGGAAGACTCTGCCTGGGCTTATTCAAGTTATTGGCAGAACTAATTTTCTGGTAGCTCTGCAGCTCAACTCACATTGCTGTTTCCTGAGAGTCTCTCTCAGCTCCCTGAAGTTATCTGCATTTCTCATCATGCTCTTCTTCCCATTAGTAAATTGGTGTGTGTAGTCTTTTCTGACTCTTATCTCCTGCATTTAAGAGCTCATGTGAGGTTGGGTGAGAGGCACAGTAGAAAGGATATAGTACACAATAACCTATAATATGCTTTTTTCTTGTGTTCATTTGTTTTTATTTATTTAAGAGCAACAGACAGAGGGATAAAGAGACAGAGAATGTGCTCACCAGGGCCTCCAGTCACTGCAAATGAACTCCAGATGTATGTGCCCCTTGTGCACCTGGCTTACGTGGGTCCCTGGGAACTGAGTCTCAAACTGGGATCCTTAGGTTTCACAGGCAATTGCTTAACCACTAAGACATCTCTCCAGCTCATATGTTTTTCTTTTCTAATTAATTAATTATTTTGACTGAGAAAGAGGTAGAGAGAGACAGAGAGAAATGAACTCCAGATGTGTGTGTCCCTTTGTGCATCTGGCTAATGCGGATTCTGGAGAACCTAACATTGGTCTTTGGCTTTGCATGCTAACACCTTAACTGCTAAGCCATCCCTGTAGCCCCTTATTATATGTATTTATTTATTTATATTTATTTTTGTAGTCAGTGAATACAATCAAGTTGATACCATTGTTAACCACCTCCCTGTCCTTCCCCCTCCACATGGACTGTCCTTGTTGGAGTATATGGGTCATGCATTATGGGGTTAGCCTTTTGTTTGGGGTAGGAGGGAATGTCTCTGCGTGTCATGACCCAACGTGTGGCTCTGACATGCTTTCCACCCCCTCTTCCACACATTTCCCTTAGCCATATTGGGCTCATATTAGGTCTGCTTCAGTGTTAAGGTCTTGGGAGCCTCTGTGTCTCTGGATATCTGGTTTAGTAGGAGTTTACTGTTCTCTGTGTCTATCTCCTTCACCATTGTGCTGGTTCCTGGTTCGCCAAGAAAGCATCATTCTTGCATGTTTCCCCAATTATTCTTATTTTCAGCTGGAGCTCTTTTGTGGTATGATGGGGTGGTTCCGTCCTTAGGGTCTGCATCTTTCTGAAAAAGAGAAGAAGATTCTTCTCCAAAGGAGAGTAAAGTTAGCACCAAGTAGATGTGCTAACCATTGTTTTTTAGAGATAGTTTAGTGGATAGTGGGTTCATTTGTGGATATGGTTCTGACTTGTTTCTCAGCTCCAGCTATGAATTCTGTTCTACTGACCAGAGCACTTAAACAAATCAAGAGCAGTTGGTTTCCTACCATGGCTATGCACCACTATTGCATTTGTATGAGCATCACATCAGGTTGTTTGCTGCTAAGTAAGTTATACCATGCATTGCTTGGCCATATATTGGTCTTTATCCCCAAGTGTTAGAGACAAGCCCTGAGCAACTTCTGCCCTGAGCAACTTCTGACCTTGCCTCATCCCCCCACCCCGCCACACCTAACTGATTCCATCCCCCCACCCCGCCACACCTAACTAATTAACACCCTGCCTGGCAACTGCAGAGACGTGAGAACTGTACCGTTAATTCTCAGAATAACTGCAAACTGTCCTAGGCCAAAGGCCAAGAAGATTCTGTAACTTTCCACCACCTGCCTCCTCCAGCCCCCCCCCCCCCAAACCCTAACCCTAACCCTAACCCTAACCCTTTAAAAGACCGCTCCAGCTCAATAAAATTGGACTCTTGACAAGTGTACATTTTCTTGAGTCTCTTTCTCTCTCTCACCCATCTTATTTCAGGTTAGGGTCCTCCTCGCCCCCATGAATAACTAGGTCCCGTGGGATGGGACACGTGGCACCCAACATGGGGCTCGAGGCACGGACCTCACCGGACGGAAACCCCTAATTCAGCGACCTCCGGAGGATTTGTTAAGTGGTCACCGCTTCTCCTCCCAAGAAGACGGCAAGACCTGGTAAGTTTCCCTCTTCATTCCGTCCCATCAAGATGGGCCATTCATTGTCTAAAGAGGCTTCTTTCATAAAGGATTTAAAAGCCTCTCTCAGAGAGCGAGGAATACAGGTAAAGAAAAAGTATCTTATACAGTTTTTTATTTTTGTTGATAAGACATGTCCATGGTTGATGATTGATGGACCTAATATTCATCCCCAAAAGTGGCAATGAGTAGGTAGAGAATTCAATCAGAAACTCACTGAGGAAGGCAATGATGCACTATCCCCAACTATTTTCTCTTTCTGGGGCTTAATTTGAGATATTGTCGAGGAAGCGAATAATGACTCTGGTAAACGCCACCTTCTCTCTGTGCCCGAACATTGTCTCTCGTCTTCACAGCCTGGCTCCCGCTGCCCTTCGCGTCCCCCGTCTCGAGCTTCAGACTCCTTTTCTCTCGTTGATGTTTCTGACTCTCATACTTCTGACCCTTCGAATCTTCCCCAACTTTACCCTCCACTACCCCCAATTGACATTTCTAACCCTCCCCCCATAACCAATCACCTCACCTAATCAATCCTGTTCTAAAGAAGCAACCTACCACTAAACCTCAGCCTCCTCCTACTGGTCCCTCATCCTCTTCCTCCCCTCCAGATAACCCTCTCAATCCTGGCAATGCAACCACCTTAGAAGGTGAGGCCGCCCATTGTCACAATCCTGATTGGCCACCCCTCGTCCCCACTGCCCCAACTCTTTTCCCCCAAACTCTCCCCTCTGCTCCTCTTTTGACTTTGCCCTCTTTTCCTATTGTTCTGCCTAATTCCCTTTCTGAGACCAAGCTTCGCCTCTCCTCTCAAGTTCCAGATCTCACTGAAATTCTCCAACTTCAAAAACAACTTTCTCATCTCTCTGCTCGCTTTTCCGCCAGACACCCCCCTCCCCTACTCCAGCCCTTTCACCCCTCATCTTCTCCTTGTTTGGCTTTTCCCATTACCCGCTCACAAACTAGACATGCTCCAGATCAGGTACATGGATCCTACCCCCTCGGGCCTTCCTCCTCTGTCCTTAATTGCGATGCCCCATCCTCTTCATGCCATCTCCCCGCAGTCTCTGTTCCCTTGCCTTCCTCTGATGAGGATGATTCTCAAAGTAAAAATGAAAATGAGGAGAAAAAAAGTCAGAGTATACCATGCCACAATATGCCCACCACAGGCCAAGATAGTCAAGGTGAAGAGACTGTTTATCGCTGACTCTGCTTTAAAAACCTAGAAAAACTTAACTCAGCAGTCAAGGACTATGGACCTAATGCCCCTTTTACCCTTTCCTTATTGGAAAGCCTTGGTGGGGGAGGTTATCTGACTCCTAATGAGTGGCTCACTGTTGTACAGTCGGTCTTAACTAGAGGACAATCCCTTTCATGGCAGGTGATTGGGTCGATTGCTGTAGGACTCTGGCTAATAATAACGCTAAAAGACCTAGAGCTCCCTCTGCTGACTGGACACTTGAAAAACTTACAGGACAAGGAAAATATTCCTCTGACCAATGACAAGAAAACTTTCCTCTAGGCCTGTTGGCGCAGACTGCTAATGCCGCTATGGCAGCTTGGCGTGCAATTCCCTCTAAGGGATCTGTTCTCTCGCCCTTGACAAAAATCATCCAGGGAAATCATGAGGAATATAGTGACTTTGTCAGTCATCTCTTAGAGGCTGCCGAAAGGTCTCTGGGACCTGGTCAAAACGAAAATAAACTTCTTAAACAACTTGCCTATGAAAACGCCAATTCATCCTGCAGAGCCATCCTACGAGGCAATTATAGAAACAAGGATCTTCATGACATGAACTGCATATGCCAAGACATAGATCTATTTACCCATAAGGTTTCTCAGGCAATCAATCTGGCCATTGGAGCGGTTGTTCAACCCAACGCTTCTAAACATACTTGCTTCAAATGCAGACAAACAGGCCATTTTGAACGGCAATGCCCCCAAGGAACTATGGGACAGTCCATTGGTCAGCCACAGCTTCCTGGTCAATTTGGAGGGGCTTGCCCCCCACCTACCACAGTCTGCCCTCGCTGCCGTGATGGTAAACATTGGGCTAATACTTGCCGGTCTAAAACAGACATCTCTGGCAATCCTCCCTCTCCCCTACCGGGAAACGGAATGAGGGGCCGGCCCCAGGCCCCTCAACCAATAGCCTTCCTGCCAGCGTCGGGGAACAGCTAGACAGACAACAGCCAGACCCCCAATCAACTGCCTGCCTCCACAGGGCCACTCCCAGAAGTGCAGGGGTGAACCTGTGTGCCTCCACCGACTCAATACTAAAACCTGAAGAGGGAGTCCAAATAATTCCTACAGGAGTTTTTGGCCCACCCCCACCACAAACCTATTATCTAATTCTGGGAAGGGCATCTAGTACTTTAAAGGGCATCACCATTTTTCCATCAATAGTTGATAATGACTATACAGGAGAAATAAAAATTTTGGCTACCAGTATACAAGGGCCTCTTCCTATTATACAAGGACAACGTTTAGCACAGGCCCTCCCCCTGCCCTTGGATTCAATGGCTCCTTCGATAGGTCCCCATAGAGGAGCCTGCAGGCCTGGGTCTTCAGACATTTATTGGATTCAAAAAATGACCCAAGAACGTCCTAGCCTAAAACTTAAAATCAATGGTAAAAAATTTGAGGGCATCTTAGACTCAGGGGCGGATTCCACCATAATCTCACAAAATGCTTGGCCCCCTTCCTGGGCCCTCCAGCCCTCATTGACTCATCTTCAAGGTATTGGCCAATCTACTAACACCCTTCAGAGCTCCCAGCTCCTGACTTGGGAGGACCCTGAGGGAAATACTGGACATGTTCGGCCATTCATAGTCCCTGGCCTTCCAGTCAACCTCTGGGGAAGAGACATCTTATCCTAGATGGGAGTCCTCATGTTCAGCCCTTCTGAGGCAGTTACTCAACAAATGCTTAACCAGGGTTTTATACCAGGCAGAGGCCTTGGAAAAAACAACCAAGGAATACCAGACCCTATCCCGGTTACTCCAAAAACAACACGGACAGGTCTTGGCTATGACTCACATTTTTCCTAAGGGCCATTGCTCCTCCTGCACACCAGGCAGATAAAATAACCTGGAAAAATAATTCCCCTATCTGGGTAGATCAATGGCCCCTTCCTCAACATAAGTTAACAGCAGCTGTACAGTTGATGCAGGAACAATTAGTGGCTGGTCATATTGAACCCTCCACCTCCCCCTGGAATACACCCATCTTTGTTATACAATAAAAAGGGGGGGGGGGAATGGAGATTACTCCAAGATCTAAGAGAAATTAACAAGACCATGGTTCTGATGGGGGCCCTTCAGCCTGGTCTCCCGTCACCGGTAGCCATCCGCAGGGTTATGCTAAATTAGTCATTGACCTTAAAGATTGCTTCTTTTGCATTCCCCTCCACCCAAAGGATTGCAAATGTTTTGCCTTCAGCCTCCCTATTGTTAATTGTATCGGTCCATCGCCCCACTTCCAATGGAAAGTTTTGCCACAGGGGATGGCCAATAGCCCTACCCTCTGTCAAAAATTTGTCGCCCAAGCAGTAGATCCCTTTCGGCTTAAATATCCTAATTTATATATCATTCATTACATGGATGATATTTTATTAGCAGGCCCAGAGATAACAAAATTACATGAGGTGGGACAAGAATTAATCCTTATACTCCAAAGATTCGGACTACAAATAGCCCCAGAGAAGGTTCAAATCCATCCTCCCCACCTTTTCCTTGGATTTGAATTACACTCCAATAAAATCCTATCTCAAAAAATCCAGTTAAGAAAAGATTCTTTAAAAACACTTAACGATTTCCAGCAGCTCTTGGGGACATTAATTGGTTACGACCCTATTTAAAATTAACTACTGGAGAACTTAAACCCTTGTTTGATATTTTGCGAGGGGATTCTGACCCTTCCTCAGCTCGAGAGCTTACTACAGAGGCTAAAAATTCCTTACAAATTGTTGAAAAGGCCATTCAGGCACAAAAGATTGGATACTTCTCTCCCACCTCCCCATTATGGTTACTTATTCTCCCTACAACCTTTACACCCACCGGTCTTTTATGGCAGACTAAGCCTTTATATTGGATCCATTTACCTACTACCCCCCTCCCCCAAAATTCTGCTCACCTACCCATCCCTGGTTGCCCAGGTTTTAAAACATGGGAGAGAAAGTTCCCTTAAACTTTTTGGAAAACACCCAGACACCTTTAGTGTGCCTTATAGAGCCTCCCAGGTTCAATGGCTAGTACAGTCCTCTGATGAATGGGCTGTTGATTGTGTTTCCTTCCAAGGCAAAATAGATAATCATTATCCTTCAGACAGACTAATTCAATTCCTTTATAGACAGTCCATTGTTTTCCCAAAAAAGACTAAAAGCTCTCCCATTCCTGGAGCCATGTTAGTTTTTACTGATGGTTCTTCATCTGGAATTGCAGCCTTTAACATCAATGGAAAAATCTCCAAAGTCCAAACTAAACTTTCTTCAGCACAGCTTGTGGAATTGGTTGCTGTTATACAGGTATTTGAGACTCTCTCCAATCACCCATTTAACCTCTATACTGACAGTGCCTATGTAGCCAGCTCAGTCCCTTTGCTCAAGACGGTCCCTTACATCCGTCCCTCTACCAATACTTCCCCTCTTTTTGCTACGCTTCAACAACTAATCCTGGCCAGGATTCACCCCTTTTTTGTGGGACATATTCGAGCACATTCTGGTCTTCCTGGACCCTTAAGTAAAGGAAATGACCTTGTGGATCAGGCAACTCAAAATAGTTCTGTCATCCAAACGGGAATGGTTGCCCCACCTGACCCCATATCTCAGGCACAAGAGACACATCGGTTACACCATCTTAATGCCCAAACTCTCCGACATATGTTTTCTATCACCTGAGAACAGGCCCGACAGATAGTCTGCCAGTGCCAGGGCTGTGTAACATTTCTGCCTGAGCCACACTTGGGGGTCAATCCTCGTGGCCTTACACCAGGAGAACTATGGCAAATGGATGTCACCCATCATTCTCCCTTTGGCAAATTAAAATGTATTCATGTGTCTATAGATACCTTTAGTGGATTTATTTGTGCTTCCCTTCAGACGGGGGAAACTACTAAAAATGTTATTAATCATATATTTGCTTGCTCTGCCTTTATGCCATTGCCAAAAGTCATCAAAACAGACAATGGCCCTGGGTATACCAGCACTAGCTTTAAACAATTATGTGCTCAATTAAAATTTAAACATCTTACTGGTATTCCCTATAATCCACAGGGACAAGGTATAGTAGAAAGAGCACATCAAACCCTTAAAAATATGCTTCCAAGCTTCAACACTCAGGGGGAATATTATACCCCCAGGCAGCAAATCCCAAAACGTTATTAAACCATGCTTTGTTTGTTTTAAATTTCCTGACCCTTGATAAAGATGGTAAATCCATGGCTGATAGATTTTGGTACCGTTCTACATCAAATAATTATGCTCAAGCATTATGGAAGGATCCATTAACTCATAAGTGGTCCGGCCCAGATCCTGTGTTAATCTGGGGGAAAGGACATGCTTGCATATATGATTCTAAAGAACAAAATGCTAGATGGCTCCCAGAGAGACTAATAAAATTGATTAATTCTCCCAGGGAAACCCCTGAGAAAGATTTTAATTGTGCTTAATTACAGAAAGATGCTCGGCCTTGCCATTCTCTCATTTCTACTTGTAACCTGGCTGGTGGTAAGTGCCCCTTCCCCTTATCAAATTTATAACTACACTTGGATCATTGAAAACCAGGCTGGAGATATTGTTAACTCTAGCTCTTCGGTCGGATCCCAGCCCCAATGGCTGGATATAGAAGTGGATCTCTGCACCCTTGCCCTTGGAGCAGACCCTGATTGGGGCACGGCAGAGGAACTATGGCCTCAGCCCAGCAATAAGGCACCTGAATTGGCCAGAAGCAGCCTTGATTCCCCCGGCTGTAGAAACACTGGCAAAAGAAACCACCTTCATGATGCAGCGGAAGGTGTTTATGTCTGCCCAGGAGCCCACTGAGATAAGTCCCTTAATTACAAGTGTGGATGGGCTGGTGATTATTTTTGTGCCTCCTGGGGTTGCGAAACTACTGGGGACACCTATTGGAGCCCTCCTCCTCCTGGGATTATATCTCAGTAAAAAGAAAATGGGTACACCCTAAAGCAACACCCAACCACTCCCCTTGGGACTTAGTAAGACTCTGTGATCCCAACCAGTCCCCTACAGGTGGCTGGTGTAGTCCCCTATTAATCCAATTCAGTTCCCGAGCCAGACAACACGATTGGACCAGCCGAAGATTTGAATGGGGACTCCGAATCTATAGAGAAAAAAAGACTTTGGGCTCACTTTTAAAATCAAATTACTCAAAGCTATTCCCAATAAAAATTCTGCAGCCATGGGACCAAACCCTGTCTTACTCAAACCAGCCAGACCCAAATTAACTGTTGTCTCAAGGTCTACCACACCCCCTATTGTTACTCAGTTATCTCAAAAATATACCTTGTTCCAAACCACCATCCCTGAGGGACCCCCAAGTTCGGCTGATCTCATTGTTTCTTTAGTAAATGCCTCCCTAGAAGCTATTCATAATACTAGCAATCCCGATTATAAAGAATGTTGGATCTGCTTCTCTCCTACACCTCCCTTTTATGAGGGTGTTGCGATGCTTATGACCCCTATATTTACTAATGACACAGATGGCCTGCTTTGGCATGCTGCCCCAGATGGAGGCCTTACTCTTAGTTCCATTTCAGGTATTGGACTCTGTCTTCTTGGCCCTAAAATGTTGCCCCCCCCATTTGCTCATATTGGTCTGTAATCAGACTATTGTTATCAATAGAACATCCACTTATACTAAGGCTCCCAATAACACCTACCTTGCCTGCTCTTCGGATCTAACTCCTTTTATAACCAATGAGGACTTTGTTAATAACAAGGATTATTGTGTTGTAGTCACTGTGCTACCACGGTTCTTTGTCCATGATCCAGAGAGTTTTCTAACTACATTAGACAGAGGTATGTCTGTTAGGCAGAAAAGAGAACCCCTGACCACCATTACTCTGACTGTGCTCCTGGGGCTTAGTGCTGCAGGGGCTGGGACAGGTATTGCCTCAATGGTTACCTCCCAACAACATTTTTCACATCTCAGTGCCTTAGTGGATAGAGATCTCAGCCTCATACAGGAGGGAATACAAGATCTTAAGGATTCATTAGCTTCCCTTTCTGAAGTAGTTCTTCAAAATCGGAGAGGATTAGATTTAGTCTTTCTTAAAGAAGGGGGACTCTGTGTAGCCCTCAAAGAAGAATGCTGTTTCTACTCAGATATCACTGGACTAGTACAAAATAGCCTTGATAAAGTTAAAAGAAATCTAGAGGATAGAAAAAGGACTCAAGAACAACAAGAATCTTGGTATAAAAATTGGTTTTCCACATCTCCATGGCTAACCACTCTGCTTCCCAGTCTTCTAGGACCTTTTGTAGGTATCCTTTTACTTCTCTCTTTTGGCCCCTGGACCTTTAAACAATTAACAAGTTTTGTTAAGAGTCAGGTAGATTCTAAAATCAAGCCGGTGGAAGTCCATTACCATCGCCTCACCACAGAAGAAACATTTGCCTCTGACCTGCCAAAAGAACAAGACAACCCCCCATCTCGACCCTTAGACTTTACCTCCCTGCAAAGATCCACCCTGGGGTGAAAATTTTGGTCCCGCCCCTCCAAATAATAACTCAGGTCTCTGTGACCCCTCATACTAATTGGCAACCAAACATATTTCCTCCAGGATCCTTATAGGGTTTTGATGGTCTTGTTGAGAGCAAAATGCATTACATTTCCACAAAGTGAGTGGTCTGGTAAGTCAGCGACGGAACGGGTGGCTAAGTCTCGACCCGCCTAAGACAGGATGACCTCGCCAAAAGGAGGCCGATCCAATGACGGGTATGGGTCCAGCACTGCCCTTCTAACAGGCTCAGACCCCGTTTGTGCCCCTTGTTCTAAGGTCAATCCAAATGACTTTATCGAAATCAATGACCTATGAGTAACAGCGCTCAACCTACTCTGGGGAACGCTCGCCTCTCTGATGTTAGGTTGCTGTCAGGTTGCTCCTCTGGATCCAGTTTTACTCTTAAACAAAAATAATTGGCCACCAAAACAAGCCCTTCTTTGGGACATCATCAGGGGGTTGCGGTAACCTCCCTATCCTAGTCCTTGTATACAGAAGAGGGGGAGATGTTAGAGACAAGCTCTGAGCAACTTCTGACCTGAGCAACTTCTGACCTTTCCTCATCCCCCCACCCCGCCACACCTAACTGATTCCATCCCCCCACCCCACCATACCTAACTAATTAACACCCTGCCTGGCAACTGCAGAGACGTGAGAACTGTACCGTGAATTCTCGGAATAACAGCAAACTGTCCTAGGCCAAAGGCCAAGAAGATTCTGTAACTTTCCACCACCTGCTTTCTCCAGCCCCGCCCCTCACCCAAAACCCTAACCCTAACCCTAACCCTTTAAAAGACCACTCCGGCTCAATAAAATTGGACTCTTGACAAGTCTACATTTGCTTGAGTCTCTTTCTCTCTCTCGCCCATCTTATTTCAGGTTAGGGTCCTGCTCGCCCCCATGAATAACTAGGTCCCACGGGATGGGACACCCAAGCTGCTCATGTACCACCTTCTGGCACTAGATGCACTGTCTGGGGACTGACTCGCTTCTAGATTCCAACCATGTTGCTCCATGGTACATACCAACAGTGTATGGTGTCCTCAGCAGTAGGGTCTTACCACTAACCTATGGAGGGCCCTCAAGAGCTTTGACAAGGTTCCTTTTGGGAAACCTTGTAGGTCTCTGTAACCAAAAGATCATTGTGGATGATAACCACCTGCAGGAACAGGGAGTTACAAATCAGTGCCCAAGAAGAGAAGGAAGAACAGGATAAGTTTAATAAAAGAGATGTAGAGATGAGAGGGAGAGAGAGGGAGAGAGAGAGAGAGAGAGAGAGAGAGAGAGAGAGAGAGAGAGAGAGAGAGAGAGAGAAGCAGAATTAGGAGAACATAATGGAAAGTTTTTGTTTTATTCTCAGTAGGCCCTTGTGAATCCCATGTTCCCTCTAAGGGCCTGGTGGAGGTTCAACCATTTGGTCTGTCATTTAGGATATAAAGTTTTATGATATCATTGCATTTGGGTCCAGTTTTGTTTCCTCCCTCCCTCTCTTACCCTTCCCTTCCTCCCCACCCATCCTATTGTCCAGTCCTCAAGATGCTTGGTAGGTATGTTGGCAACTTGGGTAGATTCAGGTTAGGAGCTGTAGATGAGTGAGATTATGCAGCGAATATCTTTTTATGATTGGGTAAATTCACTGAGAATATACTGTTCCAGGTTCACCCATTTTTCTTCAAATTTCATTGTGTTGTTTTTCCTTACTGCTGTGTAGAATTCCATCATGTAAATATACAATATCTTAGTTATCCATTCATCTAATGATGGACATCTGGGTTGATTCCAACTCTTAGGAATTGAGCAGCTATAAACATAGTTGAGCAAATATCTCTGGGCTTATGTGTAGAGCTTTAGGGGAAATGCCCAGTAAGAAAATAACTGACTCTGTTGGTAACTCTATAGCCAGTTATTTTTCAGAGTCTCCATATTGCTATCCAAAATGGATGTATCGTTTTACACTCCCACCAACAATGAATGATGTTTCCTATTACTCCACATCTTCACCAGCATTGGATTGCATTTGATTTTTTGATGATTGCTGTCCTTACTGGGGTAAGGTAGAATCTCATAGTAGTTTTAATTTGCATTTACCCAATGATTACAGATGATGAACATTTTCTTAAGTGTGTGTTTTCCATTTGTATTTCTTCCTCTGTGAACTTCCTGTCCAGTTCCTTGCCCATTTTGTGAGTGGGTTCTTTAACATTTTATTGTTTAAGTTTTTGTAGATTCTAGAAATTAGGCCTCTTTCAGTTGGATATTCAGAAAATATTTTCTCCCATTCTGTATGTAATCTATTGGCTCTGCATTTTGTATGGTGGTCTGTGAAGAAACTTTTCCGCTTCATAGGATACCATTGGTTGGGTGATCCTGTGCTACTGGGGTTTTGTTCAGGAAGTCTCTTTCCATTCCTAAATCATGGAATGTTCCTCCTAACTTTTCTTCTAGTACTAGCCAAACTTCTGGTGTTATATTGAGGTCTTTCATACATTTGGACTTGAGAGTTGTGTGTAATGAGATATGTGGATCAAGTTTCAATTTCTTGCATATGGTTATCCAGTTTTTCCAGCACCATTTATTGAAGATGCTGTATTTTTCTAGCCTATATTATTAGGGCCTTTGTCAAATATCAACGAGCTGTAGTTACTTGACCCAAAGTATGGGTCCTCAATTCTATTCCATTGGTCTATACTCCTGTTTTTATGCCAGTACCATGCTGTTTATATTACTATGGCTTTGTAATACAGCTTTACATCAGGTATGGTGATGCCTCCAGGGATGTTTCTTTTGCTGAGGATATGCTTGGATATACAAGGCCTTTTGCTTTTCCATATGAATTCTGAGATCCATTTTTCTGTCTCTATGATAAAAGATGTTGGGATTTTAATGGTAATTGCATTAAATCTGTAGATTGCCTTTGGAAGGAGTGCTATTTTCACAATGTTCATTCTGCCTGTCCAGGAGCATGGGAGATCTTTCCATTTTCTTAAGTCCCTTTCAATTTCTTTTTTGAGTGTTGTTATGTGTTCATTGTATAGATCTTTGGCTTCCTTGGTTACTGTCATTCCAAGGTATTTTTTTTGTTGTTGCTATTGAAAATGGGATAAAATGTCACTTGTTTCTTTCTCTGTATCTTTGTCATTTGAATTTGAAAGGCTACTGATTTTTGAGCATTTATTTTGTACCCTACTAGTTTGCTGAAGGGGTTTATCATCTTTAAGAGTTTGGAATGGAGGCTCTTGGGTCTCTTACATATAGAATCATGTCATATGCAAATAGTGTTAACTGGACTTCTTTCTTTCCAAATTGTATCCCCTTTATTTCTTTCTCCTGTCTTATTGCTTGAACTAGGACTTTCAGTACTATATTAAAGAGCTGAATTGAGAGTGGATACCTCTGCCTTGTTCCTGATCTCAATGGGAATTTCTACAGTCTCTCTCCATTAAGTATTATTTGGACTTTAGGAGCTTTGTATATAGCCTTTTTTTGTGTTAAGACATAAACTGATCATGCCAATACTCTCCAGTGTTTTGACATGAAGTGATGTTGTATTTTGTCAAAGGCCTTTTGTGCATCTATAGAAATGATCATGTGTTCTTTGTGGTTAGCCTTGTTTATGTGCTGTATTATATTGACAGGTTTTCATATGTTGAACCATTCCTGTATTCCTGGGATGAAGCCCACTTGATCAAGGTGGATGAAGGATTTGATGTGTTGATGAATTTGGTTGTTCAGGAACTTGGCGTATAAGTTCATCAGGGAAATAAGCCTGTAGTTTTCTTTTCTTGTGGCATCCCTGCCTGGTTTTGGTATGAGGGTGATAGTAGCTTCATAAGAGTTGGGGAACTTTCTTTCGTCTAAAATTGTGTGGTACAGTTTGAGAAAGATTAGTTTCCGTTCTTCCATGAAGGTTTGACAGAATTCAGCTGAGAAACCATCTAGTCCTCGACTCTTCTTCTGGGGGAGGTTTTATTTTTTTTCACCTTTTCAATTTTGATAGGTATGATAAGTTTGTTTAAGAGATTAATTTGCACTGAGTTTAGCTTTGGTAGATGGTATATGCCTAGGAATTTATCCTTTTCCTCTATATTTGCCAATTTATTAGAGTAGATGTTTCTGAAGTAAGACCTGATGATTCTCCCAATTTCACTTAAGTCTGTTGTGATGTCTCCTTTTTCATTTCTAATTTTGTTAATTTGAAGCACCTCTTTTTTTCACTTGGTCAAATTGGCCAGGGGTTTGTCAATCTTGTTTATTTTTTAAAGAACCAACTTTTTGTTTCATCAATTTTCTTCTTTTCTTAGTTTCCAATTCATTAATTTTTACTCTGAGCTTAATTATCTCTTTCCTTCCAGAGCTTATTGGGGTGAATTTTTCTTGCTTTCTAGTATCTTTAGGTGGATGGTTAGGTTATTGAATTGAAATTTCTTTCTCTTAAGAAGGCATTTAGTGCTATGAATTTTCCCCTGAGGATCACCTTCATTGTATCCCATAAGTTTTGGTATGATGTGTTCTCATTGTCATTCATTTCTAGAAATTTCTATATTTCATCTTTGATTCTGTCCACTACCCATTTATTGTTTAAATTGTGCTGTTCAGTTTCCAGTAGCCAATGGGATTTTTGTTAGTTTTTTTTTTGTTGTTAATTTCTAGCAATATAGCATTGTGATCAGTTATCATGCAGGGTGTTATGTCAATCTTCCTAAATATATGGAGGCAGGCTTTTTGACCCTGTATTTTATCTATTTTAGGGAAGGGTCCTTGTGCTGCTGAGAAGAATGTGTACTTCATAGATTTGTTGTGGAATGTTCTACAGATGTCCATAAGGTCTATGTGATCTATGGTTTTGTTGAGCTCTCTCACTTCCCTGTTGAGTTTATGTTTGGATGATCTATCTATTCCTCATCATTATGTATTGAAGTCCCCAACTATGATGGTGTTGCTAGTATTTCTGTTTTGTTGTTGAGGAGATGTTGTTTTATGAACTGTGGTGCCCATGTGTTTGGTGTATAAAGATTTATGAATGTGATATACTCTTGCTGGATTGTCCCCTTGATAAGTAGGAAGTAGCCTTCTTTGCCTTTTTTGATTATTTTTGGTTTGAAGTCTATTTTGTCCAATATCAGTATGGCTATGCCTGCGTATTTCTTATTCCCATTTGCTTGGAATGTTGTTTCCCACCCTTTAACCCTCAGAAGGTATCTGTCTTTAGTGGTAAGGTGAGTTTCTTGAACACAACAGGTTGAATAATCTAATTTTCTGATCCACCCTATTAACTTATGTTTCTTGATGAGTGAGTTAAGGCCATTGATAATCATGGTAATGACAATGAGATATGATTTGATCCCTACCATATTGTGTTTATGTGGTTTGGTGTTTTCATGGGCTTTGAAGTTTTTTGTGCATTCTCTGAGTTAGGTTATTGTGATCTGCTTCTTGTGTTACTTGAGGTTGATTATTTGTTTCTTCCGTGTGGAGAGTTTCCTGAAATACTCCCTGTAGGTTTCATTTTGGTGTTGCTATAGTTGTAATGTTGAATTCTGTCATGGATAGTTTTTCTTTTACCATCTATTATGAGAGATACTTTTGCTGGGTAGAGTAGTTTGGGTTGGAATCCATAGGTTGTTAGTGTTTGCAGTGTTCCATTCCAGGCCCTTCTGGCTTTCAGGGTTTCCATTGAGAAGTTTGAAGTAATTCTGATGGGGTTAGCTTTAGATGTGATGTGTTGTTTTTCCCTAGCTGCTTTGAGGACTTTCTCTTTGATGTCAATGTTTAGAGCCTTAATGACAATATGTCCTGGAGAGTTTCTCCTTTGGTCCAATCTGTTTGGAGTTCTGTTAGCTTCTTATATGTTGATGGACCTTTCTTTTGATAGAGTGTGAAAGTTTTCTTCTAATATTTTGTAGAACATGTTCTATATGATTTTGTTGTGAATTTCTTCCTCTTCCCATGATCTGACTTCTAGGACATGTGAGGGTATCCCACATTTCCCGGTGTTTTGTTCACAGAAAAATTTGAAATTATTGAAAATTTGTACTTCATATCTATCTTTCATATCTGAGTTTCTATCCTTCACATGGATAACTCTATTCTTGAGAACCTCTATGGAATTTTGGACTTGTTCAATTCAGTTTGCATTTGCTACCACTTTTCTATGCATGGTTTTCATCCCTTTGTCAAGTTCCTTTTGTACATCATTTTCTGATTTTCTTGATGCTTCTTGGAATTCTTCTTTGCATTTCTTCATGTCTTCATTTAGCATAACCACCTGGTTTTTGAGGTCCTTTTTTTTTTTCACTTTCCTTTATATCCATTAAATGTGTTTGGACCCCTTCTGTTTTCTTATCTATTAGATCTAGTCTAGGGATGGCAGCATCCACACAATTATCAGTCCTTCGTTACTTTTATGCAAGGTCTACCATTAGCTTGGTCAGGGTTGCAATGCTCATAACTTCATTTTAGGTTTCTGATCCTATTGTCTTTTCTATGGTTTGATTGTAAACTTCCATGATAGGACTGAGAGATCTTATTGGATTTACTTGCATTTGATTTTACTTGTGTGTGTGTGTGTGTGTGTGTGTGTGTGTGTGCATGTATGTGTTGTGGTTTGCCCATCATAGTGTGGGAGAGATAGAATGGGACTGTGTTGGAGATGGGCTGGGGAGGTGGTGCAGCTTTGAGGGCGGCAGAGACAGGCAAGGAGGGGAGCAGAGGTGGAGCTTAGGGGTGGCTTATGTGGGTTCTGGACAGAGTGTGGAGGGTCAAGACTTGCTTGGAGCTGGGGCTGGGTGGGGTGGAGCACAGGAGATCTGAATTGCAGAGGGTGGGTGCAGAGGCTGAGCAGAGTGGAGCAGAGCAGTTTGAGGACCAGTGTGTTATGGGTGGAGCAGAGTGAAGTGGTCAGTTTTTTCATGGGGGCAGGACCTAGCAGTTGGATCTGTTTCCACAGAGGGTGGGGGCTGGGCAAGTGGAGCTGGTTGAAGGATGACATGGGGGTGGCGGCCTTGGGGTGGGTGGAGGTCCAGGGTGGTGTCAGTAGAGTGGTGTGAGTGATTATAGATTCCAAAGTCTAGGTGGGCAGGGGTGGAGCATGGGGGTGTGTTGGATGGGGACAGAAAGGGGAGGGTAAAAACTCACATGGACGTGGGAGATGTTGCAGAGCTGAGCAGGGCATGTCTGAAGTCCTGTGCCAGGGGATGGAGCAGAGCAGAGGGAGTCAAAATTCATGTGGGGGTGGGGCTGAGCAAGCTGGATCTGAAGATCCCAGTGTGGGGGTGGGGACAAGCAGAATGGATGGAAGTGGAGGGGTGGTCAGGGCAGAGATGAGCAATTCTAGAGTCATTGCTGGCAGGGCTGGGGTGAAGAGGGACTGGATTGATATGAGTTAGGGTGTCTGAAGACACATGGGGGTGGAGGGGAAATCTGTGACCTTGCAGTAGGGGGTGTGGATCCCAGCAATCATCTGTGCCTGGGGGCACGGGTGGAACTACTGGCCTGGGTCTCTTTGCCTGCAGTTACTGTGATAGTATCCTGAGGCTGGGAATCTGCTTAGGACAACTGCTTAGTGTAATTGGGGGACAGGTGGGTTACCCAAGAGTATGAGACTCTGCCGATTCCCTTTTGTGCCCCTCTGATCCTTCCACTGGTGATCTATTAGAGATTGCTCTTACCTAAAAGTCCCTGTGGCCCCTTAATTCTTTGTCTCTCCTTCACAGGAGTTGCAGTGTGGTTAGGCAGATGTCATCTTGACTAGAAGTACTTTATTATATGTTGTGAAAATATTGACAATACAGGAACTGGAAGTCTCCAAACCTAAAGAAATATGGAATGGATGGATAACTATCCAATTTAGTGGTTTTACCAGTGCATGTTGTGTATGTGTGAAGAAATATCACACTGAACTCCATTAACACATGCAAATAATGATTGCTAACCAAAAAATTAATAATAATAAAATAAAGAAGGTATGTGATTAAATTTGGCTCATTTGATTAATCTTGATTAATTTCTGCACCTAAAAATCCATAATCTATATTATGTTCTATAAAGCCTCAGAACTGGAAGACAAAACTCAAGAAACAGTTCATGAGTCCAAAAGTTCCAATAAGTACATTTTTTTTGTGAACAGAACATGAGGGAAGTTTAGGTTACCCTTAGGCATCCCAACATTTGAATCATAGGAATATCAGAAGGGGAAGAAATTAAGGCCAAGGACATGGAGAACTAATCAACAAAATTATTGAAGAAAACTTTCCCACTCTCTCAAAAGAAAGTCCCATCAAAATACAAGATGCTAGTAGAAATCCAAATAGACTGGACCAAAGGAGAAATTCTCTGAGACATATTATCATTAAGACTCTAACTATCAATGCCAAAGAGAAAGTCCTAAAAGCAGCTATGGAGAAATAACACATTACATATGAAGGTAACTCAATCAGAATTACTTCAGACTTCTTAATGAAAACCATGAAAGCCAGAAAAGCCTGGAATGGAACACTGCAAAGTCTAAGAATGTATGGCTTCCAACCCAAACTACTCTACCCAGCAAAGTATCCCTCATAGTACATGGTAAAAGAAAAAAAAATTCCATGATAAAACTCAGCCTTACAACTATATGAACACAAAGCCAAGTCTGCAGAGAGTACTTCAGGGAATTCTCCACACAAAAGAATAAAATAATCAATCCGAAGTGCCTACAAGAAGCAGATCACAATAACCAAACTCAGAGAAGGCAACAAACAAACAAACAAACAAAAAAAACCCTACAAAGTCCAGGAAAACACCAAACCACTAAGCCACCATGATATGGAAGGGATTAAATCAAAACTCACAATTCTTACCCTAAATATCAATGGCCTTAGTTCACCCACCAAAAGACGTAAGCTAATAGGGTGGATAAGAAAATTAGAGATGTCAATATGTTGTCTTCAAGAACCCCACCTCACAGACAGAATACCTTCTTAGGTTGTATGGGTGGAAAATAGTATTCCAAGCAAAGAGAAATCATAACCAAGCAAGTATAGCTAGCTGTACTAATATCAGATAAAGCAGACTTCAAACCAAAAGTAACCCAAAAAAGACAAAGAAGTCCTCTTCCTACTTATCAATGAAGGATCCCACAAGAAGATATCACAATCATAAATCTTTATGCACAAAACACAGAGGAACCACAACTCATAAAACATGACAACAAAACAGAAATAATTACCCACACCACATAGCTGGGGACTTCAATACTCCATTATCAGTAATAGATAGACTCTCCAAACAGAAAATTAACAGGGAAGTGAGAGAACTCAACAAAATTGTAGATCAGTTAGACCTAACAGACATCTACAGAACATTGTACCCAAAATGCACAGACTACATATTCTTCTCAGCAATCCATGGAACCTTCTCTGAAATAGATCATATACTGGGCCATAAAGCCTGCCTCCATATATTTAGGAAAATTGACATAATTTCCTGCATATCACATCACAATGTTGCATTGCTAGAAATTAACAACAAAGGATGTCCAGGAATCCCATCTGCTCCTGGAAACTCAACAACACTATGGAAAGCAATATGGAGAATCCTGAAAAGGTTAACTATAGCATTACCAACAGACCCACTTATTCCCTTACTGGGCATTTACCATAAAAGCTCCACACTGCAGTTCAGAGAAATTTGCTCAACCATGTTTATAGATGCTCAATTCATAATAACTAAGAGCTAGAATCAACCCAGATGTCCATTATCAGACAAATGGATAACCAAGATGTGGTAGATCTACATGATTGAAGTCTACACATCATTAAGGAAAAATGACACAATGAAATTTGAAGAAAGATGGTTGAACCTGGAACAGATTATTCTCAGCAAACTTACCCAGTCACAGAAAGATTATAGGTGCATGGTGTCATTCATCTGTGGCTCCTAACCTAAATTGACCCAAGATGCTGAAATTCCTAATAAACATCTTGAGGACTTGACATTAGGGAAGGTACAGTAGTAGTGGAGGGGAGGGGTAGGAGTGGGGGACATACAACTGGACTCAAATGGCAATGGTAACAAAAAATTCTACATCCTAAAAAACAGATTGCATGGTTGAACTTTCATCAGGACCTTAGATGGATCATCTGAATCACCAGGCCCTGGAGAGGGTATGATAAAGACTAACCTTAATATTAAACTCTTTCTTTCTTTCTCTCTTTTCCTATTCTCTCTCTTCACTCTATCTCCTTTATATTAGCAATCTTATTCTTCCTTCTTTTCCTTGGTGCTGTCCAGTAACTCCCAGTACCAGTATGTGGTTAACATGTACAATGAGATTTTGATCAGAGAGATGTACAAGGTTTCCCTAAAGTAGCCAGATTTCTGTTACAGTACTTGATGACCCAGCAAGTGTTAGTGTTAATACCCTGATGCTGAAGACACTATATGCCATTGGTACAAAACATGGAGTGACCTGGCTGGACTCTGGAAGAGTCAGTTCCCAGACAGTTAGCTCATCTAGGGCCAGAAGGTACTACATGAGCAACTTGAGGAAAATGACCAACATCTGTCCAAACAACTCATGATCTAAGCTACCCTCCAGCAAACAACCTCATGTGATGCTCACATCAGTGCCATAGTGGTACACAGCCATGGTGGGTAACCAACTGCTCTTGATTTGGCTAACTGATCCACTCAGTGGCATGGAATAGAACCTATAGCTGGAGCTGGGAAACAAGTCAGAACCATGTCCAAAAATGAGCCCACTCAGTGTTATCAAGTTCCTACCAATTGTGAGCTATAAGAGGGCCTACACCTATTAAACTCTCTATAAAATAATAATGGTTATCACATCTATCTGCAGATGACTTCACTCTCTGTTGGAGAACTTGCTTCCTTTTTCAAATGGATGCAGATCCTGATGAGAGAATCAGCCCATTGCACCTCAACAGGACACCAGATGAAAACAAGAGTAACTGGTGAAGTAAGCAAGATTGCTGCTTTCTTGGTGAAACTAGTACCAGCACAGGGGTGGAGGAGAAAGACACAGAGAACACTCAGCTCCTACCAAACCAGATGTACAGACACGCAGAGGCTCCCAAGACCCCATCACTAATGTAGAACTAAAACGAACCCAACACAGCTCAGGGAAATTTGCAGAAGAGGGGGTGGAAAGATTGTTAGAGCCACAAGTTGGGTCACTGTGCACGGAGACATTGACTCTTACCCATAACTGATGGCTCCCCCTACAATGCACGACCCATATTCCCCAGTAAGGAGGGTCCCTTTGGAGGGGGGAGGACAGGGTGGAGAATAATGATAATACCAACATGACTGTATACACTCTGTAAATAACTAATAAATATGTTTAGAAAAAGCTAGAGAATATAGAAAAATGTTTTAAAAAAAGGCTATCCATGAATAAAGAAAACATAAATAAATAGAGAGTTTGAGTGGAGGCAGGCACTGAAGCAGTTTATTTCTATTGACTTCAATTTTATCTTGAAAATAATATAAACATGGAAGCCACTAAGCAGGTGAGGAACCTGGATATGACTTGCAGAAATGCAGAAAAATGATCTCCAAATATTCTTACATAATACTCCTCTTTGTAGCACTTTTCTGCCATGAGTTACTTCCATTCATTATATGTAACTACAAAGTAATAGCATTGTTGTTGTAGAAAGAAATAAATATATTTCAGGCTTTTGTTGTCCTAAGAAATAAACCTCCAAGTCTAATCTGACTAGTATTAAATTTTTAGAATATTTTCAAGTATACAATTCTGGTTCTTTGCAGAAATCTTATGTTATCCTGGTTAATATTGGCTTAAAATGCAGTAAGTATGGCAGTTTAGCATGTGATGTGGGTACAGGCATACATGAATTTAACTCTGACTGACATTTGGCCACTCATGAAACAGATAGGACAATGAAACAGTAGCTACCAAGATCAACCTGAATCATGAAGGAAGAACTATGCACTCATTATTAGCTCCTGCTCAGAGCATTACCAATGGGACCTGACTAATGCCTAGTACATGATGGACTTAAGTCACTTCAGAAAATTTACAAGACACAGATACAACAAAGACTTTTCTTCCCATGCGTCTGAGTTTGCACCAATATCTCTGATTGACTAAACAAAGCTAGAAACAAGTGAAGGAAGGAAAGACTATGAATATATTTGAGAAACAAAAGATAAATTATTTGTTTTCAAGGGTCTTACTTAAGAATAAGTGTAATCCAGAAATCCAACTTCTACAATGTTCTTTTCTTTGTAGATTTTTTTATGCCTGCTTAATATGCTTGCTTAACTCAGTCCTAAGGACATATTCTCTTTCTGTGTGCTGGTGTGGGGCAATGGAGATTGTAGTGAAGATTAAATATGATAATTATATAAAATATCTAAGAAAGAGCCTTTATTGAGTAAAAATTCAATAAAGCTTATTATTCTTTTGCGTTACACAGATACCATAGACTTTTCCCTGTTCAATATTTGACCTTCAAATTAATACTAAAATACAACATTTGACAAGTTATGAATGTTGAGAGAAAATTGTCAAGAGTCCCATAATAGTTTCCTTCAATATGATTATGGGGCTCTCTCATGATGCCATCCCTCTGGTATGGCACAGGAGCTACTTCTTGATGTGCTTAGTCATGCTGTGAAGGTAGGAAATGCTTGCACTTAACAATATTTGATGCTTCCCAGACTTGCATTTTTTGGTAATCAAAAGGAATAGTTATTATTTTTTTTCATAACACTTTTGTGTTTAAATGTAAATGCTATTTTTGCCTTAATAATGTATGTTTATCCATTTCCTGGATTTGTAATTGTTGACTGAGTACAAAGGTTACCTATAACTATTGCTGTTTCTCAAAATTTGACTCTTTTGAAAACAGTAAGGTATGTACCAGTATTCTAAAATACCACAGTTCTTTCATAGAAATGACAAGTGAATCACAAATGTCCCCAAAGTACAGAATTTGTAAAATACAATATGGCTTTGGTCTCAAATTTTCATAAAATTTTTCATAATTGAGAAATTAGGCATCTGATGTACATGCTTCTGTAGTAGGAAAGACCATGAGTGGGGGATGAATAGATGACAGAAGAAACTTAGGCCAAGAAGTAGGTTTTAGTACAAGTAAGGTTAATAGGCTTTTAGAAACAAAACAACTAACACAGAATTTCAAGTTGACTTCTACATTTTCTGTGATGTCGGTTCCATAGGCACTCCAAATTTTATTCAATAAATTGTAGCTATGTCTAAGCACCTGCTGGTCATTTCTTTTACCCACTATATCTATTCTTTTTATTAAAAGTAAAAGTAAAATTGTATGACATAACCTGGTCAGTTTGAAAAATAGGCAAACAGCTGCTGACAGTGGACAGATGAGATCAAGGCAGAAGTAGGAGCATTTATCCAGAGTTGAAAATTGAAAATGTCAGCACTCAAATTTTGCTTAGGGGAATGACAGACTCAATAAACTCAGAGTCTCTCTAAGCAGGTCTGCACTGCATTGTTCCTGATACCTGTCATACCTTTAAGAAGCATTTTCATAATAATGTCTACGCCCACTGATGTCCCACAAATGAAGGAGAAAAATGTTCTTATTCTCCTTGCAGCAAGAACCTGTAAAATGGTACACTCTTGACTTCCAGTAAAACAGTTCATCTATAAAAGGTAAAGTGATAGCATCTCCATCATAAATGTGAGAGCAGTAACTGTGAGGAGTACCCCCCTTATGCCATTGTGGCCATGAAGAATCCTGCTGAGGTCAGTGTTGCCACCCTCAGGAATCCTTGCTGTGGGCTGTGTGTAGCTGACAGCCAAACCACTAAGATTGCTGGCAGTTTCAATACTCTTCACTCGTTATCCTCCTAGGAGACTCATCTTTTGGTGGTGAGTAGTCTCAGAGGTGACTACCAGCCTTTCATACAAGTGTCAACCTAATCGTTTTCCACTGTTCTATTTCATAGATTTTTCTTGCTATTAAGAGGACATTAAGATCTTTTACAACATGAGGGAGCTCCATGACATGTCTGAAACTAAATATTATGGCTTGGGAAGTTATAAGCATGTGTTATCAAAGTCTGTGCTTAACTCTCATGGAAGGTATTACTTAAAGATCCTGAAGAGATTGCAGAAGAACAAGGTGCTGCTGAAGCCATAACCAAGGAAGGATTCCAGGGTGACCTTATCTCCTGAGAGCACTGCCACTCAGCCTGTGAGAGATCCTGGACAGGGATCCCCTGTGCCTGAGCAGCAGTTCCAAGTAGAAGGTTGGAGGACCTTGTTGAGCATAGAAGTATGGTCTGTGGCTGAACATTGCAGCCACTGAATGGGCAGCATCTATAAACATAGTCTTAAGCTATTCTTGTACACATACTTGGGCAATGTAAAAGGATGGTTGATGGAGAATTAATGTCAGTTTCTAAAAATACAAGCAAAATAAATAAAATAATAAACTGATAAAGAAGTGATTCAAACCAAGAGTGGGGTAATTTATATATAAAGGTATAGAGAAAATAAAATAAACAAGTACTGAGGAGATAAAGGACCAAGTACTAAGGCCTGGAGGAAGGCAACAGTGAAGCCTCACTCTGGGGCAAGTGCTGAATAAGAACATTGCCAGTATATAAAGAAGTAACTGAAGGACTATGGAAATTTTTAAACAAACTAACATGCTAGTAACAGAGAACTTGCTTAGCATGTACAAGGACCTGGGTTTTATGATTAACTCATTTAATTAATTAAATAATAATTATTCCTTAAAGCAAAACTACAAAAAGCAAACAGAAAGTAACAGTATTTAAAGGAAAAAATGGAAAGTAGTTTCTTCTAGTATGTAGTAGACTTCTAAACATCCTTGCCTTTTGGTATAACCACAAAGCTCTACCTTCTAGGCATAAGGGAAATGTAGACAAACACTGGGAACACACAGAAAAGAACCTGGCTGCCAATCATCTCACTTTCTATATGCACCAAAATGGCTTGAAAATTGAATGACTATCTATGAGTACTCTCATAAGGAAAAGCCAGCCATTTCTGGACAAAGAATTACCCAAAACTTCAAATCATATGCATGTAATGTTTAGTCATTGACATATATTTGAAAATTCACTCTGCATGGTGATGCACATTTTTAATCCCAGCACTTGTGACACTAAAGTAGAAGGATTGCAAATTCAAGATCAGTCTAAGCTGCAGAATAAATTAGGCTCTTAACAGTACTAATAATCTAATATAAAAGGTATGGAATAACTGCATATTTTTCTAGAAATTAAAATATGTAATAAAATCTAAAAAGGCAGGAAAAATCAGAAGGACAGGAATGACACATAAATATGAGTAAACTACAAATGCATTAGTAATTTCATTAAATAAAATAACTGAAAATTTAATATAAAATGTGTGAGGGGGCTGGAGAGATGGCTTAACGGTTAAGTGCTTGCCTGTAAAACTTAAGGAAGGACCCCCGTTTGAGGCAGGATGGTTTTATTTTTAATTCAAGCAACTCTTCCATGAAGGGATGCTCTCTGGGTTTGTCACACTGCCTTGCCAGCTCTTCAGTGTAGTTTCAGTCATTTCAACTAAAGCTAAATGATAGGAACTTGAGGTGCAGGGCTGTGAAGATGGCTCAGTGAGATTAAAGGTATTTTTTCTTATAAAGTCTGCACACCCAAGTTCAATGCCCTAACACCCATGTAATGGCAGTTGCATAAAGTGGCACAAGCATCTTGAGTTTGTTTGCTGCAGCAATAGATGATGGCATACCATACTGCCTGTCCCCTGCCACCCCCAGTCCTCTTACAATAAATAAAAATATTTTTTACTGTGAAATTGAAGTGCATCGTGCCAGGCAATAAAAAGGAAAGAATTGTTCTGTTCAGTGAGAATTTAGTGTGCTCTAACATGTGCCTGGGATTTAAAGGCAGATTAGACTGTTGTCCATCTTGGCATATTGGAAGTAAACTTGCATTGTGTATTAGTCATGGTTCACTAGAGAAACAAAACTGATAGAACTAATTGTATTGAAAAGAGGATTTTTTTTGGATTAGTTTATGGCAGTCCAATAGTAGCAATCTACAGGTCTCAGTATCAAGGAACCTGGTAGCTCCTAAACCCAGGGGGCTAGATGACTTAACAGTCCCAACTCAGCACTGTACATCTGAAAACTTCCTGGACAGATGCTGGTCTTCAGTCATCTCTGGAAGGCTAAGGAAATTAGGTCTCTGTGCCAACAAGGAGACAATCAAAGAGGATAGATGCAAATATACTAAAATCATCCACTCGCTGGCAAACAGCACAGGCAGCAAGGTGGGATGAACAGGACTATATCCTCCCAAAGCTTCCTTACCACCACCAAGAGGGCCACCTTGTTTGGAGAAAGGACTCATTCTAGAGGACTTGCCCCTTCCTTCAATCTTTTCAGGGAAGCAATCTCAGAGACTCACCCAAGAGTAATGCCTGTCAATTCCTATGGAGATCAAGCTGACAACAGAAGTTAATGATCACATATTGATTGTGATGCTCTTCAGATTGGAAAGACTTATACCTCACATCCAGAATGGAAAATTGATGATATATTGTGCTGGAGAGATGGCGTAACAGTTCAGCACTTGCCTGTGAAGCCTAAGGAACCCGGTTGGAGGCTCGATTCCCCAGGACTCACCATAGCCAGCTGCACAAGAGGGCGCACGCATCTGGAATTCGTCTGCAGTGGCTGGAGGCCCTGGCGCACCCATTGTCTCTCTCTATCTGCCTCTTTCTCTCTCTCTCTCTCTCTATCACTCTCAAATAAATAAATAAAAATAATAAACAAAAATTTAAAACAAAGAAAATTGATGATATAATATTTTTTATTTCTTTGATTAATTACTGAAATTTTATATGAAACTTGCCTTGACAATTTAAGATATAAACAATGCCTACCAAAGTTGACCCACATAACTGATTTTTATTTGTTTTCTGTTTAATATTTGTTTATTTATTTGAGAGAAAGAGGCAGATATAGAAACAGAGAACCACTGCAAACAAACTTCAGATGCATGTGCTATCTTGTGCATATGGCTTTATGTGGGTACTAGGAAATCGAATCCAGATCCTTAGGTTTTGCAGGTAAGTTTCTTAAATAATCAGCAATCTCTCCAACCCCTTCAATAATGTTTTAATCAATAATATCAACCTGAAGAAACTGAGCATCCTGCATATAGCAACAAGGTAGAACAATCTTACATTATTTTCAATCGAGAGTGTTTGTGTAAACAATTACCCCCAAATCTCAATGGTTTGATAAGAGCATACTTTTTATCCATTAAAAAAATAAACTATTATTTTGCAGCAATGTTCTCTAAAATAGCAATGCAGGCATCTTCCCAAGGTTATATTTTGTGTTTATACCTTTGCAAAATGTGATGTGCAGTCTCATTCTTGCAGAGGAGGAGAAAGTGTGACAAATACTTTTCAGTCACTGCTGACTCAAGCAGGGTAGGATGCTAGTAACAGAAATGGCCACATGAACCTTCCCAACTATTGAGTCCCCTATGTTCATTCATTTTATGTCCATAAAAAGAAGCATGAATGTCTATTGTCTGTCATTAGAGGTAGTCTTTCTATAAGCTGCAGTGCTAGCAAAACCACATATATTTATATGTGAGTATAGAGAGTCCTATTTCATGGTATTGCAAAGTTTTAGAAAAAGAAGAATGAATTAATTGATTTATTTTGTGAAGGTGGTACTCTCAGAGAAATCTGAAAAACATACTCAAAGCTTGAACTCCTCCTACAATGAGAAAACAGAGTGTTTTGTAGCAGGATCCTTAATGTTATCTGTTGTAGAATGTTGAAATAAAATACCAGCTCTCTTCAGGGTTGGGAAAATGGGTGGTACATTGTGGAAACTGGTTATGAAACTGACAATTGAAGCTCTAGATTAAACTTGCCAAAACAACTTGTCCCAAATACTTACATTCCAAAAGTAATGTTCTACTTTTTATTTGAAAATTCTGTTTTTTAAATAAGAAAGGATGTAAAAATGAAATCACTTATATTTAACATTTATTTTTAAACAATTATAATTTTTTTTTAAAATTGATTTTAAATAGGTATATGCTTTAGTGCATATACATGAGCAAACTTTAATAATTATAAAAGCTGGGTTTCCCAAATTTATTAATCTAGATTAATATATATATATGTGTGTGTGTGTGTGTGTGTGTGTGTGTGTGTGTATGTAGGTGTTTGGAAGTTTCTAAGTTTTAGCATCAGCAAAGGTTATATGTCATGATTCTGTGGCCTTTGAAAGACATACAGAAGTACTCTCACTCGAGCTCATACTCTGATGTGATCATTGATGTGAATCCATGGAACTCTGCATCACATGGACTGTCTAATCAATCACCTGGGAAGTAGAAATAAATCCATAATAGTATCAGTAAACACATATTATCATAAAGAAATAAATTTTAATTAAGTAATTTATATAAGGGCTGGTACAGTTAATTGGGGGGCACTGTTAAAGTTAAAGGAAAATGTTGTTCACTCTAAAATGCACAGAACACCATGTTAGCTATAGTCCTGTGCACAACACTCCAAGCACAAGTGTTATTTGAAGCTGCGGCATTCTACTGTATTTAGGACTGCTGAGAAAAATTACTAAATGATTGTTTTATTACTCCCAAAGGATAATAATACCCTTTATGTGCAATCCATGTGTTTTTTATAATGACAACATGGCATGATAACCTCAATCACACCATACCTGGACTTCTTCCAGTGACAAGCTGTGTAAGAATTTTATTGCTCTCATTCATGTAATAATAGCACTGCCCTGCAGCTGCAGGTTTAATACTCAGTGAGATTACATGTGTTACCCTTGGCCTCAAAGCTCATGAGTCGTTGAGTAACATGTCACATTCTCATAAAACAGTCCTTCTAAGGAGTGAGCTTTAATAGACTCTTACCATTTTCTGTAAGTTCTCACATATTTCCTTCCTAGGAATTGACAATTTTTGTGTCTACCTCATGCATTTTGACCTTCACTTTTAGACGAGATTCACTATTTCATGATGATATGCATGGGTAGTATAGCAAATAAAATATGCTTCTCATAAGCTAGATCCCCAGGATATCTGACATGGTAAGTTTTCTTTTAAAATGGATTGGTGTATTTCTAGGGAAGTATACAGGACTGGACACCAATAAACTGAAGATATCCATAAAAAACATCCTTATTGACTATACAGGATCTTTTTGGCTGCACTTATTTGTAAAGAATAATTCAAATGAGAGCTCCAATCTATTAAGAAAGATTTTGAGAGAGCTGGACAGATGGCTCAGCAGTTAAGTTTGTATGCCAGAAAAGCCTCCCTACTAGAGTTCAATTTCCCAATATCCATGTAAAGCCTACTACTGCACACAGTACACATGCATTTGGTGTTTGCAATGCCTGTAGGTCCTGGTGCACTAATTCTCTTTTGGTTCTTTTCTATCTCTCTGCTTGCAAATAAATATTTCCAGACACACCTGTGACATGGTGGTACACAGACTTGGTAGGTAACCAATGGCTATATGGGCTAAGAGATATGCTCAGTGGAAAGGAAACCATGTCTGGAACTAAGATCCAGGTTAAAGTCCCAACCAATATTGTGGTTTCCAATGACAAGGTCCCACTAGTCTTTGGTCAAAAGTGGGGATACATCCATCAAAACAAAGTTTATTCCATTTAACTATGCTGAAGTCATTCCCCATCATAGAATCTGTTCTTTGTCAGAAGGTCAGGAGACCCAAGGAAATAAACCACCCATCTCACTTCATCCAGGGCCCAGGAGAAACCACAGAGGACTTGATAAGATGTACAAGAGTCCTGTTTCCTTGACGAACCTGGCAATCTGCAACAGGGTGATGGATATAGATGCTAAGGTTACTTGATACTAACCAAAGCAGAATCACAGAAGTTCCTGAGATCTTAACACTGAAGTAGACTTAAAATACATCCATCAAGGCTCAAGGAATTTTGTGGAAGAGAGGATGGAAAGACTGTAAGAGCCAAATGTAGGCAGGACATACACAGAAGTATTCTCGCCTCCCCTTCCCCCCGCTTCAATGACTGACTTCTGTTCTCACTTGTCATAACTCATAACCCTATGGTGAATACCAGCTATCCCACTGAGGTAAGCCCTCAGTGGATTAGGGGAAGGGGGGAGGAAAATGATGGCACCAGATTATGATGTGTCGATACAAAGAATATTCTTTTAATATTCTTTTTTTTGCATTGTTGAAGTCTGTTTTATTGAAAATTAAAATAATATTCCCAGTGAAAACAAAAAAGGCAAATATTAATATCAATTCTCTTTCTATTCCTGTTGGGTGGGATGAATAAAGCCTGACACTAATGAGAATCAATGATTAGCCTACCAAGATCATTCATTCTGAAACTAGAATAGAAAATCTTTATTTCAAAGCAATTTTCATGTTAGCTCAACTTCTCCTTTTCTTATTTCTTTCTTTTAAATCTTCATTTAAATAAATTCTTTCTAAATCTCAGTGAATTATTTATTTGTTTATTTATATTTATTTTTGTAGTCAGTGAATACATTCAAGTTGGTACCATTGTTAGTCTCCTCCCTATCCCACCTTGTTGGAGTATATGGGTCATGCATTGTAGGGTTAGCCTTTAGTTTGGGGTAGTTTGTGTATCATGACCCAACGTGTGGTTCTGACATTCTTTCCACCCTCTTTTCCATAAATTTCCCTGAGCCATGCTGGGTTCCTATTAGGTCTGCTTCCATGTTGAGATCTTGAGTACCTCTGTGTCTCTGGATATCTGTTTTGGTAGGAGTTGATTGTTCTCTGTGTCTATCTCCTTCACAGTTGTGCTGGTTCCTGTTTTGCCAAGAAAACAGCATTTTTGCATGTTTACCCAATTATTCTTAGTTTCAGCTGGAGCCCTTTTGGGTTATGATGAGGTGGTTTTATCTTTAGGGTCTGCATCTATCTGAAAAAGAGAAGCAAATTCTCCAATGGAGAGCAAAGTTAGCACCAAGTAGATGTGTTAACCATTGTTTTTTTAGAGATAGTTTAGTGGGGGGTGGTGTCATTTTCATATGGTTCTGATTTGTTTCCCAGCTCCATTTATGGGTTCTGTTTCACTGATCAGATCAGTTTGCCAAATTGATTGCAGTTGGTTTCTCACCATGGCTATGCACCACTATTGCACTTGTATGAGCATCATGTCTGGTTGTTTGCTGCTAAGTTAATTAGACCATGCATTGCTTGGACAGATATTGGTCTTTATCACCCAGTCACTCATGCATATCCTTAATTAAGAAAAAGAAGGTCATGAGCTCTGGATATGCTATAGGAATTGTTATGTTTAAACCACAAAGTAAGAGATCAACAAATCTAAAAATTTGAAAAATAAGGGTTGTAGGTGTGAATCATTAATGCTACCCAAACAAATGTAGCGAAAATGTGCAGTCTGTTGTTGGACCTATCCTCCACCATAAGAAGTAATAGTATCTATCCCTAGATATGGCTGACACCATTTACACTAGGCAATACTTAGGGCTGCTCACCTTGCTTGTCTTTGTAGCCCCACCCCCCTCACCACACACAAAATTTTCTTCAACAAAACATTCCTGCTCATGTCTTCTCTTAACTCTGACTCCTGACCAAGCAGCACTTTTCCACAGGCCTTGCACGGTGTGCCTTGAATCATCTTGGAAAGTATATTGAACAAGCTATATTTTAATAGAAACTATCTCCTGATCTGTCCAAATTAAGGTACCCAAGTAGTCAAAAATATCTCTTGGACAGCTGAGATTTCTTTGTTGTTAAAATACTGTCTATCCCTCATATTATAGAATAAAATTCAACAAATGTTAGTTTATTCTGAAATCATAAGATAATTTAGACAATCTTTTTCCTGAATGGAAGGGAGTAGATAATGACAAGGTTTGTGTGGATTTTCTTTTCTTTTAATTTTTGCTCATAGAAGCAGAAAGTGTATAAATTGATTATCACACAACGTACACGGATTTTAGACTTTCATCTCCTCATATATCAATAGGTCTGAAAATATTAAATATTTGAATAAGAAACAAAAATGTTTAGAGCAGTTCTGGGGAGATAACTCAATAATTAAAGCTGCGTGAAGGCTTTCTGCCTGGGTTTGATTCCCCAGTACCCACATAAAAACAGCTGCCCAAAGTGGCACATACATCAGGAATTAGTTTACAATAGCAATTAGCCTTGGCATGCCCATGCTTTCTCTTTCTTTCTCCCTCCTTGCAAATAAATCTGTTTTAAAAGCAAGATGGTTGTAATTTCATATCAGTTGACTAATAATGTTTATTATTTTGTGTACTCTTAATCCCAACACTTAGAAGGCAGAGAAGGAAGCGTTGCTAATGAGAAATTATTGCCTGTGCTTTTGAGATGTTTAAAACAAAATGTTTAGCTGGGCGTGGTGGCACACGCCTTTAATCCCAGCACTCAGGAGGCAGAGGTAGGAGGATCGTCATGAGTACGAGGCCACCCTGAGACTACATAGTGAATTCCAGGTTAGCCTGGGCTAGAGTGAGACCCTACCTCAAAAACCAAAAAAAAAAAAAAGTAAAAAAAAGTTTGTCTTCTTGAGAAATTTAATAAAATGGTAAATCAATGACACTACATAGAAGATATTAAGGCATTTGTGTATTCTAATTTGGGCAGCATTTTGTTAAAATGTTCTGGTGAAAATAATTTAATGCAATCTCTTTTTTCCTTTTTTTAATCAATTAATGTGTCTCTGTGTGTGTGTGTGTGTGCTCACATGCACATCAGGATCTTCTGCCCACTGTAAAGCATAATGCTTTATATTAGTGGCTGGGGAATTGAACTGGGGCTGGCAGATTTTGCAAGCAAGAGCCTTTAATGGCTGAGACACCTCCCCAGCTCCCAATGTGTTATTAAATACTAATTCAATATTAAGTTTAATTTGATAAGTAAGTGGTATCTTCTTAAACTTTTAAAAATATTTCATAAAGTATTTTGCAAAAATTGAATTTTTGAAAATGAAATAACATCCAAGATCATTCTATAGGTTTCATCTAAGTGCTAGTAGAATTTATCAAGAGAATTAAAGACTAAAAAACTTTAAAAAGATGCCAAAGCTGTACTTGGCTTACTTGTGCTTTCTCTCTCTCTCTCCCTTTCTCTCTCAGCTTTGAAAGTTCAAGACAAAACAAAATAAAACTGGTTAATGATCATTTATTGGCTAGCATCCAAGGGAAAAAAATGTTTCACTTCTAAATATCTGTGACATAACTCTTTGATAGAAAACCTGCAAAGAACCATTTGTTATTGCATCAGGAGGGTTTGTGTTCTGTGTCTCCCAGATTGAAATTTGTAATTCATATTTCCTTTGTCCATAACTTGGAATACATGCTCAAAAGGTATGTTACTTTTATCAGAAGGATTTTGCAAATATGTCCCCAGTTCTCCTTTGAGAACAGGTCTTCTGTCTTAGACCAGACGGTTTGTCAAAGGGTGCCCTGTCACTTGTCCTGGTAGTTAAAATGTAGAAACAATCTCTCCTTGGACTGATACTTCACATTTGAAAACTTGCCACAGAAAATTGCCCAGCCTGCCAAGTTGGCAGATTCTAAGCCAAAAGCTGGAGCCTTGCCAAGAATCAATGGCACATTCCAAACCTCTGAGTCAGCATCCAACTCCATGCCATTCTCTGTCTTGTGCACGAGAAAGCATCATACAGCACAGAATCATTTTTAGCCACTCAGTGCAATTCTGAAGCTGAAACAATTTCACATTGTGATTTCAGCACCTGGAGTAGAGGACAAGGGAAATCTGCAGATTTTGAACATATCTGATATTGGAGAACTCCAGAAGTTGTCTTTATTTGAACCCCCTGTTTGTACAGAAAGTGAGCTAGAAGTCTGAATAATTTTTTGGCTTGAGTTGTAAAACACAGGTCTTGACCCCTTGTCGTCATTAAAGATCCCATGGGCTCCTTTGAAAGGACTAAGGGGGATTAACCTTTCTGTTCTGGCTAAATTCCTAATTGGATAATTACATTCTGCCTCCCTAAATTATCCCTGTAGCTCCAATTGGATATGGAATTTTCACTTCCTGTCATAAAAGGTTGTAGGGTGTTAGGACATTTCACCCCAGGGGTGATGCCAATTAAGTTGTTAGTGAGGTGAAATCTGTATAAGGGTTGTCTTTCTTTTTCAATCCCTTTCCCCACCTCCCTATTTGGCGTGTAAATCGTGGGAATCATTCAATCATTCATAATGAAGGAAATGTCATAAGTTAGTAACACTGCTCATTGTCACATTATTTCTAAGAATGTAATAAAAGCAGCCAATAATTGATAAGATTTGCCGAGAGCATTATCATTCTAAAGAGAACAAAGCCTTGCTTAAAATGCTGCTGTCCAAACCCATGAGGAAAAGATTTCTAAAGCAAGTTCACACACTGCTTTTTGCTGGGGAAGTCGAGGGCAGATCTGCAACTATGCTTGCCTCAGAGCCTTTGTGGATTGTTGGCTCAGTGTTCACAGAAACATTTAGGCCCAGGGCCAGGGCCAAGGGGAGTCAGTGTCTCTCCTGCATATGGATGCAGGCATTAACCATGGGTAGATTACACATGCTCTTGATTTGGAAAGTAAAGGTCACACATCAGTCTCTACAGCTGTATTTATCCACATTGAAAACGATTGCCCACAGACTCACCTTTGAACCTCAAAAGCAACACAACCAGCAATAGCCTTGTGCTTACCCAGAGAAAAAAAAAAAATACATAAATAATAGTCAGCTGTGTTCCTTACTTAATTTTAATATTGTTATTAACTCCATCAAAAAATTTTCTTACAACAACTATATTTATTGTATTCTTTAAAATAGGGCTTTACATTTTTTCAGTTTTATCTTAAGAAAAATGGAATTATGTTCTGCCAATAGGTATGTAAATTTACTTGTGTCACATAAGTAGCAAAATCACCTGATTCCACAACCTCACACAACTATATTGTGATGTAAAAGAAAGACCAAAGCAATAAAGGATTGGGGTAAGTATAAATCAACAACTAAGCTGGGATACCATGTACCAAACTTAAAATTAGCTATAACATAAAAAGAAGAGTTGTCTCTGCATATTAATCCACTTAAACTATAAATCCATCCACACTTACTTTGCTTAGGCACAATGAGAAATAAATGATCAATGTTCTTAAACAACAACAACAAAAATGAAATATACCTTTTCAATATTTTCAATTTAAATTACAACAATGAAGGAAACTGCTTTCCAAAAATTTCAGTGCATTTTATTTTGTGGTGTTCATATAATATAAAGAATTATTTTCCAAATATTAAATAGAATTTTATTAGAGCCCATATATTAATCACAATTTTATTTTACTAAGGACACTAGCTACCCTTAACACCCTGGTCATCCCAGTATATCTATGCTTGCTTCTAATTTCTTTTCTCACAAATATTTCTCTGGGGTGGCCAAATCCATCCTAATAACAGCTCATGTCTAAAATTTTCTAAGAATACTCCAGAGGTAACAGCTAGAGCTGCAGTACTAAAGGATTTTGCTAACTTTTGCATACATAGTTCTCAAAGATGCCCATCCTCTAAAATTTCAAAATTTTCACCTACGTTAGGGTGTTTAATTTTTATTTTTTAAAAATTAATCATGCTTCACCTTTTATTATTTCCTGTGTATTTTATAATTTACACATATTTTATTATAGAACCATATAATTTATTCCTAGAAAAATTACTGATAAAAATTCAGTTCAAGGTCAGGTTTTAATTCCTCCTACATCCTCTTTCCTTGAAATAGATTAATTAAATTTTGATGGAGGTTGTTAAAACTTCTTAAAGTAGACTTGCATGCAACCTAACATTTGCCATTTTACCTACCTGAAAGATAGTGCAAGACCATGCTACCTGAAAATTGGACAGTATATATGATAGAGTCATTCCATTCATACATCCTAGTGGATGACTAGATTTATATACACAGTGACAATCTGAACGACTTCAAAGAGTAGCATGCAGTTTTTCATTGATCTTCGACCATTCACAAAATTGTTTCTTGCAGCTTAAGTCTAGATGCATAAATGCTGGATCTCAATCATTACCGGAGAATTCATCCAGCAAGATAGCAGATGACTGCATCAGAAATTGGAGTTTTATATTTATGGTAGTTTAGATTCCTGCTTCCCATCTTACTTTAAACTGCACGCAGTGCAAGAATTATGCCAATGAATTTAATCACCTAGTCATTAACTATCCCACTAAGAAATACAAAATGTTAAAAAGTTACATGATACTATTATAGCATGATTATGTCATTGTTTTAAATGATAAAAAATAAGAATGTTTTTGACTAAATTGGCTAATCATAATATCCATCATTTCAATCCTGAAAATTATTCAATATTCCCTTACCATTGAAAAGTATTCTGTTTTGAACAAGAATGCTGGTACATATGCATACACCCTTACACTTCTATATATATCTTTCAATGATCAAGTAGGTGATGAAACAATTCTATAAACAAAAAGTTAAATAGGGGAGTCATTGAAGAACAAAGAGAACAAGGTGGAAGTAGCAACTTCCTTCCCCTTCCATTCCAGTTGGTTGTGGCCTCAGGTTCACTAATTGAAAGTGATCTGGTAGAATTGAATGCTAGGTAAATACATTGTGAAAAATACTATGTCAACCACTAGATAATGATCTGTTAGTCAGTAAAGCAGTTGTGTTAACTACTAAGTGTTTAATCTTAAGTACTTCTTCTAAATTGCTCCCCTGAGTGTCCCAATTTACTGCCAGACCATTGAATCCTTATGAATTGATTCAAGTACTCAATGTTGCATCTGTCCCCCAATTCTCTATTTCTCTCTCTGTCTCTATCTCTCTCACACACGCAATGCCCACATAAATACAGATATACAGTAATACACATTAAACAATAGCATAAATGAAGATAAATTAGCAACATCAACTTTTAATATTCTTATGAATAAAACATGTTCAAGTAATAATGTAATACCTGAAAAACTACACTTCTGTGAGAATCACAGCCTGAGAAAAATAAAGCATGTCTAAGCATGGGCCATAGTCCTCAGGACAGTTCTTAACTGAACTGTTCCTAACTGAACTGAAACATAAGTGCATTTGACCTTAACTGACTTCATTTCAGAACAGAGTGCAAGGTGACAACAAACAGAAGTGATAAGTTCTTGCATTGCCTGGACTGAAGTGAATGCTAGAAGACACCCAAAATGTAACTATATATTAGTGTGATATTGTTATGTTTATGTCATCATAGTTGTATTCTGAATAGTCCGTGTTTCATTTTAAAGCACTTTATATTAAAAGGGGAGGAACTGAGTGGAAGCAGCAGAAGGGTGCCTAAATGATGACATATTTTACGCTTGGTCTGTTATGTACCATTGTGCCATTGAATCTGCCAAGAAAATAACTGTTAGGTCTACATTTAAAACTTACAGATTGACTTCCAGTTATGATGGCAGTGTAGGTACCACGCCAAAGCAGCCTAAGGGGGAAAAAAGACCAAAAAAATTCAGCAAAATATACACTTTTACTAAAAAGTGAGGTGTATAGGAAATTGAAGCAGCAGCGGAGAAGCAGAAGAGATCCAGAGCATCCAGAGCCTGCACAGGCCGGCAAAAGTGGTTCCGTCAGCTCGGGTAACCGCGGCGGTGGCGGCACACCAGAAAGCCGCCAGGCTCTGCTTCAGCCACAGGAAAAGCCAGGTGAGGGAGCTTCCCCTCACACCAGCGCTCTCCGCAACTCAGGAAACGGGAAGGGAGAGAGGCAGTGAGCAATGGAGGAGAAGACCGCGAGGTAGAAGAACACATGGAGCAGCGAGCGAACCAGAGCAGCTGAGGCTCCCTCCCCTCCCCCACTGCCTGAGCCCAGCTCCGGCGAACAGAGAAGTGGTCCCAGGACCGGCCAGGCCAACTTTTAGCCAACAGCGGGACCCAAGCAGGAGCAGAGTTCAGCAGAAACATCAGTGGCTCCGGCACCGGTAACAGCGGCCCCAGCAGTAGCAGCTCCAGTCGCAGCAGCAGTGGCAGAACCAGCAGCAGCAGACCCAGCAGCAGCAGCTTCTGTGGGATCAGTGGCAGTGGACACAGCAGCAGAAGCTACAGCAGCAGTGGTGGCTCCAGCAGTGGCAGCTACAGCAGCATTAGAGGCAGCAGCAGTGGTGGGTCCAGCAGCAGCACCTTCAGCAGCAGCAGCTACAGACCCAGCAGTGGCAGCTTGAGCAGCAGTTCCAGCAGCAGGGGTGCTGATATGGAGGGCCACTATTGCCAGGCTCGGTTTGCCCTGCAGGAAAAGCCAGTGCCCAGCTCCAGAAATCAGAACAGTAGCCCGACGACCAAGGCAGCAACTTGACTGAGACCAAAATCATCCAAGGTAACTGGGATTGCACCAAGGAAGGGTCTCACTTGGTTGCAAGTTGACTTGGATCCCTCAACAGACAAGGAATCTTAATCTCTGTGTTGATAGAGGATCTGGTTGTTATAATAACTACTCTTGCATACATACTCAGGGCTGTTTTTGATTGAATGTGTACAGTGTTTAGTTAAGCTTTAGAATCTACCTGTATTTTATTCCACTCAGCCTGCTTGAATACTCCTATAGCAGGGAAACTCAACCCCTAAGAACATCTTTGTAGATACTCTGAGAGTCTTAGAGCCACACCTAACACCTTAAGCTCCTACCCTGAAAATATATTACATCAAATCAATTGATATAGCTAAGAATACCCAGCTAGCTAGAAAATCCAAGCATTAACTTAATCCAAGATGCAAAAATATATACATTATAACACAAGAAACACTAAAAACCAAGACAATATAAATCCACCTAAAAGTATTAATGCATCAGAAATGTCCTCCAGCGAGAACGAGTTAGAGGAAATGCCTGAGAAAGAGTTCAAAAGAATGATTATAAATATGTTCAAAGAGGTCAAAGAACAAATCAAAAGAAACAAAGAACAAATCAAAGATGAAATCAAAGGAATCAAAGAAGATGCAGGACACCAATTTAATGAAATAAAGAAGGCAATACAAGACATAAATAAGGAAACAGAAATAATAAACAAAAACCAGTCAGAATTACTAGCAATGAAGAACACAGTTAAAAAAAAAAAAAAAAAAAAAAAAAAAAAAAAAAAAAAAACTATAGAAAATCTCACCAGTAGGATGGATGAGGGAGAGACAGAATATCTAAGCTAGAAGACCAGGTGGAAGATCTAATACAGTCCAACAAAGAGAAAGTCAAACTTAGAGAAAAGTATGAGTGGGAATTTCAAGATATTCAGGACACTATGAAGAGATCCAATATAAGAATTCAGGGCATAGTAGAAGGAGAAGAAATCCACTCCAAAAGCATAATAGGTGTCTTCAACAAAATCATAGAAGAAAATTTCCCACAAATTGGGAAAGAGGTGCCAATACAGATACAGGAACCCTTTAGAACCCCAGCCAGACAAAATCTGGAAAGAACCTCTCCTCGCCATATTATAATCAAACTTCCAAACACACAAACCAAAGAAAAAATACTGAAAGCAGTTAGAGAGAAAAATCAAGTTACTTACAAAAGCATCAGGATTACAGCTGATTATTCAACACAAACATTTAAAGCCAGAAGGGCTTGGAGTGATATATTCCAAGTTCTGAAAGATAACAGCTGTCAACCAAGGTTACTTTATCCTGCAAAGTTATCCATTCAAATAGATGGAGAAATAAGAACATTCCATGACAAAAGCAGATTAAAGGAGTATTTGAAGACAAAACCAGCTCTACAGAAAATACTTGATAAAATCCTCCATGCTGAAGAAAAGGAAAAGCATACATGTAAGGAACCTAGAAAAAACAAGCAATACTCAAATACTAGTTAATAGAAGAGATCACAGGTAGAACTGGAACCACCAAAAAAAAAAAAAAAAACCAAAAAAAAACAAAAGGCAAACATAAATACACACCTTTCAATAATATCTCTTAATATCAACGGCCTCAATTCCCCAATGAAAAGACATAGGTTTGCAGACTGGGTTAAAAAACAGGATAATACAATTTGTTGTCTCCAAGAAACTCACCTTTCTACAAAGGATAGACATTATCTTAGGGTGAAAGGTTGGAAGATGGTGTTTCAAGCAAATGGGCCTAGAAAACAATCCAGGGTTGCTATTCTAATATCAGACAAGGTAGACTTTAGGCCAACGTTATTCAAGAAAGATAAGGAAGGTCACTTTATATTGATTAAGGGCACACTCCAACAGGAGTACATCACAATCCTAAACATATATGCATCTAACATGGGGGTACCCAAATTCGTCAAAAAAACACTATTAGAACTAAGGTCACAGATAACACCAAACACAGTGGAGGTGGGTGACTTTAACACCCAACTCTCATCAATTGACAGGTCATCCCAGGAAAAAATAAACAGAGAAGCAACTAGACTAAATGAGATCATAGAAGGAATGGACCTAACAGATATATACAGAACATTTCATCCAAAGGCTGCAGAATATACATTCTTTTCAGCAGCACATGGAACATTCTCTAACACAGACCGGATATTAGGACACAAAGCAAATCTTAACAAATTCAGGAAAATTGAAATAATTCCTTGCATTCTATCTGACCACAGTGGAATTAAACTACAAATCAGTAGCAAGAAAGGCTATAGAGCATACACAAAATCATGGAAACTAAACAATACACTACTAAATGATGAATGGGTCAATGAAGAAATCAAGAAGGAAATCAAAACATTTATAGAGTCAAATGATAATAAGAACACAACATACCAAAATCTCTGGGACACAACGAAGGCAGTTCTAAGAAGTAAATTTATAGCCTTAAGTGCCTATATTAAGAAATTAGAAAGGTCGCAAGTAAACGACCTAATGCTTCACCTTAAAGCTTTGGAAAAAGAAGAACAAGGCAAACCAAAAATCAGTAGACAGGAAGAAATAATAAAGATTAGGGAAGAAATTAATGAAATAGAAACAAAAAGAACAATCCAAAGAATTAATGAAACAAAGAGTTGGTTCTTTGAAAGGATAAACAAGATTGATAAACCCTTAGCAAATCTGACCAAAAGAAAGAGAGAAGAGACACAAATTAATAAAATCAGAGATGAACAAGGTAACATCACAACAGATTCCAGAGAAATTCAAAAAATCATAGGGACATACAATAAAAGCATATACTCCACAAAGTATGAAAATCTGAAAGAAATGGATGATTTCCTTGATCTATATGACCTACCTAAATTAAATCAAAATGAGATTAATCACTTAAGTAGTCCTATAACAAATAGGGAGATCCGAACAGTTATCAATAATCTCCCAACTAAAAAAAGCCCAGGCCCGGATGGATTCACTGCTGAATTTACCAGACTTTTAAGTAAGAGCTAACACCATTGCTTCTTAAGCTTTTCCAGGAAATAGAAAAAGAAGGAATTCTACCAAACTCCTTCTATGAGGCCAGCATCACCCTGATACCAAAACCAGGCAAAGATAGAACAAAAAAAGTAAATTACAGACCAATTTCCCACATGAACATAGATGCAAAAACTCTCAAAAAATATTGGCAAACAGAATACAAGAGTATATCTAAAAGATCATTCACCCTGACCAAGTAGGCTTTTTCCCAGAGATGCAGGGATGGTTCAACATAAGCAAATCTATAAATGTAATACATTACATAAACGGGTTGAAGGACAAAAATCACATGATCATCTCATTAGACGCAGAGAAAGCATTTGACAAAATCCAACATCTCTTCATGATAAAAGACCTACAGAGACTGGGAATAGAAGGAAGACAAGGGTGTCCACTGTCCTCACTTTTATTTAATATAGTTTTGGAAGTCTTAGCCATAGCAATAAGGCAAGAGACACACATAAAAGGGATACAAATTGGAAAGGAAGTGATCAAGTTATCATTATTTGCAGATGACATGATTCTATACATAAAGGACCATAAAGACTCTACTAGCAAACTATTAGAGCTGATCAAAACCTACAGCAATGTAGCATGATACAAATTAAATACACAGAAATCAGTAGCCTTCATATACGCTAACAACAAACACACAGACGATGAAATCATAGAATCACTCCCATTCACAATTGCATCAAAAATATAAAGTACTTTGGAATAAACCTAACCAAGGAAGTAAAGAATCTCTACAATGAGAACTTTAAAACACCCATGCGAGAAATTGCAGAAGACTCTAGAAACTGGAGAAACATCCCTTGTTCCTGGATTGGAAGAATCAATATTGTGAAAATGGCAATCTTACCTAAAGCAATCTACACATTTAATGCAATCCCTATCAAAATTCCAAAGGCTTTCTTCATGGAAATAGAAAAAACAATTCAAAAATTCATTTGGAATCACAAAAAAACTCGAATATCTAAAATAATACTGAGCAACAAAAATGAGGCTGGTGGTATCACCATACCTGATTTTAACCTATACTACAGAGCCACAGTAACAAAAACAGCATGGTACTGGCACACAAACAGACATGTAGATCAGTGGAACAGAACAGAGGACCCAGATGTAAGCCCAAGTAGCTATAGCTACCTGATATTTGATAAAAATGCCAAAAATACTCATTGGAGAAGAGAAAGCCTCTTCAGCAAATGGTGTTTAGAAAACTGGATATATATCTGCAGAAGGATGAAAATAGATTCTTCTCTCTCGCCATGCACAAGAATTAAGTCCTAATGGATTAAAGACCTTAACATCAGACCTGAAACTCTGAAACTGCTAGAGGAAAAAGTAAGGGAAACCCTTCAACATATTGGTCTTGGCAAAGACTTTCTGAATACAACCCCAATTGCTCAGGCAATAAAACCACAGATTAATCACGGGGACCTCATGGAATTACAAAGATTTTGCACTGCAAAGGACACAGTGAAAAAAGCAAAGAGGCAACCTACAGAATGGGAAAAAATCTTCGCCAGCTATATATCTGATAGAGGATTAATATCTAGGATATACAAAGAACTCAAAAAGTTAAATAATAAGGAATCAAACCAGCCAATCAAAAAATGGGCTATGGAGCTAAATAGAGCATTCTCAAAGGAAGAAGTACGAATGGCATATAAGCATCTAAAAAACTGTTCTACGTCACTAGTCATCAGGAAAATACAGATTAAAATTACATTGAGATTCCATCTCACTTCTGTCAGATTGGCCACCATCATGAAAACAAATGATCATAAATGTTGGTGGGGATGTGGAAAAAAAGGAACCCTTCTCCACTGCTGGTGGGAATGCAATCTGGTCCAGCCATTGTGGAAAACAGTGTGGAGGTTCCTAAAACAGCTAAAGATTGATCTATCATATGACCCAGCTATAGCACTCCTAGGCATATATCCAAAGGACTCATCTCATTTCCTTAGAAGTACGTGCTCAACCATGTTTATTGCTGCTCAATTTATAATAGCCGGGAAATGGAACCAGCCTAGATGTCCCTCAACAGATGAGTGGATAATGAAGATGTGGCACATTTATACAATGGAGTTCTACTCAGCAAAAAAGAAAATTGAAGTTATGAAATTTGCAGAAAAATGGATGGACCTGGAATGGATTATACTAAGTGAGGTAACCCAGGCCCAGAAAGCCAAGTGCCACATGTTCTCCCTCATATGTGGATCCTAGCTACAGATGATTGGGCTTCTGTGTGAGAATGAAAATACTTAGTAGCAGAGGCCAGTAAGTTGAAAAGGAGACATAAAGTGAAGAGAAAGGAAGGGAGGAGGATACTTAATAGGTTGATATTGTATATATGTAATTTCAATGATTTTAATGGGGAGGCAATATGATGGAGGATGGAATTTCTAATGGGAAAGTGTGGGGGTGGGGAGGGAGTAAATTACCATGGGATATATTTTGTGATCATGGAAAATGTTAAGAAAAATTAAAAAAAAAATTACAGATTGTGTATCTCTTTTCCAGAATGCATAAGACTAGAAGGTTTCCAGCATCTGAATGTTTGGACTTTTGAATGATCCCACAACTAAAATCAAAGATGCTCCTAAACCTGACACTGTTTTGAGAGTTATGTCAATGTTCATGAGGTTTTAAAGTATTTCCAACTTTCAAAGTAGAGATATATGTAATTATTTCATAAACGTAGGGTTTTATTTGTTTGTTTTTCAAGGTAGGGTCTTGCTCTAGCTCAGGCTGACCTGGAATTCACTATGTAGTTTTAGGATGGCCTTGAAATCATGGAGATCCTCCTGCCTCTGCCTCCTGAATGCTGGAATTAAAGGTGTGTGCCACCGTGCTGGACTAAATGTAGGATATTAATTGGGAGATTATATTGCTCTTAATCTACTGATTTTAAAATACTCTTCCATGAAAAGCAGAACACTAGAAAGTAAAATTCTAGAAATCTTAGAGGGCCCACAAATGTCAAATCAATAAGTCACAGAGACATAACATGACTGTATTCAGTTCACATTAAGTAATTAACAAAAAATGCTTCAAGTCTGTAGCTTATATTGTGCATTACTGGGTAGTGCAGTAGACTGGGGCAACAAATGTTTCACTGTGCTTACAAGATTTTTCCTCTTTGTCTGCTGTCCTGCTTTTATCTACCTCAGGGGAGTGAGAGGACGCATATTCAAATTTAGAGATGCAAATCAAAATGTACTTAAGAACTAGCTGTGAAAACTGATTTCTTCTATGTCTTTGTAGAGATATTTTTTTTTTTCATCTGTTCTTTTTCTGGTGTTTATAAATCTTACTTGGCAAAATCACTAATGTAGAAGAAATTGACTGTGTTTTTTTTACAAACATTGTAAAGGTCTTTTAGAAAAATCCCTATACAACCTAACCTAAAAACATGCAATCTTGCCTCCAAGACTGTAAATAGAACAGAGATGTGAATGCAAAGTAGAAAAAATTTTGTTAATGCAAAGAAAGATGGTGCAGATATATTTATTGTGCTTTCCATATTGAAGGGATAAAGCAATTGGAGAAGAGTAGGTAATGCAAAAAGTAGAACTAGACGAAAAGAAAATAGAGAACAGAGATGTCTTAAAGCAAGTATTTCTGAGAGATGGAGAAATGGAAAGAAATGCATTGAAAAATATGAATAAATGTGTGAAGTTCTAATACAATACATATTTGTAAACCTCCACCCCTCACAAACCCTTCTCCCAACCAGGTCAAAGAATGTCTGACACAGCCATCTGTGTGCTAATTAGCTTCTGCTCTGAACCCCCCCTTCCCTTCATTCCCCTGCTTCAGAATGCTTTAGGTAGTCCCTAGCATCCCTGACTCTCTGCTAAATCCCCTCTATTTATAAGTTGCAAAGGTAACAAAGTGCTAGAATCAACATTCCTTTCTAGTTACTCCAAAGAGCAATTCAACCTGAATGGTTAGTTACTCATAAGATGCATATTGAGTGCATAAATGATTTGGGGATGCCCTAGAAGCCAAGGAAATAGCATACGCCTGGCCATAAAAAGATTCACATCTCCCAGAAAAGCAAGCCCTAAGTAAGCAAAGTGCATTTTTCAAAACAAAAATATGAATGGCTCCCAAAGCATGAAGTAAATTCCACTATGAAAGTCCCTTCTTAGTGAGTCAAAGTTCACAGCCTCAGCTGCAATGCTAGTGCAGGAAGAGCACATTGGCATCACTTGAAGGGAAAGAACAGAAGGCTGACACTTTGTCTTTGACAGATGAGACCTTGACTGATCTTTACAATGTTTTCTAATTTTCTCGCTTTCCAAATTTTTTGCTGAGTGTCACATAGAGTACATACTTTTTCTTTCAATATTGTTTGGTAGGATTAGTGTCAGCAGTGCAAATGGAGATGAAATTTTATTATTTCCCCTTTTATATATCCTTTTGTCTTACTGCAGCCCCAAATACTGGTTCCTCAATTTTGGAATGAGGCTCCTGTCATTTTGTGAAGACACAAAATGCCACAGCCCATGGCCAAAGACACTGCCATTGCAGTAGCTTATTAATGGCACGAGAGACTTTGTGTTCCTCAGTGTTACCCAGCACTACTGTTGCTCTAATGTGCTATGAGGATCAAACCTAATGTGTCTTGCAGACATCCTCAACAGTGTCTCAAACCATTGTTAGCTTTAATCCAGACTTTCGTATGGAAAAAGGTATCCAAAATTTCAAGATTCAGAGGAGTATAAACATATCTCACAACCAATGGTAACCTTAAATGGGAGATAATATCATCAAATTTTCTATACATAGAAGTGAAATGGCAATCATATAAACAGAAATTCACATGTTCTGGGAATGCTGCAAAATCAAAAAGTAAAGATGTTAGGCACAGAAATCTAAATGAAATTTTGGTTGTATACTTGGTGAGAAGGAATAAGTAAAGTAACCCCAGTATCAGAGCACACCTGTGCAGTCCTCTCAATGTCTTTTAGATATAGGCTATACTGTCCTTCATGTATGCCTTGAAGGCTTGAGTGCTAGACTCACATTTTTAGCCTGTGATTATCTCTGAACTCCACTGTAAACATAATGTTCACCACTTTCTAGATCTTCTTAACAAAGCAGCATCCTGCATCACATTTCACATCTCCATCAAGCAAGGAAACGCAAGATTCTTAACTTCAGATATTCCTGCATTTCCATGTATTGTCACCCCAATTCTCTACTCCCCTACTTTACAGAAAACAAAGTAGTCCCCTCGTGCACATGTTGAACCTTCCAGGTTCCGCCAGAGATATCTGAAACAGCATATAATACTGGACCTTAAGTATGCTATACTTCTTCTTAGATATCACATAGTAGATAATGTTTAATTCATATATTAGGTACACCAGAAACATTTAAGAATTACATTAGAATACTTGAATTAGTACACCACAATAAAAGTTACATAGTGACCTCTATTATACCTGGTACCGTCCCCTTTTTGCTAAATCTGGGGAACAGAAGCTGTGGAGTGAGGCCACAGACAGGGGAGTCAACTATACCTTGAACTGTGCCAGATGTGGATTCCCTCTTTTGTTCTTCCTCCTTGTTGAAACATTCTAGTCGCGTCTTGTATTTACAATCCCAATCACCTTGGCCAAGGTTATTAACATTGGATAAAATGCTCAAATCCATTTAGTCCTCACAACCACTTCTGGGGGAGACATTGTGTGAAGTCTATGTTATCAATGGGTAAACTGGAGATTAAAAAGGCTTCATCCAATTGCCTTACTATGCAATTTAGTCTCTGTCTGTCAATTTGACAGGATTTAGAAACACCATGGCAATCAATCTCTGGTCATGTCTGTGGAGGAATTTTTAGATTATTTTAGTTGAGGTGGGAGGATCCACCCTAACTGTGGATTGCACAATCTCATAATCTGAGTACTTTGACTAATACAAAAATGAGAGGACGGGAGAGATGGATTATTGGCTAAGGAACTTGCCTGCAAAGCCAAATGACTCACGTTTGACTCTCCAGATCCCACATAAGCCAGACACACAAAGGTGAGGCAAATGCAAGGTCGCACATGTCCACAAAATGGTGAAAGTGCCTGGAGTTCCATTGCAGTGGCTGAGACTCTGGCATGCCAATTCTCTCTCTCTCTCTAAATAATAATAATAATAATAATAATAATAATAATAACAATAATAATAACAATAATAATAACAATAATAATAATAATAAATGAGAGAGCTAGCTGAGCAGTCATCCTTTATTATTCTGCTCTGCTTCCTCATTGTCAGACTGAATGTAACAAACATGGGGCTCCATGCCTTCCCTATCATCATACCATGATTTTTGTCATGGACATTCCCTAGCATCAAGAAAGTAACTAACCAACATACCCTTACTAAATACCAGCTTCTCTAGGTCATTGCTAATGTCTCCATGCTCATGGTGCTCTGACTGCCTCACCATTCTTTCATTAAACCTAGTGTTCTGCCTCAAGGAAGTTTTGCTCTATAGACAAACACAAGCTTTCTTCCGGAACTTGTGGAACTTGTGTTCTGTAGTCACCTGAGCACAGCAGTTATCTGTCACCCATGTCATAGCATCCTAAACATCCTAGCCCTCTGTGAGGCTGACCTGCATAGCACATATGTCCTCTTTTGTATATGATGTTTGTTTGCTTCAAAAATTCTTACAGTTTCAGTTATCAAAAATACTACATGAATGAGCCTCTTGTGGCTAGGCTGCATTATGAGTTTGAATTCAGTTGACAGTGTAAGCTGGCAAGGGAAGATGGCCACATTTGGGTTTTGAGAATGATGGAAAGAATTTTAAGTTTAAATCTGGAACATTTCTCAAACTTTTATTTCATTTTAGCTTTTATGAGAAAGAGATAATTAGCACGCCAGGACCTCTAGCCACTACAATCTAACATGTGCCACCTTGTGTGCATGTGCCATCGTGTGTGTCTGTCATATGTGGGCTTTGGGAAGTCCAACCTAGGTCCTTAGGCTTCACAGGCAAGTGCTTTAACCATTAAGCCATCTCTCCAGGCCAAATTTAGAACATTACAAAGGTAAATATTTATGTGAACTTCTGTACTATGTTTATATAAACTTAAGTATTGGGAAACTAGAAATCTATGTTTGCTTACATTTTTATATGTATTAACACAAATTTCATTTTCTTTTCAACACTGCTTACCTCAGTTTATTTATATAACTATCATTAACAAAGTTTCATAAATTAAAACTGTGTACATTTCTGAGTCTCTTTTTCTAATTCCAATCTTCTTTCCCTCTGAGCATATATAAGTACCTTATTATCCTAACCATACTTAATATGAAGGCAATCCTGTGTTTCCCACAATTTCTCTGCAATAGATTCCTCCTATATTCTTTGTGCATAAACTACAGCCAATATCAATTGCAATATGATCATTCTTAAATGGATGAGGGACTTGGAGCAAATAGAGAAGATGTCAGTAAGCAAGTCTTGGAGGAAGACACTGAAAGCTGCAGGAAAAGGGGGGATGTAAATACTGAGTTGTGCTGGCCCATAGTAGGATTTCTAAATTTGACCATAAATTCTGGAGGTCCTTCTTTCTGAAATGTAGCCCAAGTTCTCTTAGGGTCAGGGCATTTCTGGGATTCTGTAGTTATCTATTTACATCTAGCTCTCTTACTGACTGCAGAGTTACTCAGGGGATTGTAAAATCCATCACTGCATGATGCTTGTAATATAGCCCCTGACATTCAGTAGGCTATTACACACACATGTCAGTATATATATGATATGTGAATGGTTTATTATGAAAGACGTCTAAGTCCTAACAGCATACTTAAAAGTGATGAATGAATATTAGATTTGAGAAAGCATATTATTTTGGTGGCATAATCACATAAGGTAAGTACAAACAGGCATGTGCATAACTTAATGTAGAATATGACTTGTAACAATTCGAGTATACCTCTGGCACTGAGGTGTCATATAGCTGTCTGCTGCCACATAGGTTTACATGATGTTAATGACTCAAACAGAAACCTCCTTTTAGTCTATTTTTCCTCAATTCTCTCCTAATAACAAGGAAAGTGAGTAAGTAGCATCATGCCAGTATCAGAAAATACATTGGAGTGTATTGATTATTACTTCGCAGCTGTGAAGCAAATCACTTCAGAAATGGAGATGAACACTGGAGTTAAGTGCTTGAAGAAGACTGTTTTGCAACATGGTTTTGTCCTGGCTTGATCACAAGCATAAAGTGGGATTGCTGGGAAAAATGCATGGTGAGGTGATAATATTAATCACTAATTCCTATGATTTATTTTAAATGAAGAGCAGAGTGTTTCAAGTTTCTTAGTAATGCCACTGTCATTACTACCTATTAAGCAGTGGGGGAAAACAAAGTTGTGCCCTACTCTGCTTATTGTGATTTCTCTGGCTTTGTTTATAAATATATACAAGTCACAGTTGGTCACAGACCAGGCAGTAAGGTAAAGATGAGGTGAAGTAAAATCATAATTCTGTGCATCATTATCTTAAACTCAAATCTTAGTTGTATGGCACTCACTAGTTGAAAGAGATGGGGAGCCTCACCTATCACTGCATGTGAACAACTGTAACCATGGAATGAGAAGCAAGGACCTTTTAAACCAGTATCTATCTCCTGAAGAGTTTTTCCATGATTATTCATGTAATATTTTTCGGAACTTCATCACCCATACTTTAATTTTATTGGTGATTTTGCATGTAAATATTTTTCTCTAGACTTCAAATTTATTGCAAACTTTAACTCTGTATACTTAATGTTAATCAAATGAGTGAATGAAATTTTTATATGTCTCAATATACTATTTGTATGCCTAATATATTCTTCTTAGGATCTTTTGTTATCTCCCACTCCATAAATTTACAAATAGAATGCTTAACTATGTCAAGGGCACATAAATTTAGGTAAGGATAACATTGTTTTGAAAACAGGGTTTGCAATCCTTAATTCTCTGTTATACTCTTTTATAGTTAATGCATAGAATAATTTCACAGTGCTCACTATTGTCATTTATTCCATTTTTTTAAAATTTTATTTATTTATTTATTTGAGAGCGACAGACACAGAGAGAAAGACAGATAGAGGGAGAGAGAGAATGGGCGCGCCAGGGCTTCCAGCCTCTGCAAACGAACTCCAGACACGTGCGCCCCCTTGTGCATCTGGCTAACGTGGGACCTGGGGAACCGTGCCTTGAACCGGGGTCCTTAGGCTTCACAGGCGAGCGCTTAACCGGTAAGCCATCTCTGCAGCCCCATTTATTCCAATTTTTAATCTAGGTGTGTATGTCTATGTGTGTGTATTTGATTGTGGTGTCTTTCTCGTTTTTTCCTAACACATTTTATTTATTTATGCATTTATTTATTTAAGAAAGAGT